>NW_006921748.1:3835835-3844003 GCF_000298275.1 Orycteropus afer afer
AATTGATGATATGAACTTCTCCATAGTCTCTTTCCACAGCTGTTGTCGATTTGATTCCTGTGTATTTCATCTGATAAAATCCATGTATACAGCCACTGTGATGTTGTTTATAAAGCCATTTATAATTTATAATTCATTGGTCTTGCTAAATTCACTGGGATCATTTCTATCACTGAGGCCATATTTTGCAACTACTGATGCTTATTTGTTCCCATCTTTCACATTCCAATTACAGGTATTTATAAATACATGTTTATTGCATATTTGGTTAGTTTCAGACTTCAGAAATTGGTAAAAATCTTGTTTTTTTTTTTATCTTTGGCTTTAGTCATTGGTGGGTAAAGTTAAATAATAGTAGTATTTACTGGTCTTCATTGTACATACAGTGATGTCCTATTACTGACATCACTGTACTTAGGATAAATCTTGAAATGCTTTGATGATGAGTTGGACACTATTCCTTTTAAATTCCCATTTCCAGCATAACAGACCCTACAATTTTCTGATTCAAAATGCTAATATCAGTCCATTTCAGCTCAACAATGCCTAGGATATCCATCTTTATGTGTTCCATTTCATTTTTGACAATTTCTAGTTTTTGTATATTTATATTTTATACATTCTATATTCCAATTATTAATGGATGTTTCTCTTTTTTTCAGTTGTGCCACATCAGTGAACGAAAGTTTCGAAAGCTTTACTCCATCTTCTCCATTAAGGTCACTCTACTTCCAGAAGGCAGCTCTTTCCTATTTATAGTTTCAGTGCTTTGCAACTTGAGGGAGCTCCTCTTCTGGACTATATCAGACAATGTTTCACTGCAATTCATGTGGTTTTTCATTACCATTTTTTTCAGAAGTGGATCCTACTACATCCTTCTTCTTAGCCTATCTTAGTCTAGAAGTGCCACTGAAACCTGTCTACCATGGGTGACCCTGATGGTATTTGAAATTCAGTGGCATAGCTACCAGCATCACAGTTACACACAAGCCACCACAGTATGACAAACTGACAGAGGAGTGGTGGAAAAAGGAAATGAGTTTAGAAGAGTTTACAATGGAGAATTTTTAACAAGCCAAGATCTACTGTTAAGGTAATGCTTTAAATTTTTGCTATTTATTTTTTTAGCTTGATTTTCAATTTATAAATACGAAGAAAATTTAAAAAGGCATTAATTGATCTTTGTAAATTATGAAAAGCATATTTAGGATTAAGTAAATGAAAAATTATGTAATAATGCCACCGCAATGGTTAAATTATTGAATGCTTACTATGTGCCAGCTAAAATTCTAAGCTCTTTCTGGGCAAAGTTTTATTCAATCAGAAAAAAAAAAATTATAAAAGAGGTACTATTATTTTTATTCCCATTTTACAGATGGAGAAATCAAGGCATGGGTAGAATAACTTTGTAGAAGGTCCCAGAACTAAGAAGTAATAAATTCAGGATGAACGCACAGACAATCTGACTCAGAGCCAGTGCTGGTAACAACCAGACAAGATGGCCACTGAAGCAATAATAAAGGAAATCTAAGACCAAATCTCAAGATAAGGTCACTCTGTTAATGTAACTGTGGTAATTGAGACTTTATAGAGCTCTGGTTGTGTAGTGGTTAATGCATTCAACTGTGCAGAAAGGTCAGAGGTTCTAACCCACCACCTGCTCCATGGGAAAAAGATGAGATAGTCTTCTTCCATAAAGAGTTGCAGCCTTGAAAACCCTATAGGGCAGTTCTATTCTATCCTATAGGGTTGCTTTGAATCAGCATAGACTTGATGGCAATGGGGTAGGGAGTCTTTTAAAAGCTTTCACCATCATATGTTCATTTTTGCCTACATATTATTGCATAAGATTCTCACCACTTGACAGGAGAAATTGAAACACAGAGAGACTGTTGGTTAGAATGTTCTAGAAGCACAAGGTTAAACTTGAACTTTTTCAGGGCTTTAATACTCCCCCACTTTATTTACTTTATAAACAATTACTACCAAAATTTAAAAAGTAGCAGAAAAAGTCAAAGTGTCCCCAAACTAAGGAAAGTCACAAGCCATCAAAAATGAGAGAAATGTCAAAATTAACAAATTGCACCTGCAAAAATGAATAATTGAGTATTTATAATGCTTTATTATTTTAAAATATAGCACCACTAGCTGAGCTGGGAAGGCTTTTAATTTTCCTGGTTATTGTGTCTTTAAAAATATAAATTCCATCTTGACTGCCTTTTTAAATAAGATTAATACATAGCATTTCCCATTTAATTGCTTTATCTGTTTTGGTCCATTAGATTCTATTGGAGATTATAGCTTTTATGATAAATTAAATTCTAGGGTTTTATTTTGACATCTAAGTTAATTTTTAATTCTGGAAAGAGTTCTTCCCTATGTGATTTAATTTTTTTCAGAAGTGCTGGGAAAAAAATGAGATTTGGAGCATTACAAGTTATCTGTGAAACAGGTATTTCACAGTCAACCAGATTGGGGCTTTCTGTGGGTCTTCTTACACCTGAACTACTCTAAGGAGCCTCTTAGAGGGAAGTTGTATTAGCTTCTCTTAGCATTTCCAGAGAGAAGTTTGATCAGAAGTTGTCATATGGGTGCACCCCTGTCAATTTTGGAGTTGAACTCCCACAATCTTCATCTGAGTATCTGAAAAGGCATTTTCTCCCGTGGGTCATTCTATGGATTTTGCCATGAAATCAGAGCTTCTTTAAGAATTACAGGAACAAAAGGTTCACTGTAGGAATTAAGGCTTATACACATGTGAGAAGAGCAGGGAGAGTGAAGGTCTGGCTGCCTGCAGCCACAAGTTTGAAGAAATTATCCTTGATAACATCAGCCACCAATGAAACACCAAACTGGGTGGCTGGCTGAGAACCTGCTTCAATTCTCATCTGTGGAAAGATCTCACCACTCTCCAGTTTACTGCATCCGAACAGGAGATCACGGAGGAGTCTGAGAAACTGTTCCATCCGGTTTCCTTGATTTCTGAAGAATGATGCTCTCCCCTCCCTTCTGCCTTCTAAATCTGAGACCATACCCAAAGGGGGATTGTGGGAAATGTAGTCCCTGGCTTTTCCATGGCAACATATAAGAGACATTAGAAGTTGTTGTTAAGTGTGTTCAGTGACAATAGACAATCCAGCACACCCTATCGGACACAGAATGAAATGGGTCATCGTGTTACAGAGCGGTAAGAGTCTAATAATCACAGAGTAATTAGAATCTAATACTCTCATGTCTTTAATGAAACTTTATCTAAAAATATCATGTGGTATTGGAAATCAATCCAGCCACTGGCAGTTACTGTTTAAACATCTGTTATGTAGCTAGCTGTGTGCTAGACACTATGAATAAGTGACCATTTTTTTCTTAAGTCACAAAATCAAATCATGGTCAAAAACAAACAAATTTTGAGTTATGCCTAGGAGTTTGACACAATTTGAATTTTGAAATGCAGTAATAATGCTGGGGATAATTTAACAGATTGTTGTAATAACAGCACTGATTATTTAAAATGAAGATTGATTCAGAAATTTTAAGACAGTTGAAATACTATTTGTTTCATATATTTCAAATGCATAGTTTGCATAAACCTAGGGGAATTAAGTGATGGAGAAAGTTCACCACCTACATTTAGACTCATTGTACTCTAACACCTCTTACAGGAAATTGAAAGTTACAGAATTTATGATATAATCTTATGCCTCATAACTTTTTTTTTTAAGTTATAAATATACATAGTTCCCTACAATGGTCATCTATCTCTAAAACACCTTTGTTGACACAAATCCTACTAGACTATGAAGTCTTTTGGGGTAGGAACCATATCTAGGACATCTTCTATCTTCTGTGACTAAGAATGCTTAGTACATTGTAGAGACTCAACTAAGATGTGATATTTATAGTAATTCAAACAAAATATTCTCAGAAGATGTTGAGAATCTGTGCTCATGACCTCTAGGAAAATGATGGCAGTTCTTCTTCAAAGAAGTCTTGCGGTGTGGCATTGATTTTCTTAGAAAATGTTCTCACAGTGACCTAGACTGGAGCTCTCATCCTCACAGCTTTGGAAGTCTGACTTTGTCACTCACTGAGAGTGCATCCATATTCCCTGAGCATAATAGCTGAACTTGTGAGATTCAGGTAAACACCCAGATGTCATTTTATTCATTTCCTGGAAACAATAACTTTCTCCTGGGATAATAAATCCCACTTATAAGAAGTGGAGTCATCAAAGTCCATATGACCAAGGGTTGTATTCTTATAGAGCATGTTTATGTGAGAAATCAGCCAACAATCAGAAATTTGACTGGTGCATATTGGGTTCAGAAAAAAAAAAAAAGTAAATAGAAATGACATCAAGATGAGACTGGGATGGTCTGTTCTATAGAACCAGAATACATGTTGGTTACCTCCTTCAGCATCCATCTCCACAAAAGGATGGTCTTGTCAAAGGCATCAGAACACCCAAAGACCTTTTTCTTAAGTTTTTTCCCTTTTGAGAAGTGTGTTGAAGGACACTGTCAACAAATACCTGTGAGGTCCATGTTTTTCACATAAGTCATTGTGAGTCAGAATCAACTCAAAGGCAACTAACCACAACAACCTTCTTCCACGACTGACCGAACTCCTTGAAATCTGTATTTTCTATCAGGCCACAGTCAAGAGCTGCAACCTTGGAAAACAGTCAGTTTCTTTCAGGTAGACTTGATCCGTCTGTTCTGATCCACAATACATAGCTTTTGACCTTTAACTCTCATTTTCCCCAAAGTAAAGTTCTCTAAAATCTAAGTATTTACCACAATATTAATTATAATCATTTATTAAAATATATATTAAGTTTATTTGTTTTCCTACCAGAAACTGTGTGAAGTAGGCACTATCAATACCTTTTTAATTTTTTTTTCTTTTCTATGAGGACAATGTTACTCATAGTGGTTGACTCTGACCCAAAGTCGCACTGTGTTAGTGAGCAGTTCAATTAGATTATGTCTCAATTAGATCATGTCTAACTGAGACATGATCTGTGATTCCAAAGCCTGTGCATAGTCCACCCCAACAGGCTGTACCTCAAACACTGCCTTTATCTGGACAGAAGTGGTAGTTGTCTATCTCTTTTTCCTTAAAATAGACTAGATACTCTACATAGTTCCAGTCCTTGTACTTTCCATTCTTATCTAGAACTGAAGCTATAAAGTTAAAATTTTCTAAATAGAGTTGTCCAAAATTTCATAAATCAAAATCGATTCTAAGTCTTCTACAGGTTTCTTGTTGGGTACAGCCTCCAGAGGTTCAACAGAGCCACCAATGAGCTGAAGGGCTGTCCAGGGAGGCTACTGGGAAAGGGAAGCACATGTGGTGCAAGAGGCATGGACAACTCAACGGTGGCTTCTTAACTCACTCAAAGCAAAGCCTTGCTATGGCTCTCTATGTGTACTAGGACCTACAAGTCCCTACATGCACTGGTTTCTATTACTCTGCCTTTACCTCCTCTGCTCTCCTCCTCCTTGTATCACTAAGAGTAGTCACACTCTGGCCACCTCACTATGCCTGCATTCATCAGCTACGGTCCCATCTCAGATCGATTGAAATTCCTTTTTCCAAGAAAGTTCATCTACAGGATATGTTCATATTCATTCATTCTCTTTTTCCTCCCATCACCCCCTAACCAGTCTAAATTTTTTTGCACTTCTTATTCCTACAAGATTGCCTGACACATAATAGAAGCTCAATAAACAAAGAAGAGTGAATGAGCATTGGTTTTCAATTAACATAATGATGTTCCAGAGGAAGACTAGGAATTTAGGTTTAGGCTGCTGATATAAACTCTTGTTTCCAGCTGTGGATGGTTCTGCAGTGCTATTAACTAGCATGGCAGTGAGTGGCAGGGTGGAAGGATAGACATTGTGACTAATAAAGAGCTCCCTACAATGTCTGCAGAGATTACCAAGGAAGCGTTTCCCTGAGCGTGTTTTCAAAGTTGATGAAACTGATGTATTTTGAAAAATCATGCTTGGTAAACTGTATATGTTACCAAGGAGAAGTACATGTCTAATTCTAAAACTTTGAAGGGTTGACTTATATTCCTATTTGATGGAAACATATCTGAGGACACTAAGCTTAAAGTTTTTATAATAAACTCACTACCGTCGAGTCAGATCCTACTCATAGCGACCCATCCTTGGGTTTCCGAGGAGGTATCACTACGGAAGTAGATTGCCCCATCCATCTTCCTTAGGAGGAGTGGCTGGTGGGTTTGAACCACCAGCCTTCTGGTTAGCAGTCAAGTGCCTTAGGCACTACGCCACCAGAGCTTTTATAATAGTCACCTTGAATTTACAAATACCTTTTTATAATCTCATTTTTTCAACATAGTAGATATTTAATTTTGCACTAAATTGTGGGCTGTTTTCAGTTGTTGCATTAAATTATTATTCCCCTATATAATTATTTCACTTTGTATATGGGTGAATTGTTTCACATAAGAGGAAAGTTAGTTTCAGTTAATTAAAGTTAAAAATCAAATATAATAATATTTATTTGATATTGAGTAATACCCAGGCAATTTCAATACATAGCAA
The DNA here is from genome assembly GCF_000298275.1 of Orycteropus afer afer. Classification (NCBI taxonomy): domain Eukaryota; kingdom Metazoa; phylum Chordata; class Mammalia; order Tubulidentata; family Orycteropodidae; genus Orycteropus; species Orycteropus afer. The sequence continues at coordinate 3,842,414 of NW_006921748.1, forward strand.
GAAGTCAAGAAATATCCTTGAATTAATTTTTGTTGTATTAATCCAACTGATTCAAACAAAAGTTTATTTAGTGGTTAGTATGTGTTCAGCACTCAGCGCTGTGGGCTTGAGCAGCAGGAGGAGGCTCTACACGTTTGGAGAGAGAGTGACCTTTCCACGGTCCTCATCTGCAATCTGTACCAAACACAATGAGTATTTGGGAATATGTGGTATTTTGGTGATCACAATCCTGGGGCACATGGTTAAGCACTCAGCTGCTAACTAGAGAATTGGCAGTTTGAACCCAACCAGGAGCTACTTGGGAAAAAGACTTCATAATGTGCTTCCACAAAGATCTTCCCTAAAGATTACAGAAAAAAAAAAAAAAAATCCCATGGGTTAGTTTTACTTTATCACATAGGTTTGCTATGAGTGGGAATCGAGTTAAAGGTACCCAACAACAACAATATCTAGGGGTGTTCAGTTTTCTCCAAAATGTGGAACAGTCCCTAACAAGCAAGAATCATGCTGCCCAAAATGTTAGTAGAACTCTTTGTTGGGAAACACAGGTTGGGGCATTGTGGGAACTGGATAGAGTGACAGGAAATGAGAATCCCTGCTGAAGAAACTAGGCATTATTCTTCAGACAATGAGACTATCAAAAGTGTCTATGCATGTGGGAAACTTGATACATTTTGGGCTTCTGAAAGGAAACTCTGTACTATTGTAGGCAGAATGAGGAAGTTGGAAGATCATGTACTGGGCAATGGCAATAATGCTGCTAATGAGTTGTATCTTGTTTCTCATCCTTGATATAGTTGTGTCCAGAATATTATGAGCAGTAAAATTATCAAAAGAAAGGAGTATTCTTTGATCAGTACATCATTTAACCAGTACAAATAATTCTCTCCCATACACTTTACAGAAAACATCAACTACTGGCCTATCATCATATTTCTATACAGTCAGAAATATTAATCGTCCCCTTTCCCTTAAAAAAGAGTTTATTTTTTTTTGAAGATTGTGTGCCAGTTGGGTTTCAAGTTATAGAAGAACCACCACAAACTGAAAAGGAAATATAATTCCTCATGTAATTGAATAGACCAGCTACCATACAGTCATCAACTGTCATTATTTCCTGTCTTGCCTCTCTTTCATTTGGGTTGGTTCCATTCTCAGGTCAAATGTTTTCATATGAAAGGTTTTTGAAATAATCTCAAGCTAACAATCTTCCAGGAGAAAGAGTCACAGCAAAAGTAGCATGACCATCACTAAGCTGATTAGCATTTCCCTGAGATGGGGCAAGTTGAGTGGTTTATTCTAATTAGACACACCGTTAGAGTTGGGGGTATGATCAGTCTTTAACAAACCACATGGCTGAGAATGGAGTGCCATTATAAGATTAAGTGTACCTTCAGATAGTTAGAAGAGCAGATAAGAGCACAAAATAGAGGGTACCATGGGGTTGTTGTTGTTGTTAAGTGCCGTCAAGTCATTTCCGACCCATAGCGGCCCCATGCACAGCAGAACGAAACACTGCCCGATCCCGTGCCAGCCCCACAATCCCTGCTATACTTGAGCCCATCATCGCAGCCACCGTATCAATCCATC
>NW_006921748.1:3846228-3854744 GCF_000298275.1 Orycteropus afer afer
AAAAAAAAAAAAAAACAGATATGTTCTGAAAGAAGTGCAATGGAATGCTCCTTCAAAGCAAGTATGACTAGACTTCATCTCACCTACCTTGAACCAGTTCCTGGAGAAGGATATTATGCTTGATAAATCAGAAGGTCAGTGAGAAAAGACCCTCAATGAGATAGAGTGACACTGTGGCCAGAATGTTTGGCTCAAGCATAATAAGGATTGTGGGAATGGTGCAAGACCAGGAGGTGTTTCATTCTATTGTACATAGGTCTGCTATGTGTTGGAGCTGAAACAACGGCACCTAAAACCAACAACACCATAGGGAGATACATAAAATCATTGTAGAACAGCATAACTAAAACAAATCAAGCAATTCACTACTAGCATATAAATGGGAATTCGGAAATGTATTCTTCCAAAAGCTCTTGCAACTCTTACAATATTCAGCACAGGACTAATCATTTAGTGACCAATCAATAAAAAAACCATTCTTCTGTATTTTGATAAGTATAATTCATTGAAGATGAGACTTAGCCTCTCATACCTTAGTCATGTTGTCAGGAGGGGCCAGTCCCTGAAGAAGAATATCATACTTGGAAAAGCAGATGATGAGTGAAAAAGAGGAATATTCTCAACAAAGTGGACTAGTATACTGGCTTCAACAGTAGTCCCAAGCATGGCAACAATTGTGAAGATGGTGCAGTCCTTGGCAGTCTTTTGTTTTGTTTCACATAACATCGCTATGAGTCAGAACTGACTCAACACCACCTAACAATAATAATGCATTTTTATTTTAACTTCTGCCAAAAAAAAAAAAAGGTTTAAAAGTGCTTAGTCAATTGAGTGTATAATATATAATGAAATATCTATGTAACCAACAATATTTTAAGCACTACATTATCCACAAAGAAAATATAATAGTAAAGAAATTTATATTCTAGATGAAAATAAAACATATGTAAAAACAAGGGAAAATAAATGCTAAACTGGAGGGAACTGACTAAAAGAGCACAAGCAGTTCTCAGAGAAGAATGATATGTTTCTGTTGTTAGATGCCACTGAGTTGGTTTCAGTTCATAGCAGCCTTGCATATGGCAGCATGAAACACTGCCCGGTGATGGGCTATCCTCACAACCATTGCTGTGTTTGAAACCATTATTTCTGTCGCTGTAAATCCATATTGTTGAAAGTCTTCCTCTTTTTCATTGACCCTTCAGCTATCCTCACACCCATTGCTGTGTTTGAAACCATTGTTGCTGTCACTGTGTAAATCCTTCTTGTTGAAAGTCTTCCTCTTTTTCATTGACCCTCTGCTTTACCAAGATTGACGTCCGTCTCCAGGGATTTGTCCCTTCTGATGACATGTCCAAAATACATGAAAGGAAGTCTTGCCATTCTCACTTTCAAGAAACATTCTGTCTGTACTTCTTCCAAAGTTCGTTCTTATGGCAGTCTATGGAATACTCAAGAGCCTTTGCCCAAACTATAATTTAAAAGCATCAATTTTAATTTGGCCTTCTTTATTCATTGTAGTACTCTCACATGCACATGAGGCTATTGAATACACTATGGCTAGAGATAGGCACACCTTAGTCTTCAAAGTGACATCTTTGCTTTGTAATGCTTTAAAGAGGACTTTTCTAGCAGATTTGCCCAATGTAACACTGTCTTAAGCTCGGTTCTCTAGAGAGACAAAACCAGTGAAGCTTATGTACATATATAACTCTCTATATCTACCTATCTATCTAGATAGCCAGCTAGCTAGCTATCGAGAGAAATTTATCCCAAGGAAATGTCTTGTGCAATTGTAGAGACTGGCAAGCCCCACGTCCATGGGTCAAACTTCAAGCTGGAGGCTTCTCCTGATTCACGCCACTGCAGAGGCTGATAAACCCAAATCAGCAGGCAATATGGTAGGCTATTGGCTTTGGAGGCTGATGAATCCAAGATGAACAGGTAAAATGACAGATTGTTGGCTCCCAGACTGTGAAGGCAGACAATATGGGAGGCCACTGGTTTAAGCCCAAGAACCAGAGATGGTGATGAGAAAGATGCAGGATCAAGATCCAGCGGAAAGCCAGAGAATTTCCCCAGGATTTCCATATATATACTGGAAGCAGGCCACACTCCTGAGGAAACCCCCTTTCACCTGCTTGGCTGCTCATAGGAATTCTCATCAGAAGGTGATTACATCCTATGAAACCTCATCATGAGAGGTGACTACATCAAACTACTAAACCACTGAGAACCATGACCCAACCAAGCTGACACATAACTTTAATTATCACAAATACATTGTTTAATTTCTTAAAAACTGTTAAGAAAAGACTGTTGCTTCCATGAGCATTGATTGTATACTAAAGTAAAATCAAACCCTTGACAACTTCAATATTTGCTCCTTTTTATCATGATGCTGTTTATTGGTCCAGTTGTGAAGATTTTTATTTTCTTTATGTTGAGATGTAAACAATACTGCAGGCTGTAGTCTTTGATCTTCTTCAGTAAGTTCTTCAAGTGCCCTTCATTTTCAGCAAACAAAGTTGTGCCATGTGTATATCACAAGTTGTTAATGAGTCCTCCTCCAATCCTGATATTGTGTTCACCTTCATATAGCCCAATTTCTCAGATTGAATAAATAAGGTGAAAGAAACAAAACTTCTCTGATTTTAACTACACAGTATCCCCTTGTACTAGTTGATGACTACCTCTTGGTCTACATACAGGTTTTACCTGAGAACAATTCAGTGTTTCACAATTCCCATTCTTTTCAATGATGGACAATGTCTAGGCACAGTTTTGGATCTGCTTCTCTGTGATTGATCTCTTTTGGTCTCAGATATCTGATGCGTAAAACAGGACTAATGATGCTTATCTTACAGAACTGTTATTAAGATTTCTAAGATGATATGTGACATAGCTCCTGGATCTGGGCTCATGTTTATTCAGGTATTTTCAATCATTTGTTTGCTAATTCTTGGAAGATGTATGTCCCTGATGCATATGAGAAATGTAGTTAGGTTAGGACAAATAAGAAAATCAAGGTAAAACTATAGTTTTCACTGTGACAAAAGCCAAGAGTGTGTTTGAAGTCATTTTAGGATAAACCAGGGGGTTCAAACACACCAACCACTCCTCAGAAAGAAGACTGAACAACTTACTTACGTAGTGATACCTCCTTGGAAACCCAAGGAGGGGTTCCTGAGTCAGATTTGATTCAATGGCAGTGAGTTTGTTTTGTTTTTCCTTTTTTCCAGGCAGTTGGTTGATCTACCTGTGCTGTGGGATTGGGCTCTGCCCAAGTGGGAAACAAACTTCATTTACCTAGTTGCCCATCTCTTTTTGTGGATGTTTGAGAAGTAATTTGTTCTTACAGCTCCACAGACACTGCCATTACTCAGAATCCTTGCACTGAAATGCCTGCTTCGAAACAGGGACCCCATCAACCACATCCCACCCACTTCCCCCATTAAATATCTCTAACTAAGTTCCTGAGAAAACACAAGTATCGGTGTCACAGGACTGTTGCTGATGGAAATAGGATTGAAGACTAAAACCTCTCTCATGTGTCTGCTGTAGGTAAGACTAGTTTTTCTCTTCCAGTTGTGCAATTTCACTTCCATGTTTTTCGTCCTTTCATAATTGTTTACCCATCATCCATCCATCAGTGTTTTGCAGCTGTGCTTGACTTGTTTGTTGCTGTGATTCTGGAAGCTGTGCCTTTGGTCTTCTAAACAAACACCAGCAAGGTCACCCAAGGTGGACAGGTGTAAGCAGAGCTTCCAGACTAAGACAGACGAAAGAAAGGCCTCGGGATCTACTTGTGAAAATTAGCCAATGAAAACCTCACAGATGGCATCACAACATTAGTGGACTCTCAGAGCATTATTCAACTCACTTGCTTTGGATCCATCATCAGGAAGGATCAGTTGCTGGAGGAGGACATTAAGTTTGGTGAAATACAGGACCAGTGGGGGTGTGGTAGACCTTCAATGAGATAAAGTGGCACAGGAGCATTAGTGACAAACTTGAACATTCTAGTTATACTGTGGATGACGTAGGAACAGAAAACCTTCCATTTTGTTGTACATAAGGTCACCATGAATCAGAGCTGACTCAATGATACCTAACCACAAATAACTCAATAGAAGAATATTTTATAATTTTTCTAACTCTAAGCTGTATATGAGTTCCAAAATTAAGAGAAATGTCTTTATATCTCTTTTCTCTCTTATGTACTGTTTCAAATTTATTTATGTAAGTTATAGTTTTTTTTTTTTCCTCTTTCTTTAGTACCTAACCTCCACCCTCCAATCTGCAATGAGTATGCTCTATTTCTTTTCATTTTTCGTTTAATTTTCTGTGGTAGTTCTATCTGTCTATAGTTGACATAAGTTATTGTAGGAAAAAGTGGCAGCAGAGTTGGGCTTGAACCAAATTTTATGGACTGGCACTGTTCTTCAGTCAGAACAGGTGCACAAAAAGCCAGAGGGATGCTTCGTGCAGACACAGCCATGAGCATTCTAGCACCAAGGTAGCTGTCACTGACTTGCCCAGAACTCATTGCTTTAAATGGAAGTTGGTTTTAAAGATTCATTCAGATTGATTTATTCAAAAGTGTTTAAGGTTTAGCTGAGTTTATTACTACAGATGTGGTTGGGGCCCTTACAGTTTAGCATAATGCTTCATTAGTTGCAATGAAAATACACCCAAGTGATGTGAGGTATCTGTAGACGTGGATATGGGAAAAGGTGATTCTTTATTGTAAAGCAGGGTTTAGGATAAAGGTTTACTGGAGAACTTATTCCCATAATATTCTGAAGGGTTTAAAGTTTATGAAGATTTTAAATCTTTTCTCTTGGCTTGAGTTCTCTCTCTTTCTCTCTCTCTCTCTCTTTTTCTTTTTGCCCATCCCTGTCTCCAAAGAAAGCAATAAGCCTGTCAAAGGAGGAATTAATTAAGCAAATCAATCAGTCAGTTTTATTAAGGAATTACAAAGCCCAAGTGGAGCATTAATTATTCAGATAATGGGACATCTCTGGGCCTTTCTTTTCAATTATTGATAAGCTGCTATCTATCATCCAGACTGCTTTAGTACTGATTTAGTTGTGAATGAAGCCAGGTCATTCAACCAGAGCATATGCCAGTTACAAGCACTTCTGGTAGGCTGTGGGTAAAGGAAAGGCTGGGCCTCTATGTCCACCTGGAGTGAGTGAAAAAGCAAGGCAATGACCCAGGCAACACTGCATATTCCCCAGTGAAAAGCTCACTGTGCTGGCTTCAGCCACCTGATCAGTAATGGGCACTGAGGCCACAAAATCAGGCTTTTCTTTGCCTCTCCCTCCCCTTGATTTCTTGTTGCCCTTGTAAGCACTGCTGATAAACAAAGTAGCATTTACAACAAAGCCAATGCTTTTCTATAACAAGGCAGAAAAAATGTCCTTCATTTTACATCTAGAGAAACTAGATTGTTTTATTTTTCTTCCAGCATCAAAGGAAAAAACATTTCCTTCAACATCAGAATTATCCAAACTATCTTTGGGTTTAGAGTTTATATGTGTATTGATATGAATAGAAAACATACAGTGGCATAGGATTAAGAGTTCTGTTCAACTACTTCCTGATTCATATAAGAAGTTTAATCATTTATTCCTTCTCTCATCAAACATTTATTGAGCACCTATTATGTGCTGAATCCTGACAATGCAAAGACTGAAACCTCAAGGTACTCATGGTGCTATGAAGGAATGATTTGCTAATAAAAATTTATTTATTTAATCTGGCAAGCCATTAGTCTCCCAAAAAAGACATTCAAGATAGGCAGAATCACAGATCTAAGACTAGCAAAGAGGATCACAGCAGTCAGTAAAATAAACAGGTAACTTGGTTCTTGTAAATCACAGAGAAAAATGGAAGAAATCCGAGAGGTAAGTCTCCAGGGTCCATCCAAACCTTAAGGAAACTCCAATAAAATAAATGAATATATGGCTGGCACTAGAGAAAGAAGAGGGCAGAAATTGAGTTTAGGAACATTTCTGCTTCTTTATATCACTAATCTTTTGGTTTAAGGCTCACTGACCACAGATAGATACATTTCTTAAACATTATGTGCTCAAGCCAAATCTTGAAACATTAACAATATATCTCAATACTTAGAAAACTCAGGAGTCAGCAGCAGCTTATTGGAAAACTGTTAAGCAACATTGCAAAACTATCTACTTCTAAGTGATATCTTCCTCCCCTGAACTATTACAGCACCTTCTATTGCTTATATACTATTTAGCATACGCTAGCTAACTCTGATGTGGTTATTCAGGCACAGGTCTAAAGCAAGGGAACTAAGTACTAACCCTCTGTTGTGGAGTCGACTCCAGCTCAAACTGACTCTATAGGACAGGGTAGAACTGCTCCTAAAGGTTTCCAAGGGAGTAAATCTTTACAGAAGTAGGCTGTCACAACTTTCTCTCATGGAGCAACTGGTAGGTTTGAACCACCACCCTTTCAGTTTGCAGTCGAGCACTTAACCATGAAGCATGGTACCATAGTAAAAATTCCTTAAGGCAACACCAAAAGAATGAGTCATAAGAGAAAATATTGATGCACTGAAAATGCTTGTTCTGTAAAAGACACTGAAAAGAGAATGAAAAAACCAAAGCCAAGGATTGGAAGAAAGTATTTGAATATTGCTTATCCAACAAAGTACAATAGTTTACCTAAATATATAAAGAACTTTCAAAAGTCAATAATCAAAAAAAAAAAAAAATCAAATAAAAAGTGGATAAAAACTTTAAAGAGACACTTTACCAAAGAGGATACATAAAAAAGCAAATAAGCACTGAAAAGCTGGAGCAGCTTGAGGGAGGAGATAGACCAGGAAGCCATCTGGGTTCAGCGCCAGTGTGATTTGGAACAGCTTAAGGGATGAGACAGACCAAGAGGTAGGCAGGAGGCTGTTCGGAGCAGCTGAGGGAGACCAGGAAATGAGCAGTGTTGTGAACAGCTGAGGGAGAGCAGGAAGTGAGTGGAGCAGTTTGAAATGTTTAAGAGAGACAAACTTGTCTGTCAGGTTATCCTACTATGGTAGCGTGTGTGTTGCTGTGAGGCTGAAGGCTACACCAGCAGTATTTCAAATGCAAGCAGGGTTATGCATGGTGGACAAGTTTCAGACTAAGACAGACTCAGAAGAAGGAAGGGGTCACCCATTTCTCAAAGAATTGGCTAGGGAAAGCTTTATGAATAACAGTAAAACACTGTCTGATATATTACTGGAAAACTTTATGAATAGCCCTGTAACATTGTCCAATATAGTGCCAGAAGATGAACCCCTCAGGGCAGAGGACAATCAAGATACAACTAGAGGAGAGCTTCCTCCTCAGAGTAGAGCTGACCTTAGTGAAATAGGTAGAATAAGGCTTTTGGGACCTCCATTTGCTGATGTGGCACCAATAAAAAGGACAAAAAACAGCTGCAAACATCCATTAATAATCAAAACATGGAATGTATGAAGTATGAATCTAGGAAAATTGGAAGTTGTCAAAAATGAAATGAGACCCATAAAGATCAATATCCTAGGCATCCTAAACTGAAATGGACTGGTTTTGGCCATTTTGAATCAGACAACTGTATGGTCTACTATGCCAGGAATGACAAATTCAAGAAGAATGGTGTGACATTCATCATCAAAAAGAATGCTCTCAATGATAGGATAATATCCATATGCCTACAAGGAAGACCAGTTAATACGACTATTATTCAAATTTATGCACCAACCACCAAAGTCACAGATGAGCAAATTGAAGATTTTTATCAACTTCTGCAGTCTGACATTGACCAAACATGCAATCAAGATGTGTTGATTATCACTGGTGATTGGAATGCAAAAGTTGGTAACAAGAAGAATCACCAGTAGGTAGAAAATATGGCCTTGGTGATAGAAATAACGTTAGAGATTGCATGATAGAATTTTGCAAGACCAACAAATTATTCATGGCAAATACCTTTATTCAACAACACAAATGGGAGCTATACACGTGGATTTAGCCAGATGGAGTACACATGAATCAGATGTGATGGAGAAGTTCAATATCTTCAGCCAAAATGAGACCAGAGCTGACTGTGTAAGAGACCATCAACTGCTCATATGCAAGTTCAAATTGAAGCTGAAGATAATTAAAACAAGTCCACGAGAGCCAAAATATGACCTTGACTATATCTCTCCTGAATTTAGAGACCACCTAAAGAATAGATTTGATGCACTGAACACCAAGGACAAAAACCAGATGAATTGTGGTATGACATCAAGAACATCATCTATGAAGAAAGCAAAAGGTAATTAAAAAGACAGGAAAGGAAGAAAAGACCAAAATGGCTGTCAGAAGAGACTCTGAAAATTGCCTTTGAATGAGTGTAGTAAAAGCAAATGGATGAAATGATAAGATAAAAGAGCTGAACAGAAGATTTCAAAGAGCAGCTTGAGAAGACAAAGTCAATTATTATAATGAAATGTGCAAAGACCTGGAGTTAGAAAACCA
>NW_006921748.1:3857089-3864442 GCF_000298275.1 Orycteropus afer afer
TGACATCTGATCTTTGACAAATGGCCAAAACCCATTAAATGGGAAAGAGATAATCCCTTTAGCAAATGATACTGGAAAAATTTGCTATCGATTTGCAGAAATATGAAGCAAGATCCATACCTCACCCTATACACAAAAACTAATTCAAGATGGATTAGACCTAAATGTAAATTGAAAAAACACAAAGATTATCAAAGAAAAAATAGGAGCAAACTTAAGGGCCCTAATTTACGGCATAAATAGATTGTCAAACATAACCAAAAATGTAGAAACAGCAGAAGATAAACTAGATTAATGAGACCTTCTGAAAATTAAATTCTTACCTGCATCAAAAGACTTCTCCAAAAATGTAAAAAAGGACCATACAGACTGGGAAAAATTATTTGGCAATGACATATCAGACAAGGGACTAATCTCTAAAATTTATAGAGAACTTCAACACTTCAACAACAAAAAGAGAAACAATCCAATATAAAAATGGGCAGAGGACAAGAACAGACACTTCAGCAAAGAAGATATTCAGACAACCAATAAATTGAAATGTTCTCAATTATTATCTATTCTAAAAAAAAAAAAGAAAAACCCAAGCTCACTGTCATTGAGTCAGATCCAACTCATAGCGACCCCTTCTTGGGTTTCTGAGGTGGTACACTACAGAAATAGATTGCACAATCTTCCTTCCTAGGAATGGCTGGTGGGTTTGAACTGCCTACCTTCTGGTTAGCAGTCAAATGGCTTAGGCACTATGCCACCAGAACTCCATTAGAGAGATGCAAATCAAAACAACAGTGAAATATCATTTCACCCCATTAATAATAGCAAAGTTCAATAAGACAGAAAACAACAAATACTGGTGAGGTAGTGGGGAAGCTGGAATTCTCATATACTGCTGGTGGGACTGTAAAGTGATACAACCACTGTAGAAAACAGTATGGTGCTTCCTTAAACTATTGGAAATAGAAATACCATTTAATCTAGCAATCCCACTACTAGGTATATATCCTAAAGAAGTGAGAGCCAGGACATGCATAGATATATGCACACCCATGTTCACTGCAGCACTATTTGCAATAACAAAGAGACAGAAACAATCTAAGTGTCCATCAACAGATGAATAGATAACCAAACTGTGGTTCATACACACCATGGAATACTATGTAACATTAAAGAAGAATGAAGACTCAGCAAATCACTTCAAAATGTGGATGAACTTGGAGAACATTACGCTGAGTGAAATAAGTCAGTCACAGAAGGACATATATTGTACTGGTCCCTTATTATAAAAAATCTAAGGAAAGGTTTACACATGGAAAGAAACTTTCTTTGTTCATTACCAAGGACAGAAGGGGAGGAGAAGGAAAAACTGCTAGCTTGGTAAGAGACAAGTATTGATTTGGATGAAGGCAAAGGCAATGTACCAAAAGTGGGTGACCAGCACCATATCAGTAAGGAAAGGGAAAGCACGGAGAGATGCACAGGAGCAACAGACAGTAAAAGTAAACACTATCACACACACTATAGCATTATATGTAATAACAGACACTAATCTATGGGTGACTGTAAGTGGACAGGCAAAATAATCAGATATAGGTAGGTGAATGGGAGCATACTCATGGACATATATATAAAAATGCCCATATAGAGAGCAAATGGGGAAAAAATGATAAGTTCTTAGCCACAACCAAACAGTTTTCTTTCCTATGGGATTGCTATGAGTTGGACTTGACTCAATGACAATGGGTGACATAACTGTTAAGGGGAAAAGACATGCTAACTCAGATCTGACTGTATCCAGCACATAACTTGTTCAACACATCAAAGCTTTTTATATTATTAACCAAACATGGAGAACACAGGTTGGAAAAATTGCCCAAGATGTTGAAACAGGTCAGGAGTTAGGGTTCAATCTGGAATAAGTTCCAGGTGGAAATTACAAATTAGCAAATTTGGAGCTGATATTCTGAATTAACATAAGTGAGATGGACCTATGTGCCAGGGCATAAGGAATATGAGTAGTGACAAACAAGGGAAAGAGTGCATTAGAGTGGAAAAAGAGAAGCAAATTCTCTGTGGATGAACTAATGCGTAGAGCATACTAATGATACCTCAACATAAAGAAAACAAAAATCCTCACAGCTGGACCAATAAGCAACAACATGATAAAGGGAGAAAAGATTGAAGTGGTCAAGGATTTCATTTTACTTGGATTCCCAATCCAGGCCCATGGAAGCAGCAGTCAAGAAATCAAATGACATATTGCATTGGTCAAATCTGCTACTAAAGATCTCTTTAACACGTTAAAAAAGCAAAGATGTCACTTTAAGGACTAAGGTGTGCCTGACTCTTGCAAGCCATGGTATTTTCAGTCACTTCATATGTGTATGAAAGCTAGACAATGAATAAGGGAGACTGAAGAATTGATGCCTTTGCATTATAATGTTGGTGAAGAATATTGAATACGCTAGAAGAATGAACAAATCTGTATTGGAAGAAGTGCAACTGTAATGCCCTTTGGAAATGAGAATTGTGAAACTTTGTCTCATGTGCTTTGGACATATTATCAAGAGGGTCCAGTCCCTGGAGAAGGATATCGTGTTTGGTAAAGTAGAGGGTCAGCAGAAAAGAGGAGGACCCTCAATGAGATGGACTGACACACTGGCTGCAACCATGGCCTCAAACATTGCACTGATTACGAGGATGGCACAGGACCTTGCAGTGTTTCTATTGTACACAGAGTCTCGATGAGTCGGGACTCCCTTGATACCACCTCACAACAATAACAAAGGTAGATGGCAGAAGAAGACAGTTTCTAAATCCAATCTATAATCTGTACCAAGCAAAATTATATTCATTTAACAATGAAGAGATGGGGGTAAATAGAGTTATCAACTGTATTTTAAATTAATAAAAAAATTAAAAAGACCATGAAAAGCACCAAGCACAAGGAAGGATACTGAAAATCAAGATAATTTTTGAAGTAAAGAATCTGGGAGTAAGTAATCAGATTACATTATGTTTGTTTATTTTTTAATAATTTCTTTAAAATAAAGAAAGCAAATCATATTTATATAGCCAAGACTCAGCTAGCAACGCAACACTGAGGCCAAGTTGTGGAATATGTGTGTAAAGGACAATTGCAAGTTCTTAACAAGCAGGTCCTGAAACATTCTCTATACTTCCTAACAGCAACTCGGACAGAAGGTCTTTAAAGGCAAACAATAATTGAACAAAATTTGACCAAAAGAGGAAGAGAGTTTTCAGAGAAGAAGCCTTTCATTGGCATGTAAACCAAAACCAAAACCAAACTCACTGCCATCAGGTCGAATCCAACCCATCCCTGGGTTTCCAAGGTGGTATTTCTATGGAAGTAGATTGCCCTTTCTTCCTTCCAAGGTGTGGCTAGTGGATTTGAACTACCACTCTTTTGGTTAGCAGTCAAATGCTTTAGGCACTACGCCATCTGCATACAGGTAACTAGTAATAATCTTCAGGGACAATGTCACACTTTCCAATTTTGCACAAAGATCAATCAAGGGTTCTTTCTTGATCCATCAGTCTTTGTGGCTTTCAAACTATTCATATCTGAAGCACAACCGATCAGATTTCAAGACATCCCAGGACTCTAGATTTCCCCAGTTCCTCTGATGTCAACATAGGGGGCAAACTTCTAATACATTCCCTAAATTCAAATTAACTTTGCCTCAATTGTATAGAAATACAATTTTACAATAACTCATACTATTTTCTTTCTTTCCATTGCTTTGAACAATTGCTGGCTCCTTGTTCTTTGCACCACAATCAGTGGCTCGGCCAAATAACAAACTTTTCTTTCTTATTTATAAAGATCCTGGTATAAGATTTTATATGAATTTGAATTTACAAATACCCTAAATATTAACTTTAACACTTTTTAGCTCCATGATTATATGTAGATATTTCCATAGTAGGCAAGATCATTTCTTCATGAGTTCTTTCATATACGCAGTGATCTTTGCAATGAATCCACTTCTACATTTTTATTATGGAACCATATTGTAAAGTCTAGAAGAGCCCATTTTTTAAAAAATAAATTATTGATGCAAATGTCTAATAAATGCTAATATTTATGTCAGTTTAATGGTTTCTTTAACCATTCTACTACATATTTTTCTTCCATAAATCTATCTATCTATCTGTCATCTAGCTATCTATCTATAAATCCAAATGACCCATAACTCGTTGCTTTTTCGTCAATTCCAACTCACAGAGATACTATAAGACAGAGTAGAACTGCCCCATATGGTTTCCAAGGTTGTAATCTTTCATGGAAGCAGACTGCCTCATCTTTCTCCTTCAGAGGGGGCAAGTGTGTTTGAATTGATGACCTTCCAGTTAGCAAGCATGTGCTTTAACCACTACACTACCAGGGCTTCAATGCAGATGGACACATTGAAACCTACTACTCCTAAGCATTTGGGAATTAAGCCAAAAAATAAAAATAAAAAATAAAAATGTCTTAAATTTGTTTATTTATTATTGTTACATATTTAGTTTGGTTTAGAAGATCAATAATTTTTCTAGGGAGAAAAAATTGAACTATATTAGCATCTGGTATAATTATAGATATAATTTAAATATGTATATGTGTTCATGTACATACATGAAGAAAACACTTCTCCACATACAAAATTTTATAAATATATAATCATTTCTCTCTTTTTATAACTGTTTTTTCCCCCTTTTTCTGGATTTTGTTTCACATATCTCTCCTACTCTATGTAGGACATCTTATTATGATCCCCTTTGGAGTGGTTAGCAGTGATACCCAGGAACTATTTAGTTCTTTTGGTCTAAGGGCCATGGAGACTGAGATTCACATGGTCCATAAGTCATTTGGACTAAAAGTTTCCTTGTGTCTTTGATTTATTCACTCTTCTTTGCTCTGGGCACAGAGAGACTAATAGTAGTTCCTTGGATGGTTGCTCACAGCTGTTAAGAACCCAATCACTGCTCACCAAAGCTGGATGTTAAACATTGTTTTTATGAACTATGTTATGCCAATTGGCCTTAGTGTCCCCTGATATTATGGTCCCGAGTCCCCATGCCCAGTGGCTCATTTCCTCAAGGTATTTGGTTATGACTACGAAGTTTTCAGGGAGCTCTGGTAGTGTAGTGCCTAATCCTCGGAAGGAAGATGGGGCAATCTACTTCCATAATGGTACTGCCTCGGAAACTCAAAGTGGGGTCGCTATGAGTCAGGTCCAACTCGACGGCACATAACAACAACAAAGACATTTTCATAACTTTGTCCCCTGTATGCTCTACCACATTCATGGGTGTATTTGCAGCATATATAAATACATAGGTAGAGCGATTCTCTGTCAGATCTATCTATATTTTTGGGTGTAGTCCAATTCACTTTCCTGCCCCAGTTCAGCTGAGAGACTATATATCCACTACCAGACTATTACTACTGTTATTGCAGGATTGTGTGTGCAATAGTGTTTATCTGAGTTGCCTTTAGCTCTTGTGCTCCTCCCACTTTTTCCACTGCCCTGATCATTTTGTGCTGACCCCCCCTTACTGTATATTGCCTTTTCCTTTACTCAAGTTGATGTGTACCTAGCCTCCAGTTAGTGATTTACCCTTCCATTTCTCTCCCCCACCTAGTAAACTTCAAAGAATGATTCTTTCTCTGTGTTAATCTTTTCATAACTTTTTTAATAATAGTGGTCTCATACAATATTTGTCCTTTCATGATTGACTAATATCACTCAGCATAACGTCCTTTAGCTTCATCTAAATTACGAGGTGTTTCACAGATTCATCATTATTCTTTAGCATTGCATAGTATTACATTGTGTGTATATACCATAGTTAATCCATTCATTCATTGATGGGCACTTAGGTTGTTTCCATCTCTTTGCTGTTGCAAATAATGCTGTAACGAACATGGGTATGCACATGTTTGTCATGTCCCAGCTCTTATTTCTCTAGTATACATATATTCCATTGCCATCTAGTCAATTCTGACTCATAGCTACTCCCTTGGGTCTCCAAAGCTGTAAATCTTTATGAAAGTAGATTTCCTCATCTTCCTCCCACATAAGACCTGGTGGGTTTCAACCATGGGCCTTTTGGTTAGTAGTCAAATGTTTTACCTACTATTCCACCAAAGCTTTCTGAATATATACACAAGACTGGGATATACACATAGTATGCTGTATCATATGGTATTTCCTTTTCGAACATCTTGAGGAAGCATGACAGTAATTGTAACATTTTGCAATACTACTGGCAGTGTATGACTATTCTACTCTCCATGCCCTCACCAGCATATGTTATTTTATGTTTTTTTTTTAAAAAACTTTGCTGTTAATACTGGAAGTGAGGTGTCATGGTGGATTGGGAGTGGCTAAAGTGACCAGGAAGGAACCAAGCTGGTTATTAACATCTATTAATAATTGGATCATGGAATATATGATGTATGAATCTAGGAAAACTGGAAGTTGTCAAAAAAGAAATAGAATGCATGCAGATTGATATCCTAGGCATTAGTGAGCTGAAATGGACTAGTTTTCACCATTTGAATCAAACAATTATATGATCAACTATGCCAGAAATGGCAAATTGAAGAGGAATAGCAAATTGAAGAGGAATGGCATGGCATTCATCATCACAACGAATATATCAAGATCTATTCTGAAGTACAGTGCTGTCAATGATAGAATAATATCCATACGGCTACAAGGAAAATGAGTTAATATTACTATTATTCAAAGTTAGGCACCAACCGTCAAAGCCAAAGATGAGGATATTGAAGATTTTTACCAACTTCTGCAGTCTGAAATTGACCAAACATGTAATCAAGATGTGTTGATTATCACTGATGATTGGAATGCAAAAGTGGAAATAAAGTAGAATCACCAGTAGTTGGAAAGCATGGCCTGGGTGATAGAAATAACTCTGGCGATTGTGTGATAGAATTTTATAAGACCAACGAATTATTCATGGCAAATACCTTTATTCAACAACACAAATGGGAGCTATACACGTGGATTTTGCCAGATGGAGTACACACGAATCAGATTGACTACATCTGTAGCAAGAGGTGATGGAGAAGTTCAATATCTTCAGCCAAAATAAGGCCAGGATCTGATTGTGGAACAAATCATCAACTGCTCATATGGAAGTTCAAGCTGAAGCTGAAGATAATCAAAACAAGTCCACCAGAGCCAAAATATGACCTTGATTATATCCCTTCTGAATTCAGAGACTATCTAAAGAATAGATTTAAGGCACTGAACACCAATGACCAAAAACCAGAAGAATTGTGAGATGACATCTAAAACATCATCCATGTAGAAAGCAAAA
>NW_006921748.1:3866932-3874581 GCF_000298275.1 Orycteropus afer afer
TTTTTTTTTTTCCCAGACTATAAGTCCTCTTTTCATTCTTTTGGCAAAAATGTTTAATCTCCATAAATGTTTAATTGTTGGGAGTCCTCAGTTGTCTAGTCTGTCTTTTGCTGTTTCTGCATTTTTAATTATAATTTTTAGTGTAGTTATGCCATGTGTTAGGGCTCCTAAATTTTCCCCTATTTATTGATTGATTGATTGATTGAGAATCTTTGTGGTTTTAGGTTTTACATTTAGGTCTTTGATCCATCTTGAATTAGAGTTTGTATATAGTGTGAGATACAGATCCAGTTTCATTTTTTCTGTAAATGTAAATCCAGCTTTGGAAACATTATTGGTTAAAGAGACTATGTGTTCCCCATTTAATAGATTTAGCTACTATTCATAAGGTTTCCCGTGGCCAACTTTGTCAGAAGTGGATGACCCCATCCTTCTTCTCAGTCTGTCTTTGTCTAGGAGATCTGCTGAAACCTGTCCACCATGGATGAACATGCTGGAATTTGAAATACTGGTGGCATAGCCTTCAGCCTCACAGCAGTACACAACCCACCACAGTACCACAAACCGACCGACAAGTGGTGGGCATTTCTTCTAGATTTTCAAATTTGTTGGAGTACTGTTCTTCAAAGTTCCTATTGTTTTTATTTTGGTTATTTCTGTTGTGACATCACCTATTTCATTTCTTACTTATGTTATTTGCGTCTTCTTCATTTCATTTGTTAAATTTGCCAGTGGTTTGTCAATTTTATTAGTGCTTGCAAAGAACCAACTTCCAGTGTTATTGATTCTTTCCATTGTTTTTCTGCTGAAATTTTTATTATTTTCTTTCTTCTCATAACTGTGGTATTTTTTCACTTTTTTTTTTCTCTCTAATTATTGTGGATATTGGGTTAAGGTGTTGATTTTGAGTCTTCTTTTTGGATGTGTGCATTTATTGCTACAAATGCCCTCTAAACACTGCTTTTGCTGTGCCCTGAAGATTTTGGTATGCTGTTTTTTAATTCCTGATTCCAGGAATTTTTTTTTTTTAATTTCAAATTTGATTTCTTCTATTACTCAGTAACTTTGAAGAAAGGTGTTATTCAATTTCCATGCATTTGATTTTCTTCTTTGATCTACCTGTTGTTGTTTTCTCATTTTCTACCATATCTATCTGAGAAGATGTTTTATAGTATTTTGATGGTTTTAAATTTGTTGAGGCTTTGTTTTGTGACCTAAGTTATGGTCTATTCTGAAAAAAAGTCTCATGTACACTGGAAAAGATCACATATTGTGCTGTTGTTGGCTAGTGTTTTCTGTATCTATCTATGACATCTGGTTGCTTTGTTCTTTAGATTTTCTGTATCATCATTATTTTCTTTCACGTTGTTCTGTTCTTTACTAAAAGTGATGTATTAAAGTCTACTATTATTGTGAAGTTGTCTATTTCTCTTTTTAATTCTGTTAAAGTTTATTTTATGTATTTTGGGGCTCTTCCATTTGGTGTTTAGATATTTATTATGGTTAGGTCCTCATGTTTGATTGACCCTTTAATTAATATATATTATCCTTTTTTGTCTCATTTGCTGGTTTTTGTCTTAAAGTCTATTTTATGTGATATTAATGTAGCCACCTCTGCTCTTTTTTGGTTGCTATTTGCTTGACATATATTGTTCCATCCTTTGATTTTTTTGTTTTTTGTCTAAGGTGTATCTCTTGTAAACAGTATATCTATGGGTCATATTTTCTTATCCATTCTGCTACTCTCTGTCTCTTGAATGGTTCATTTAAATCATTTACATTCAATGTAATTATTGATAGGTACAAATTTTCTGCTTCCATTTTGTTATTTACTTATTTATTTTTATATGTGTGTGGTGTTGATAGTTTTCTTGTTCATTATATTTTTTTGTGCTGAGTTCATTTTGTTTACAGATTTTTTTAATCATTTTGTTCACTGCTATTGTTTTAGTATTTACTTAAATTTTATGATTTTCTTCTTTTTTTATTTTGGAAAGAAGGTTTATTAATGTTCTTTGAAGTTACTCTATAATTTATTATTATTTTCCCAAGTTTAAAGCAGTCTGTTCTATATCAAAATTCTCTTGACTTCCTCTTCATTTGGAAGTTCTGTAACTGCATCATTGATTTTGCTTTTAGGTTATCATTGTTTAAAAATTGACTTCTCTGATTTTTTTGTTATCTTATTTTTGATACTTCTCTATGTTAGTTGATTTCCTGATGATGTTGTTGTGTGTCTTCATCTCCAGTTTTTGTCTTCTACTGTTGGTTCCCTGTCTGAAGAACTTCCTTTAAACTTTCTTGTAAGGTTGCTCTGGTTGTTGTGATTTTCCTTAATTTCTCTTTCTTGGAATACCTTAAATGTTCCATCTTATTTGAGAGTTTATTTTTTGGGATGTATAATTCTTCATTGGCAATTTTTTTCTTTCAGTTTTACATGTTTCATCACATTGCCTGATTGCCCTCACAGTTTCTGCTGAGAAATCAGAATTTTGTGTTATTGGTCTCCTGCATAAGTGACTTTTTATTTTTCCTGAGCTGCTTACAGAATTCTTTTTTTGTGTTTGGTTTTGGAAAGTTTGATTATGATGTGTCTTGGTGATTTTCTTTTGAGGTCTATCCTATTTGTTTTTTTTTTTTTTTTTTTTTTTTTTTTTTTTTTTTTTTTTTTGAGCTTCTTGAATGCATATCTTCTTGTCTTTAATGATATTAGGGATATCTTCTTCCAACAAATTATCAACAATATTCCCAGTGCTTTATTTTTGTCTCTTACTGCCCTGGAATTTTGATTACATGTGAGTTGTTCATCTTGATGGTGTCTCACATGATTCTTAGGCTTGTTTTTTTTTGTTGCTGTTCTTTATTCTGATTGTTTCTCCAACACATTAGTGTTGAGAGATGTGTCTTCAATCTCTCTAATTCTGTGTTATATTGATTCAATTCTACTTTTTTGTACCTTCCAATTCAATACCTGTTTCTGTTATATTTATTTATATGGGTTTGCTAGCAGTCATTTTTCTTATAGAGTTCTATATTATTACTTTTTCTAACATATATGTTTTACCCACATATTCTGATTCTCACTCCAACATTTTGGCATTCCATTACAGTGACTGTGGTGAAGGCATTTGACTGCTAACCAAAAGGTCATTGGTTCAAATACCCCAGCTGCTCCATGGAAGATAGATGGGGTGATCTGCTTTCACAAAGATTTACAGTCTTGGAATCCAAGTGTGGGTCACAGTGAATTGGAATAGATTGATGGCAGTGGGTTTAATTGTTGATTTCTGTAGTAATTGTAAGAGCCCAGTAGCACATTGTTTAAGCAGTCTTCTGCTAACCAAAAGGTTGGTGGTTCAAACCTACCAGCTTCTCTGTGGGAGAAAGATGTGGCAATTTTTTCTGTAAAGATTACAGCCTTGGAAACCACATGGGGCAGTTCTACTTTGTCCTAAAAGGTTGCTATGAGTCAGAATTAAATGGCAGCATTGACTTTGGTTTGGGTTTGTTAGTTATTGTAGTGTTTACTTGCCTGTGTTAACAGTTTTTAAGTATTTACTCAATAAATCCAGATGATGAACTATTTCTCTCACCCTGCATTCAGCCACTTGCAGACTCTGACTAATTTGAATGATCAGCTCATCTGACTGGTATTTGGAAAATACTAATATGTGCTAGGCACCATGTTCAGTTGATTCAAATACACCAAATAATCCAATCATTTAAAAATAATCTGTCAATTTCATGTTTGACTCCCTGCAAAGTCCACTTTCAGATCCAGCAGGTAGGTTATGTGATTTCACCTACATCACAAGGCCTGAGCACTACATGACAGGGAGAACGTAGTGTATCAGTGTCCTTCCCATAGAGAGCTCCACACATTACACAGAACAGTTCTTATATTCCTAGACTATTTCCCATTTCCTATTTGTCCCTCCAATGATAGGTGAAGGGCAACATATTTTGAGAGGGAATTGGACTTCATAGAACAATTTGGGATATGATTTAAAAGGATTAAGTAGAAAATTATCTTGTCCTCTTTGACTTTTCTTTAACAAATGACTATTGTATCTTTTCTTTCCACTCCACCCCCATGACATTCTAAGCTTTAAGTGAGCAATGCGCTAACACTGTCAGACATCTTTAACTTTTCATCTTTGTACAGGAGGTTCTTTGACCTCATCCTACTGCTTCTAGTTTCATGCTCCTTCAAGAGACCTATAATCACTGCCTTACATGCATCACCTTCAACTTTGGCCACAGAAGGATCTATGGTATTTAAGGATGGTAGTAAAGAGTGCAGAATATTTGGTCATTGTTCTGAACTTGAAGATTCTTGGCAGAGTAAGGTGGCTTTGGCAGCTTTGTTGGTGCTATAGTTCTGAATTCCTCACTTCACCTTGTTAAAAAGTGGAAGGCAAGATGATTGTGGTATTTGAATACTTTTCCAAGTCAATTGTGTGTTGCAAGTTCAATTTCCAAATATTACCAATATAACCTCTTGATAATACAAACTTGAATTCAAGAAAGAACCATCTTGCAAAGTCCCCCCACTCCACCCCCACCTTCGAGAGGAGACCATGGGTCAAAATCACTGAGAATTAGAAGTTTGACTTATGGCAGGTCTCTCAATGTGAAGAACTGATTAGAATTGGGTAAGGACCATGCTCCCACAGTCCAGGATTGGTAGTAATAGCTAGGTGAGTATTTCAGGAAGGGATTAAAATAATTCTAGGGTATATACTGTGTATTGATGTATTCCATTAAAGTGAGCCTTCCAGGAAGTCCCTGTAATGAATAATCACACCATTTGTCTGGGTAGATGATTCCTAAGCTTTAAGTGAGGCAGTAAGGTGTGGTTTTGGTTCTTACTATCCAGACTGAGATGTAGGTAGATGTTTAAGTTTTCATTTGTCAACATTGTATCTTTTAGTATTCAGATAGTTATTAAATGCTATCATTTCCTTACACATTTATTGTGGAACTTTATTAATTACCTCTAGATCTTTTTTTTTTTTTTTTTTTTTTAATTCATTCCACTTAATGGGATTGCTAACTTTGGTGCTTGGTATGTCTGAGTTTGCCTCCAGGCTCTGCCTTTTCCTAGCTCTGTGCCCTTGTTAAAGTTACTTAAGCTCTTTGAACCTCAGTTTTCCCATCTATGAAATTAGGATAATATCATATACAAAAAATAGTAGCCCAAATTAAGAAAGTAAGTGTATTAGTTTCCTAGGGTTGCCTTGAAAAAATACTACAAAAAGGGTAACTTAAAACAATTAAAACGTGTTGTCTCAAAGTTCCAGAGATGGGAAGTCCTAAGTCAACTATTGATAAGACAATATTCTCTTTGCATGCTCTAGGAGAAGATTATCCCTGTCTTTTTCTAGCTTCTGGTGATCGCTGCTAATCCTTGGCATTCCTTGATTTGTAGCAGTATAACTCCAATCTCTGCCTCCATGATCACACAGCTGTCTTTTCTCTATGTCTCCCCTTCTCTGTGTCTCTTCTCTTTAATGAGGTCACCAGTTATATTGGACTAGGGCCCACCCTACTCCAGTATGACCTCATGTTAACTTAACTAATAACATCTTCAAAGTCTCTATTTCACAGAAATGTTACATTCAGGGGTACCAGCGTTAAGACTAGCAGCCCTAGGGGATGGCTACAGACCTAAGGCAGTCGCCTGCCAAGCGTAAGGCTGGCAGTTCAAACCCACCAGCCACTCCCTGCCCTGTAGACCTGGCCACAGTCACCATCTTTTTCTAGGAGCTCTGGTAGCATGGTGCCTAAGGCACTTGACTGCTAACCAGAAGTCTGGCGGTTCAAACCCACCAGCCACTCCTCGGAAGGAAGGTTGGGCAATCTACTTCCGTAGTGATACTGCCTCGGAAACCCAAGGAGGGGTCACTATGAGTGGGCCGACTCGACAGCACATGACAACAACAGTTAAGACTTTAACATATCTTTTGGAAGGACACTATTCCCATAGCAACAGGATTTCAGTGTTTAGATCTCTTTGTTGTCAATGCTATGTATATGCTTTCTTGCTGTGTTTTCTGTGCTTACTCCTTTAATTTTTGTCTATGTCCTCATTAATGGGCATTTAGTTGCCTAAAAATATGGCCAAATTCTCACTTTGCCCTCCCACGTTCTATAGTGTTTCCAAGGCAGTGACAGTTTAGTGTGAACATCTGATATATTATTTGGTTCAATCTTCTGATAGTTCTGTCTCCTCAAGCCCGGTGAATTGGAAAAAATACTGGAATTGAAGTCCAAAGCTCTCGACCTAATCCTGGATTTAGCTATTGGTTCTCTCTGTGACCTTGGACTACAAGAGCCATGCTGAGGTTATTGGCTTAGTTAGGCCCTTTGTTCTCAATTAGACCCTGCTGAGTGTCTGGACTTCAAGCACTTCTTTCTCCAGGGAAATTTTGGCCAATCATTTCATGGAGTTTCTTGACATATTTCCTTATTTTATTTTTATTTTTATTTTTTTTTTTACTTTTCAGAGCATGGTTTGAAAACCACTGTCATGAATGCATGGCATTTTCTTAAAGAACCAATTTATTTTTCTATGCATTCATTCACTCCACAAATGTTTGCTTTCAATGACTATGTGCCAGGCTTGATAGGAAGTCAATAAAAGTGATCCTAATGATAGAAGAGCATTGTTTCATTGCTTTGGAAGTCTCCAGATTTCCACGTCCCTCCAAATGAAAAGAACGCCTCTTCCCCATTCCTTGCTATCCTTTCTCTCTCTCATCATCGCAGTTGCCGAGCTTCACAAGTTCTTCTGTCACTGCCCTGCTTCCTCATTAAAAGAGTGCCCCTCAAGCAGCACCGAGTCCAGGCCTGGGTAGCGCAGTCATTCTTTATTTGCATTAGCTGCATTATTTCTCCTACCAGCCATTTCAGAGCACATCGGAGACCTCTACTTTCGCTCCAGTGCTCCTCCATCTCATTTATTTTTTAGTATTTCCTCAACAGTTCCTCCAGACGCTCTCATTAAGCACTGGGCTAATTAACCTCCTGTTTCTGAGCGGTGGAGCTGTGGTGAGAGACATGGCGCTGCAGGAGGGCGCCCCCTCCACGGGAGGAAATCCGCCCAACTCCTGTCTGCTCACACACCTGCAACTGCTAGCAAATGGACTTGGCATCTACTTAGCAAGGTTTTTCTGCCTTTTTATTTTTCCTTTTTTTCCTTTTTAAGCTGCTAGTCTTATTTCCAGACAAGGATATCCTATGGCCCAGTCCACCCCACCCACTGACAATACCAGTGATTGAAATCTCTCAGCCCCCAAGACCCAAGCTCTCTATTAACTTTGCAGACACGTTTTCCATGTTACAAACTCAGTAGGCATTTAGCAGTTCCTCTCCAGGATGCTTTGGTTCATGACTAAGAGGAGCGGATACAGCCAAGGCCACAGAGAGCCGTGCACAGAATCAAGAACGAGGGATCATTGGGTTGTCCTGGAGATCTGAAGTATCTGAAATAGCACCTCACCACAACACAATTCTTCCACATTTTCCTGTCCAAACTAAAATATATCTGAATCTTTTCTCCTTGGTTGTAGTATAGCAAAATTTGGGGGGCCTTAGTATTCATATCTGAGTCCCACTTTTACAGAAAGAAAGTCATAAAATAAAAC
>NW_006921748.1:3890736-3892689 GCF_000298275.1 Orycteropus afer afer
AAAAAAAAAAAAAACTAGAAATTTGTATAGCCAAATACTGCCATTCATGTAAAATATTGTATTGCCAATGAAAACTCAAGATGGGTCACAATTATAGTACTTAAAGTTTTAGAAGAAAAAATGGAAAATATATTCCCCCAAATGCAGCAGACAGTGATAAAGAGATAAAACTAGACTAAGACATTCCAAACAAGGAAAAAGACACATTTTACTTATGAAATCAGATGCAAAACTCCTAAACAAAATATTAGCAATTCAATCCAGATAAGAAAATATACATCATGGTCAATTTGAGTACAGAAATGCACATTAGTAGATTAAAGGTTAAAATTAATATAATCATTTTAGTAGAATGCATGAAAGCATATATTTTAATATCCATGTTAAAAACTTACCACAAAATAAGAAACGAAGGGCATTTCTCACATCCTAAGGGGGATATATTCAATAAATGAAGAATAAGAAAACATGCCTACTTTCATCCATTCAATTCTTTGACCTTATATTGGAAATTCTAGCAATTGCAATAAAACAAAAAGATTTTAAAGACTTAAAGTTTGGAAAAGTAAGTCACACTATTGTAAATGATATGAGACATCTATAATTTTTTTTTAAATGTAAATAAATTTTAGAATTATGGGAGAACACAGCAAGATGGCTACATAATAACACAGCTAAAAAAAAGTTAGTCACATTTCCATACACCAGAAAGTGTAATTAAAAAGAAGACAATAAAAGAATGCCAAGCAATAACAAATAAATCTAACAAAAGATATATAGAAAATTGTTTTATTTATTGTTATTAAAGAAAGCCTAAACAACTGAAGAGACACGTTCTTTAATAGAAGAAAGGATTAATATTATCAAATTGTCCATTATTTCTCTAATTCACTTATACATTTGATAAATTAAAAATACATATGGAAGATTAAACAACCAAGAAGCTATTGAAAAAAACAGTCTGGAAAGGGAACTGGCCCTATGGAACATAAAGTTAATTTACAAATCTTTGAGATTAAATCCATAAAGCATAGTCATAACAAAAATAAATTGACAAACGGAATTTTTTAAAGTACCCAGGAATAGATTCATATATATATATATATGTCAAAGTGGCCTGCCATATCAGCACACAAAGATGGCACTCTATTAAATATTGTTGTTGTTGTTAGATGCCGTCAAGTCAGCGCCAACTCATAGTGACCCCATGTACAACAGAGCAAAACACTGCTTGGTCCTATGTCAGCCTCATAATCCTTGCTATACCTGAGCCCATCGTTGTATCCACTGTGTCAACTCATCTCATTGACAGCCTTCCCTTTTTTTTTGACTGTCCACTTTACTGAGCATGATATCCTTCTCCAGAGAATTGTCCCTTCTGATAACATGACCAAACTAGGTGAGATGAAGTCTGGCCATTCTTGTTTCCAAAGATCCTTCCAGATACACTTCCTCCAGGACAGCTTTGTTAGTTCTTGAAAGTCCATGGTACTTTCAGTAGTCTTTGCGAACACCTCAACTCAAAAGCACCAACTCTTTGGTCTTCCTTATTCATTGTCCGGCTCTCACATGCATATGAGGTGATTGAAAATACCATGGCTTGGGTTAGATGCACCTTAGTCTTCAAGGAGACATCTTTGCTCTTTAGCACTTTAAAGAGGTCTTTAAATGCAATTGCCCAATGCAATACATCATCGGATGTCTTGACTGCCACTTCCAGCCAAGATCCATCTGATATCAGCAATGATATACCTCATTACACCTCCTTTTCTGAATCCATTTTGCATTTCTGGAAGTTCTCTGTCACTATATTGGTGTTAATTATGGAACCAGGTGATGTGAAATCTTTGATAACTTCAATCTTTCTCTATTTATTGTGATGCTGTTTATTGATCCAGTTGTGAGGATTTTCATTTTCTTTATGTTGAGATGTAATCCATACTGCAGACTGAA
>NW_006921748.1:3893374-3894525 GCF_000298275.1 Orycteropus afer afer
TGCTTCCAGTGTGACATCCACTTGTTGAAACATCTCAATGGGTAAACCATCAATTCCTGGAGCCTTGTTCTTCATCAATTCCTTCAGTGCACTTTCAACTTCTTTCAATACCATTGGTTCTTGATCATATGCTCCTTCTGAAATGAATGAGCATTGATAAATTCTTTTTGGTACAGTGAGTTTGTCTATTCCTGCCATCTTCTTTTGATGTTTCCTGCATCATTCAATATTTTACCCACAGAATCTTTCAGTATTTCACCTTGAGGCTTAAATTTTTTCTTTAGTTCTTTCAGCTTGAGAACTGTTCAGTGTGTTCTTCCTTTTTGGTTTTCTAACTCTAGGTCTTTGAACATTTCATTATAAAAATTGACTTTGTCTTCTAGAGCTGTTCTTTGAAATTTTCTGTTCAGCTCTTTTATCTTGTCATTTCTTCCATTTACTTTAGCTACTCTCCATTCAAGGTCAAGGTTCAGAGTCTTTTCTTACATCTCTCGTTGTCTTTTCTTCCTTTCTTGTCTCTTTAATTGCTTTTTGCTTTCTTCATGGATGACATTCTGGATGTCATCCCACAATTCACCTGGTTTTCAGTCACCAGTGTTCAATACATCAATGTGTTCTTTAGGTGGTCAGAAGAGATGTAATCAAGGTCATATTTTGGCTCTCTTGAACTTATTTTAATTGTCTTCAGTTTCAACTTGACCTTGCATATGAACAGTTGATGGTCTGTTCCACAATTAGCTCCTGGCCTTGTTTGGGCTTCTCCATCTCCTCTTGCCACAGATGTAGTCAATCTAATTCCTGTGTATTCCATCTGGTGAAGTCCATGTATATAGACATAGTTTGAGTTGTTGAAGAAAGTTGTTGATAAAAGGTATCTGCAATGAGCAAGTTGTTGGTCTTGCAAAATTCTATCATGTGATCTTCAGCATTATTTCTATCACCCAGGCCATATTTTCTAACTACCAGTGATTCTTCTTTGTTTCCAACTTTTGCATTCCCATCACCAGTGATAATCAACACATCTTGATTGCATGTTTGGTCAATTTCAGACTGCAGAAGTTGGCAAAACTCTTCAATTTCTTCTTTTTTGGCTTTAGTTGTTGGTCCATAAATTTCAATAATGTTGAATTATTTTTAATAATAGTGGTCTT
>NW_006921748.1:3894625-3902687 GCF_000298275.1 Orycteropus afer afer
CATAGAAGCTCATACAGTTGTCTGATTCAAAATAGCCCAAACTAGTCCATTTCAGCTCACTAATGCCGAGGATATTGATCTTTTTGGGTTCCATTTCATTTTTGACAATTTCCAATTTTCCTAGACTCATACTTTGCATATTCCATATTCTAATTGTTATTGGATTCTTGCAGCTGTTTCTTCCCATTTTGAGTTGTGCCACATCAGTAAATGGAGGTCCCAAAAGCTTTACTCCAACCACATCATTAAGGTTAACTCTACCCTGAGGAGGAAGTTCTTTCCCAGTTTTATTCTGAGTGCCTTCCAACCTGATGCGCTCATCTTGCAGCACTATATTGGACAGTGTTTCAGGGTTGTTCATAAAGTTTTCCAGTAATATATCAGACAGTGTTTCACTGCTATTCATAGGTTTTCACTGGACAATTCTCTGAGAAGGGATGGTCCCTTCCTTCCTCTGAGTCTATCTTAAACTGGAAATTCCACTGAAACTTTTCCACCATCGGTGACCCTGCTGGTATTGGAAATACTGGTGGCATAGCCTCCACCCTCATAGAAATGCACAAGCCACCACAGGACAACAAATTGACAAATACTCTATTAAATAGAGTTTCTTAAACCTTGGCTACATATAAGGAAAAGGTAAGTTTGGGTTTTCCATCATTCACTATAAAAAAAAAAAAAATCCCACTGTAAATGTGTATATGTGTATTTAAAAGTCCATTCCAAAATAATTTAAGGGACAGAAAGGAAATTGTTGCAATGGAAATTATAATATATTTAGAACTTAATGACAGTCAAAGGCTAATGTAACCAAATTTAGAAGTTACAACTAATACAGAACTATTGTTAGGTATAGCATTACAGTCATTCATTTAGAAAAAAGAAAAGAGAAAAATTAAAGATGGGAAATAAATTATTTAAATGTTCAACTAAGATGCTATTTAAAAAAGGCATAAGGTAAAGTTAAAGATAAAAGAAAGGAAATAATAAGAAAAAAAAAAGAGGAAGAATCCATAACATCTAAGAAAATTGTTAGACAAATCTCCAGAAGACTGAAGGGAATAAAGGAAACAATGGGTGGGGCAGAGACAGAAACAGGGAGTGAGAGAAAGAGTGCACAATGAGACAAGTAAATAATATCTAGATCAAAACAAAGCATAAAAATGCAGATACAAAATGGGTTTCTAGAATAATGAGTGAATACTATGAGCAATATTAAGTCAACATATAATGTAGGTAAAATGGATAAATTTCTAAAAAAACATAAATTACTGAAGTGTGTCCTTAAGTCACCACTAAAAAATTTAGATTGCAAATCAAAATCCTCTCCTTTTTAAAAACAAAACAAAACAAAAACAATCCCAGAGGCATTGACAGCTAAGGTTTGCCACGCTCGAAAAAGCCAAATTTTAAAAAATGGGGAGAAGCTTAAGACTGAGAATTAAAGAAATGGAATATTTAAAAGCAGCATTGAGAAATAGGAATAATTATAAAAGACTACTGTGTTGATATTAACAATAGAAAGAAAGTTTCAAGGAGAAAAAGAAAGAAAGAAGTGGTTAATTTTACTGAGAAGTAAATAAATAAGGTGAAAGAAAAAAAAAATGTTTAATTTATCTTAGGACATGGTGGACTTTGGTGACCAGATCATTTGATGAGTAGCAGGAGTTTTGATGGGAGGCTGCTTAAAGTTACTTCAGGAATACATAAGAAATTAAAGAATCAAGACAACATAAAAATCTGAAAGCTTTTGTTTTTAAGGAGAGATATAGACATTAGATATTAGAGATACATACATAGATATTCTTTCAGTTGGGTTACTCAGAGAATAGAGTTTAGATAGAGTTTTGTTCGTAAGAAACTCCAGCTCCTTAATTGCTGATAAGGATGATCTCACAAGAAGACCTGGTGTAATTCCAAAAAAAGGTGATGACTGACCAAGAATATAAAGTTCCTAAATATGCAGACATGCATTAGCTTTACAAGAAGAGGGAAAAGTCCTGTGATCTAAGAAGTCATTGAAAGACACAATAGATATAGATAGTCAAGGTGGTGGAAAGACTAACAAACTCCTCTCTGATGGTTGTCATTTTCCCTGTGAACTGGGAGTTCAGATCCTTTGCTGGGCGTTGTCATGACCAGAAGAAGAGAGCCAGAAAATTAATGAAAATGGAATAGGTTGTAGTAGCCCTTGTAAATGTTGCAGAAAAAAAAAAAATATTTTAACTAGCTTAAACATAGCAGAATTATTTTGTAATACTTTGGACTCAGTTGAAATTGGTCAACATAAATTCATAATGGAACCACACTGTCCTGTTAATGTGATATTTACTTTTTTTCCAGCAAAACATCTTGAAGCAAGAGTTTCTTCCAAGGATTAAGCAATGAAATTTAGCATATATCTAAGGTTTGATTGGGATAATGGGCTGTTGTTGTTGCTGTTAGGTGCTTTGACTCATAGCGACCCTATGAACAAGAGAACGAAACACTGCCCATCCTATGCCAGCCTCACAATTCTTGCTATACCTGAGCCCATCGTTGCAGCCACTGGGTCAATAATGGGCTAAGCAATCTAAACTGGATAGAAAGAAAAGTGGAGGAGGCAGAGAATGGATAGTAAAACAAATGGGGGGTCAAAAGAATAGAGGCCTGAACACCCATGGAAGAGCTCTTGACGAAACAAGCTGGAAAGTTAAAAGATTGAGGCCAGGGAGTAGGGACTTTAAGCTTGTGATTTTAGAAATGAACTTGTTCCAAAAGTAAGGCAAGGACAGAATATTTAGATAGGAATTTGCATGTGCAGGAATATGATGGTCATAGAGTAGACATTACAGAGAGGAAAATAATAGGTTGGGGTTGGAGTCAGGGCAAGGCAATATAGAGCCTTCTGGAAAGACAGTACAGTGCACAAATTGAGTTGGGAGCAATATGAGCTTATACATTAGATATTGGTTCATGGCAGGATTTAACATTGGACAATGCCATGAGGAGGGTGCCTGGGTGGCACAAATGGTTAAACACTGGATCACCAACCAAAAGCCTAGAGGTTCAAAGCCCAGGAGAGTTTCCTCAAAACTAAGCCCAGGTGAACTGCTTTAGAAAGGTCACAGCCTTGACAATTCTATAAAGTGCAGTTCTACTCTGCACACGTGGGGTTGCCCTGGGTAGGAATCTGCTAGATGACAACGAACAATCATGCCATGGGGGGGTGTGTGTGTGGCACTGCAGACTACAGTTGTGAACTGGAACATATTTAAGGCTGCACTCAGAGAATATTCACAGTAACTAAGTAACATTTTCTCAGGGCTGAATGAGTTCATCTGAATGAAAAGCACCATATTCTATTATTTATCAATTTCCTGAGGAGCGTTGACATAGAAAACCAGAGAGTACAAATGATGTTAAGTGATAACATGATAGCATGGCATGTGGTTCTAAAAACCAGCCTTTGACACCCCAGGGGTTTGAACACAGTCTCCCACCACCACTCCCACACACACAGTTGGCTTATGGGATCTCTCTTCCTTATCCTGGACTCTTCAAGTCTTCCCTTTTGCGTCCCAGAAGCTTGAAAACAGACTTCAGTGCTCAGGGGTCAACCCTCTCCCATGGTCAAACCCACCAAATGACAAGTAGTCCAAATTCTCATTCCTTTGGGTGCTTTTGGTGACTGACTGGCTGATCAGTCAAAACAATTTATGCAGAGTCACAAATGAATAAAGCTAGCACAGTGCATCACCATGTTTCAATCATCAGTCCTTAACTCAGGCTATCAGAACTTTAGTCTAAAGGAGTGATTAATGACGTGAGTTTAAAGCACTGTGTGAGAGACAATTGGAGAGACTTTTCCTGAAAGAAAAGATTTCAAAATTCCCTTAGTTCATTCATTCATTTATCCACCTTCTGAGAGCCTGTTACATACCAGGCATTACTCAAGGCACTGGACACAAGAAATGACTAGGGCAGGGCCCCATCTCTCAAACGATTTATAGTCTGGAAAGAAGACAGACTTGTGAACAAAACATTGCAGATGCTACAATAGAAATCTGTAAGTGCACAAAAAGGACTTAAAAGAGAAAGTGGCTAGTCCTCATTCTCTTATTTCCCCTGAGAACTTGTTCAATTAATGACCTCTTCTTTTCTGTGTCTTTTATGTTTCTTCTATACTGGCTCTTTCTAATCCTATAACTCAAGTCTCTTTCACCTAAAACAAAATAAAAGAAAACAGGGACCAAGTATTAACCCTGGATATCCTGCTATTTCTCTATTTCTTGTCTAGCCTTCTTATCCAAAATGTCCTGAACTTTGTTTGCACATTGAAATCACCTAGGGAGCTTTAAACAATACTAATACCTGGTCCCCAGCCCTAGGGAGTCTGATTTAATTTATCTGTAAAGTGGGATTCTTAAAGTGTCCACAGACAAATTCTAGTATACAGCCACAGAGGAGAGCCAGTTTGGAATGATGGTAAAAGACTGACCA
Source organism: Orycteropus afer afer (assembly GCF_000298275.1). NCBI lineage: Eukaryota > Metazoa > Chordata > Mammalia > Tubulidentata > Orycteropodidae > Orycteropus > Orycteropus afer. The sequence goes on from NW_006921748.1 coordinate 3,899,108, forward strand.
ATCCAACAGTCCTACAGTACAATATATATTAAGCACTCAATAAATGATAACTAATATCGTTGTTTAATCAGTAAACAGTGTGTTTTTTGTGCATGGAGATCCAGTTTAACAGAAAACTGGAAGATAGATTTGCCTTGCTGAAGTTGAAGCAATTCAGTAATTGCTAGATGTTTCAAACTTGTTTCATCTTCAACATGCTGAAAGCTAAAAGGCAAGCGTGTTGGCATTCAGTTTCTCCATCTATAAAATGGGAAAAATTTCTTTGACTGCAATTGCTAGGTTGCTGAGAGGATTAATTATCTCTTCTTTGTAAAATGCTCTGTAGAGGAGGAAAAAAGATCTACAAGAGCTAAGGATTATGGTCTCCCTGAAGCATCTATAATTTGTAGAGACATTTATAACCACTTTGGTCAGTGAAGCCTGCAGTTTGGAGCCTCATTCTGACTTCCCAGCCTTAGCACTCAGATCATTGCTAAGCTCCTAGGTCTGCATAAAGCCCCTAGCAAAATGGCTACAAACTAGTTGCTGTTGAAAATACCTATGACCTTTGCTTTCTACGCGCTGGTGTGGATGTTCAATCCCACAAGCTCCCCAAATGCTGTCTTTTACACCTCCTCTTGGGAAAGTGAGTGGTGGAGGTGGAGAAGGGTAAATAGAGTCCCTGTCCCCCAAATCTACTAATTGGTGATTTTTCTTGACAACTAAGCTGAACCCTTACCCCGTCTCCCTGGTGGACTTGCTGGTAACTGTTTTCATACCCCATTTCAGTAATACTCACTGTGTCTTCACCTTCCAATTGTGCTCAAAGGTCTTCATAAGGACACTGAAATAAAAAGGATGGTTGCTGGAATCTGTGTAGGGGGCAGCGAGAGGATGTTACAAATGAGAACATAGAGCAGGGGTCTGCTTCCTTTCTTTTGGCAAAAAACCTGCTATAGAAACTAATGTAGATGGAGGGGCACTGAGCCATATATAAGTGAGTAATTATCTACTGTTACAGGCCTTATTATCTCTCCAAATGTTTGCTAAAATTCTGTTGGGCAACCATCTGGACCCGGAGATTTACCCGTGGATAGAGAGTGGATTGTTGTTTTAACTTGAGATGAGAAAATTTCTTTCTCTAATTCTTTTCTGTCATCTTCTGTTAAATAATTTAACTGAATGTCTCTTAGATAGCTCCCTGTGAGTCCTTGGAGTAACTAGATTCTGTGTGATATACTCATATAAAATATTCTTTGAAAGTTTTCTTTCTTTTTTTTTTTTCCCCTCCCTTTGCCTCCACCAGAGGATCCAAGGACAGTTTGCCATCTGTTGTAAGAATTTCATTAATGCACCTATTTTCTCTGGCTTTTTGCAAGAGTGGTCAGTCCGAATAATTTGTAGCTCTCTCCTGTACTGGCAGGACTCGCTGCTCAGAAGCCTCACCCCATCACAGTGAAGTCCCTGCTCTCTCATTATGGCTTTCTCTCAGGTGGCTTTGTTAGCTCGCAACAACAAAGCCCATGTCCCAGAGCCTGGCTGGGTATCAATAATTTAACAACATGTCATAGACAACAGAGAGCCATGCTGCTAGGGTTGAAATATTCCTAGGGCTCACCATCCATTATGCTTCGCTTTTTCAATGTGCACTGAATGGAGTACAGGTGGGCCCAGCATTTTCCCAACTCAGAAACTAACAAGAAAAGATAATAGTACAGGGGAGGGGTTGTTTGCATAACAAAAGGATTCCTTGTTTTACCAAAAGATTTGCTTTACATATTCTTTAAATGAAGAACTTCTCTCCAGCATTTAGAAGTTTATAGGCTTAATTAGTTTGAGGCTTTCAGGAAAACACACCCAAAGATGATGTATCTTCTTCAGACAAAACCACGCTCCCTCAGACTTGACTGTCCACAACATCCAGCCAAACAATAGTCAGGCCTATAAGGTGAACAATAGCACCAGGGAGGTATACACTCCCTCAAACAACCAACCTTTAGATATCAAAAGGCAGCATTTGCCCAGAGATAAAGCTCAGAAGACAAGAAGGGTTAGGAAAAAGGATGAATTGAAACAGTAAACATAGGGAGGAAGTGGGAAGAGTGCTGTTACATTGTGGAGACTGCAATCAATGTCACAAACAAAATGTGTATGAATTATTGAATGGAAAACCAATGTGCTCCTTACACTGTCACCCAATTCACAACAAAAAGTTTTTTTTTGGGGGGGGGAGGGAAGCTGTGTACAAAATATTTGGAAGGAAACATCCAAAATTAGAACTTTTGCTTCAGATTTTCTAAACGTCCAGATTTCATCATCTCAGAATTTATATTTCATAGCATATGAGTATAGCTCCAATGTCTGCTACCCCTGATTTACAAAACCTGACTTCATCTCCTCACTGTTTTCACTTAGTCATATGACCCACTTCCTCCCTTTAATGACCAGAAAATGTGGTCTCCCATCATAAGCATCACAAAACAATGTAGAAATTTCTAGTGATTCCTTTGGGAGATGGAGGAAAGTTTCACAGTGCATACCACATACAATACAATCACTTAGACACCCAAAACATAGACATATCTTCCCCAGAATCCTTCTGTAAGTGTCACAGGTGCCTTCTCGGTGCCACCTCCACCACCAATGCAATGCCCAGGCTGTGGTCTCTGGTTTCCATCCCCCTGGACTCCTCTGTCCCTTTTGCCTTCACTTGAATTAAACAGAGAATTACACCCTACACAGTCCAGTCTTCCCTCTCTACTGTAGCCCATGACTGTGCTCAGATAAAAAAGTGCCCTCCAGCTACCCAAATTCCTCTGACCCTCCCCTCCTGCTTTTGTGTTTTATAGAATACTGGAATTTTGGTCTCAAACTATTCTACCTTTTCTAGGGAAGTCTATTCACTTACTTGCTTTGAAAGGGCAAGCAAGACAGGTTCAAATTTGGAGTATGTCATAGGATCATTCAGCACAAACTTTCAGAACTCTTTGGACAGTGGACAAATATAACATGGCCGTGAAATGCTCTTGAAAATCATAAAATCTTTGCAAAAAAATTATTTCGCCCATAGTTTTGAGTTGTTGATGCCACTTGTCTCAGGTCAAGTCAGAGGTAATTAAGTGCTTCAACTCTTCTTCTCAGGATGGGACTAGAGTTGTCTCTCTTACAATAGAGGTCCCAATAAAGTGTCATTAAAATGTCTATATTTAGACCTATATCTCCAACTATGCTTCTGCCTATATCTGTATCTATGGATAAATAATGTTGGCAAAAGTGTTTTGAGAATTGAGTAATGTGATGTGTCAGGATCAACAGAATGTACTTCTTACTGTCTGGACTCAACTTTTATAACTAGAATTTTCTGGAATTCTCCTCTCTTGTCACTGTCATTGTGGGCTGGGTCTAGGCTGCTATCAGTAATAGAAGGTTCCTTAAGGTTCTTCCTGCTTTTCACCTTCTCTGAGCCTCTTGGATGTCACTGGCAGAAATATTCCTAAAACATTGCTTCCTTCCCATCATTTCTATATATATATTCTATATACATACTGGAGCTCTGGTAGCATAGTGGCTAAGGCACTTGACTGCTAACCAGAAGGCTGGC
>NW_006921748.1:3903057-3905723 GCF_000298275.1 Orycteropus afer afer
GAAGGAAGATGGGGCAATCTACTTCCGTAGTGATACTGCCTCGGAAACCCAAGGAGGGGTCGCTATGAGTCGGATTCGACTCGACAGCACATAACAACAACAACAACAACACCTTGTAGTTGATACTTAGGCTACTGATCACTCTAATCTCATTCTAAATAGTCAGGCACTACTGATAACACTAAAAATAATAACAGCAATAGTAACAATACATAGTAACAACCACATAAATCCCTCTGAAAAGCAAGCACTACGTTTCACTTACAACCCACTGCCACCATGTCATTCCAACTCATGGAAATGCCCATTGGGTTTCCAAGACTATAAATCTTTACGTAAGAACATTGCCTTATCTTCCTCCCACAGAGCAGCCAGTGGTTTTGAATTGGTGACCTTCTGGTTAGCAGGCAAATACATTACATCCTGTGCCAACAGAACTCCTTAAACTGATACCGGGGGGTGGGGGTGGGGAACCTCACTGCCACAGAGTCGATTCAACTCATAGCGACCCCTCCTTGGGTTTCTGAGGTGGTATCTCATGGAAGTAGTTTGCCCAAGGAGTGGCTGGTGGGTTTGAAATACCAGCCTGCTGGTTAGTAGTCAAGTGCCTTGGGCACTATGCCACCAGAGCTGCCCCTTAAACTGATACAGAGGTTTAAGCATTTTGGTCAAGGTCACTCAGCTAGTGAGTGGCAGAATAGCAAATGCAAATCTAGGACAGCTAGGACATTTCGACTCCAATCTTCCCACAGCTTTAGCCAATGCCATCTTTTTATATTTTTTAAGTACTCTGTAGAGTGCATGGAGAATATTTAGAATTACAGTGGATGGGATGTTCTCTTTGTCTGAATGTTGTCTCAGCTGTATTGCTAAATAGCATGTGTGAATTCCATTATTAGCATTACCCTGATCCTTCCCAACACTGCATCTTTGCTTATGCTGTTATCTCTAAATTTATTGTCCTCCTATGTTCTCCATGTTGATCCATAGTCGATCCATCTGGCAAAGCCCAGTTTAATTTCACATCCTCTGTGAAACCATAGCTGGCTACTCAAATGACATTAATCCCTCCCACCTGTATCCTCTCAACCTAATTATCTGCAATATTATGCAAATTGGCACTAGATTATAATTTGCCTTTTCAGTTCTGTTTTCAGTTTGTTATTCTTCTCTCCCCAACATTATTTAACTTGAAATTTGGCCAGATTAATATAGCTGTTCCTATTATTTTTTTCTTTTTTTTGTGTGTGTAAACAAATTCAGTCACCCAGAGATGGATGTCTCACCCACAATTTCAAAGCCAAAATTATAGTTATGAAAGAATTATCTGAAATTTAAATGTTGTTTTCTGCTCAAAAAATAAAATGTTCTTAGTAGCATTATTAAGAGCCTTTGAGGAAGTGATAACAGTGGTGCAACATGAAGAATGCAATTAATGCCACTGAATTGTAAATATGGAAGTTGTTATATTGACAAATGTTTTGGTTTGTGTATTTTCACCACCATTAAAAGAAAGAGCCTTTGAAGCAAGATTTTTATTTTAAGTGAATGGAAACTTATTAAAACACTGATTTTTAAATGAAACATTGTTTTTAAATACATATTTTTAACTCATTTTAGCTATCTAACCCTATGGAGAAAAAAGTAACTTCCAACATTTTCTTCACAAGCAAGGTGGCCAGGGAGAACAGCAGGGAAGCCTCTTCAAGTTCCTTTGAACTTGGTCTCAAGTTCAAGTAATCTGGGAAGACATGGAGGGAGCTGACCTCAAAATATGCTTTGGCTGCATTGCCTCAAACACAATGCATTGATAATTCTTGACGAAGTTGAGTGATTTCTATACCATCAGCTTCGCTCTAACTGTGTTCCTTTTGCTTATAAATTGGTATCACTTTTCCTGGCAGTGCTGGGGGCATCTGTCAGCCTGTGACTGATGACTCTATCTGGGAAAATGACTCAAAAAGTACCACTCAGATGGCCAGCAACCTGTTCAGACTCTGTCCGGAGGCCCAGGGCAGTGTGTGAGCCATGGTGCATGGGGCTATGACTTCAGGCATGGGCACACTACTTTCCAAAGATTCTCAGAGGTCGTTAGGGAAAAAAGAAGAAAATAAGAGAACAGGAGGCATTCTAGGATACCACAGGTGCAGAATAAAATGACAAATAATTTGCAAAAGCCAATAATGGTGGAGACTTTTTCTCACTTACTTTGGATACGATATCAGAAGGGACTAACCCCTGGAGAAGGACATCATGCATGGAAAGCAAAACAGAGGAAGACCATCAGTAACATGGATTGACATAGTGGCTACAATGGGCTCAAACACGGTAATAATTGTGAGGATGACACTGGACTGGGCAGCTTTTTGTTCTGTTGTGCTTTGTCGATATGAGTCCCTATGAGTCACAAATGACCAAGAGTATCTAACAAAAATAACAATAATATTGGCAGACATTTTGTAGCACATTCCCAAAACACTTCTCTGAGTTACTCAGTAAGGCCAGCCCAATGAAAACTTAAACAGTCTATTCAAACTAAAACCAAACCAAACTCATCCTGTTGAGTCGATTCTAATCATAGCGACCCCTCCTTGGGTTTCCAAGGCAGTATCTCTATGGAAGTGGATTGTCCAATCTTCCTTTCAAAGAGTGGCTGATGGATTTGA
>NW_006921748.1:3905993-3907001 GCF_000298275.1 Orycteropus afer afer
GCAGATTTTAAGGAGGGAATAGGTAAAAGAAGGGGAGATACATGGTTTTACATGAAAATTCTCTCTTGAATATGGTTGCTTATTATTTACCAGGAACCAAAGCTAAACACTTGCTGTGTGGTGTGTTACCACTTTGATCCTCACAATTACACTTTGAAATTGATTACCATTTCATCTTGCTTTCAGAGAGTCCAGGGAACTAGGTTTAAGGTGGCTGAGGAATTTTCCCAGAGACATGACTCTAGGTAAGTGGCAGAGTTGAGACACAAAGGCAGGCAGGTTCTCCTAATTCTTGAGCTTCTGCAGCTCCATACACAGCATATGTCCAGTGCACTCACATAGTGATATGTCTTTCAAGAACAAAGAGATTTTAGAAACTAGCCCTGTCTGAGATTACAGTTCTCCTGATGTTATTCACATTTAAAAACAATAACAGAAAAATAAGATCATGGAGAAAACACCATGTAGATATTGTCTAATGAAATATCAGATATTAGTTTTAAAAAACAGATGCTGGAACCCCCAGAATCACCCAGGGGCAAGTAATGCTTTTCCTGTATGTAAGACCAGTCTTTTTAATAAGTCTGTGAGTTACTCTAGAACAATTCTAATCCCCATTGATTACAACAATAGAGGGCCATGAGCTATTCTGAGCTGTCCAAAAGCTCAGGAGACTGAAATAGATTCTTTATTCTCTGTTCTCAACCCCTATATTCAAATCCTGTGTATATGAGTTCTTGTAGGTGTACAACTTCTCTCCACATAACCACCAACCTTTATGTTTATAAAGTCTTCCTCTAGTTCAAGACTCATATTTTTCTTCATATACCAAACCCAAAGCCAACATCACTGCTTTTGAGTTGATTCCAACTCAAAGTGACCCTGTAGGAAAGAGTAGAACTGTCTCATAGGGCTTCCAAGGCTGAAATCTTTAAGGAAGCAGACTGCCACATTTTTTTCCTGCAGAGCAGCTAGTGAGGTCGAACTGCTGACATTTCAGTTAGCAGT
>NW_006921748.1:3907521-3908087 GCF_000298275.1 Orycteropus afer afer
ACTGCCTTTGAGTCGGATCCAACTCACAGCGTCCTTGGGTTTCCAAGGTGGTGTCTCTAAAGTAGATTACCCAGTCTTCTTTCCAAGGAGTGGCTAGTGGATTTGAACTCCTAGCCTTCTGGTTATGAGTCAAATGCCTTAGGCACTATACAACCAGAGCTCCCAGTATATAGTAAGTGATTAAAAAAAAAAAAAAAAAAAATTCTTCCTTATCTTTCCTTAAAAATAGGTTTTTGGAAAACAAACAAAGAGTTAGTTTTTTGATACATAAATTCAGATGTATATATTTGATGCACTCAAGAATGTGTTTGCCTTATACAATCCTATTTATAACCAGGTACTGAACAGATGATAGAGGGGTTGGTCTCAATCGTGTCTCTGTTTTCTGAAAATAGGCTGTCCATTCATTTAGGGAGATAAGCTCCTGGGGGTCTAATTCCATGAATAGGATACCTTAATTGTGCAACTCAAGAAGTTTCTGGAATGTGGACCAAGATAATCAACTGTCCTCACTTGGGCCACCATCACCTTTGAGATCAGTGGAGCCTGTCTCATGGCTATTTACT
>NW_006921748.1:3909957-3910636 GCF_000298275.1 Orycteropus afer afer
AACTCCAACAAACTCCAAACAGGATAGACCCCAAAAGAAAATCAATAAGACATATCATCGTCAAACTCACCAAAACCTAAGACAAAGAAGGAATTCTGAAAGCAGCATGGGAAAAACAAAAAGTTACCTACAAGGGACAACCAATAAGACTAAGCATTGATTTTTCAGCAGAAACCATGCAGGTGAAAAGACAATGAGATGGTATATATAAAACACTGAAAGAAAAAAGTTCCAACCAACAGCAAAACTGTCCCTGAAATATGAGGGTGAAATTAGAACATTTCCAAATAAAGCAGAAATTAAGGGAATTTGTTAAAACCAGACCAACCTTACAAGTAATGCTAAAGGGAGTCCTTTAGACAGAGAGCCAACAACAGTAAACAACAACCAACCATTAACACACATGATGACATAATCCAGAAATCAACCCAATTATGGAAGAATCCAAAGTAAATAAGCCTACAAGACTGTAAACAGGGAACCAGAAATATCAATTGATAATTGAGGACAACCATAAACCAAAAAGAGGGGAAAAATTGCATAGTTACAAAACTTCTAAATGGTAGGGGAGTCGAGACAACTGCAAGATAGAATGAACTGTTCTAATCTTGGGAAGAAAATTATAAATGACAGGGTTACCTCAAAGAAAAGTGAAAAACATTCACATCAAAATGAAAAA
>NW_006921748.1:3912451-3932513 GCF_000298275.1 Orycteropus afer afer
CTGTTTAAAAAAAAAAAAAAAAAATCTCAGGTCTCACCCTTCAACTCTAGAGTTGAATGATTAATAAATATCAAATTCAACATCATTAAAATCAGAACAATTGAGACCCTTTTTTTACCTCTTCACACTCTCATTCAAACCTGGTTCTTCTCTCTGTGAACAGTCCCAGAATTCAGTCAGTTCCAAACCTGAAGGTTATTCTTGATTTGTCTCTTTATCACCCATCACTGTCCCAAAAGATACCACCTAATTATTTGTTTATTTTCTTATTTGTAATCTATACACTTCATTAGGGAAGGCGTTTTTCCTAACTGATTCATTGCTGAATCCCGGGGTTTAAAACAATCAGGTGGCAAATATTGATTTTCTAATAAATAAAGAAAAAAATGGTTTCCCCTTGTCTCTGAATAGTTATTTTATTTTTGCAAGTTATAACATTGTTATGTTATGCAATAGAGTATTTGTTTACATGGCATATATTTTTACTTAGCATGTATTCACACAATCTGACTGATCATTATACAAAGTTGTGTGTTGCTATATAAGAGTTTTCCATATGCATGGATTTCCATTCCATCTAAATGGTAAACGTTCTTTAGGGCAAAAATTACATCTACATTTTCTTTGTCTCTCACATTATACTTAGAAGTTAAAAGCCAAGGAATACAGTTCCTGTAAAGCATTAAGGGCTTCTTCCAATTATTTCTGATCCAAGAGTTAGAAACACTTTAATATTATCTGAAATAGTTTTTCTCTGTTTGGTCCTGGGGCAAAGTTTATGAACCTGGAGGCCATAAAAGCCATCACCCACTAAAGATGACAATGCTATGAAAATTATTCTGATAAGGAAAGAAAAGTAAGTGAACTGCAACATTAAATAACAGCATTTGCATATCTCATTAGTACTTCCTGGGTCTTGAATTCTTATATTTAAAAATATTTTTATGGATTTAACATTGGATATTGTAGAAAATAACAACTGGGGTTGTTATGAGGAAAAAAATATATATAATATATTCTGGATAGCTAATATGTCAGAATCTCCTTGGTATATCAGCATACCTTTCAACCAGTCTCAGGCCATTTTAAGTGGGGTAGAGAGTAAACTCTTTATGATGTTAATGTGCAAAGCAGCATACTCCATGAGCCGAAGAAAGCAAAATATATGGGAACTCTGCTTCTTCTAACACATAAATGTTTGGACTTGGTATTATCATATATTGCCAGAGAGTGCTCACAAAACTCTTTTCTCTGTGTCTTTTATTGAGCTTGTTAGGACTGGTTTGATGGCATTTTTCCATCCAAGATACCCAGTGGATCCATAAAAAATGCTAAAGTTTCCCATTTTGCAATAGAGACAACTATCACAGAAGAATATCTATCTCCCCTTGTGGCGTTAGTAACTTTCAGGAAGTAGAGCACGGAAGTGAAATGTGAAGGAGCTTCTGCCAACTAGATCTAATCCTCAGAAACCTTACACTTTCGCTTTGGTGAAGAATATAATGCGTGTGTCCCTTGGCAACACTTCCAACTCCATGTTGCTTTCTTTTATATCTTCTAAATGGCTTTCAACCTTTTTCCCTTCTATCATTTCTCTTATCTTGCTAAGGAAATTTAAAATATTTGCTGAACTATTCAATTGATTCCTAAGCAGTTTTCATTCCACTTTTAACATGGTCACAGGAGTCCTCTTTCTAATACATCTGACCCTGCTAAATTCCACCTAAAGGCTACTATCAATCTCCATTGCCCACAGAAGGAAATCTCCACTGCTAGCCTGGCACTCCTGGTCATTGTGTGACATGGCTCCAGTCTTTCTGTTCAGCTCTATTTTCTACCACAACTCAATGAGGATCTTATGCTCCAGCTATATTAAACCATTTGTAAGTTCTTAATATTGACATGCTTTCTCCCTCCTCTACCTCAGTATATGCCTTTACCTCTGCAACATCGCCCCCCATCTTGGGAAGCCTCAGAGAGAGTTAGATTTTCACACAGGATCGTATACACAGTACTTACCACATTGACAAGCACTTTTGCTTTTGAATAACCTGGCTCCTCTTCTAACCAGCCAACTCCTAAGGACAATGAAATAGCTGCATTATCTCTGGTTCTCTAACACTTACAGAGGAAGAGAGGAAGAGTTGGGTGAAGAGATAAAAAGGAATATTTTTCTGTGTTTTTCTACAATATCTTACTTAATGGTTACAGGAACACAATAATGTCAATATTATCTTCCTCAGTTTACAAAATGGTGAGACTGTATTCTAAAAAGAGTAAATAATTTCTCAAATAAATCACTAACAAAGCAAATTTTCAAACTTAAGTTTGTCTAACATCACAGCCTGCACCCATTTCACGACCCTACTCTTCTTCTCCATAAAAATTTGCTAGACAAATGAATCAATGATTTAATTAGTTAATAATTTAGTTCTTTAGTCTTAGCTATGGGAACCTGGCCCTTTGGCAAAAAGTGACTCTAAAGTATGTCACTTGCTACCTAAAATTTATGTGGCAAAAATTATTGATTAACGTCCATGGAAATTTCTTTGTGTACTGATGCTTTTCTTTTTTTTGGAACATAAGGCACATTACTAATATTCAAAGAGATCAGTATGGTGAAAACATGTAGATGGAATAAAATAGAGATGAGCTCTTCCATTGCTTAATGCACACCTTCAAGAGTCAGTATCCAGGTATCTCCTGAAGTTGAGATAACTGAAAGACAATTCCAAATGACATGAATGTGTTTATTCAAAATGGATACTCCACACTATTTTATTATAATTATAAAAATATATTTCTTCATGATAAAAGCCAAAAGTCACAGCACTAACATAACCATGTGGACAGGCAACCAATTATCTGAGTTTTAATTGATCTATTTTGAAAAAGAGAAATTTCAGATAAATGTTTAAAATTGAGAAAACATGTAGTCCACACAAAATACCTGCTCAAATAATTTTTTTAGAAGGATCAGCACAAGGCTAGTCCCTATGAAGCAGAAGTTAAAGATGTCTCAAATGTCCAACTTTTCCAAACTTCTAACTAAAATGTCCAAATTTTCCAAACTCTATCATCTCTAACATCAATTCTTCCTCCTCCCTCTAGTACTTTCCCTCCTGTCTTAGGGTTCCTTATTACACTATAATATCTCACAGAACTCACACACTGCCAAGGAAATGGTTTGCACAGTAGTGAAGGTGGAGGGGCTTATGTGTCCAAAATCCAAGGAGGTTTGGAGGATTCTTCTCACTCACCTGGTTACAGTGCCTGGGGAACCTATATCAGCAGGTCAGACAAATGGCTGCTGTCTCAAGTCCAGAGGTGAGATGATGACAAACCAAACACTGGATTGAGAGCAAGAGAGAGTGAACAATGCCAGAACATTCAGATATGTATACTCTCAAGGAAACTAAATAGTGACTTGACTCCTCACACCCCCTAGCAAGGCAGCACACAAGATACATCCCACCTGAAACAGGCAGAGAGGCCAGTATTTACAATACATCACAAAATGCAGGACTGTGGCTAGATTAAGTAATTCACTGTACTGCAATAACACATATTATTGACATAACATGTCAGTATATTTCCTATATCATATAAATTATTTGACTAACAAAGTGTTATTTTTTTGTTGAAGCATTTGCCAAATCTGCTCTATATTTTTTATTATCTTTCCTTGTAGGATTCTGTTCATCCAGGTGGACTTGAGTGTTTGAGTCTCTCAGTTATCCCTCTCAACTCCTTGATTATTTCTATATAATAATTGTATAGAAATTATGAATGATTTTCTTGTTCATCCTTAAAAATGTTGGATTTTATGTTACAGACACTTTGGAATTATTCATTTTAAGCAGGGAATTAATGTTGATATGTGGAAAAGAAATTAAATCAATTCTATCTTCAATAAATTTTAAAGCAAGTAAAACAAAACAAAACAGAGAAAGAGAGTTGATCAGATGAGTAAATATCTGGTGGAGTAATGCCTAAGGCAATTTGACTGCTAACCAGAAGGGTTGGCAGTTCAAACCCACCAGCAACTCCTCAGAAAGAAGGTTGGGCAATCTACTTTAGTAATGATACCACCTCAGAGACCCAAGGAGAGGTCTCTATGAGTCGGATGCGACTTGACCGCAGGGAGTGAATGAGTGTTACATCTGTTATGATTGGATCAGAGAATGTGAACTAGATGAATTTCTATAATAAAATTTCCTAGCACTTTCCCTCCATATCTAGACCTTGGGAAAGCACACCCTAGGGAGAATTTGTGTCTTTACTTTTGACTCACTTCTCAGAATCACTGTCCCACTTTCTGATATGTTTCTTCATTCACTTATCCAAGGAATATTAGTTGAACACCTAAGGAAGCAGTTGAGCCACGTAGGCTTTTCTCCCAGTCTTACAAACCATTGGTCCATTCATCTTCCTTCTTCAGGAAGGAAAGAATAAGAAGATGAAGAGAGAAAAGGCTGGTTCATTTCTCTCATAATCATTTTTCCCTGGGAAGATACATTTTCTTCACTCCTTTGAAAAAGCATTATGATCAGCTTTGTGGTTTAGAAAGCTCAACCTCTTGAAAGACTGGAGAAAGAAGTAAAGGACTTACTACTGTCAATGGCTTTGGTAAAAGACCCTCTTCAAAACCTTCAGAAAGGATAGATACTTAGTCACACACACCATGACACCCCCCTGTAGCAAAGAACTGAGAAACCAAGTGAAAAAAAACCACAGATTACAATCTGGAAACCCAGAACAGCAAACCCAGAAGGATGAAGAATTAGGTTGAAAAGTGAAAAGAAGGAACTGAATGAAAACAGTGAACAAGGAGATCTTGATGGCCAGCCAGGCACAGTGTGTCCATCTTGACGAAAGCAATCAGCATTCCTGGATAAAAAGCACAGGAAGACAATTTCATCTTATTTTCTTTGGACGTGTTATCAAGAGAGACCAGTCCCTGGAGAAGGACATCATGGTTGATAAAGTAAAGGGTCAGCAAAAAAATGAAAAGAATGTCAACAGCTGCAGTGACACAGTGGCTCCAACAATGGGCTCAAACATAGCAACAACTTTGAGGATGACATAGGACTGAGCATTGATTTGTTCTGTTACACATAGGGTCACTCTAAGTTGGAACCTACTTGAGAACACCACAAGAGCAACATAATTGAAGGAATCTGGAGAACATTATGCTGAGTGAAATAAGTTAATTACAAAACGACAAATATTGTACGGTTGTGATACAAAAAGTCAACAGTAGATATATACCCAGAAAGCACTATACTTTTATGGTTATCAGGAATGGGAGAAAGAAGAAGGAAGAATCACATTCTACACACTTTCTATTTTTGGTGATGGGAAAGGCAATGCCAAATATGGGTGAAATCAGCACAACTTGAGCAAGGTAAATGAAGACACTAAGGGGGAAACGAGGTAAATAAAGGTAAAAAGGTAAATAAAGGTAAAAAGGTAAATAAAGACACAAGGTGGAAAAAAAAGGAGGGGAGAGATAATTTTGTTAAATGCTATATAATGTATATAATTCTGCAAGAATAATAACTAAAACCAAAAAATTGTGTGTAGTTATTTAGAAAATATGTATGCATATGTCTACAGGATGGTATATGTGAGTAAATGCAGATGCATATATAGGTATATTTGTAGGCATTTGCACATACACTTTTGCATGTGCTGCATATAAATCCATATATATAACAAAGTATATACAGAGTACAGTTATAGAGGCTTCCTAGACAGACCCAAACAATGCACAGGATTAGGTGACTGGTTTTAAAAAACCATAGTCCTGGGGGACAATTTAGTCAATTGACATGAACATAGTTCATAAAAATGATGTCCCACATCTTAGTTTGGTGAGTAGCATCGAGGGTCTTAAGATGTTGTGAACAGCTGCCTAAGATACATCTATCCGTCTCTACTCATATAGAGCAAAAGACCATGAAGGAAACCAGTCTCAAAGAAGAAACTAGTCCACGGAACTAATAGCTCACATGAACTATGGCTTCTTCTAACTTGAGACCAGCAGAACTAGGTTGTGCCTGGCTACCACTACAGACCATTCTGACCAGAGAAAACTTCTTCCAGATAGAATGGGAGAAAAATGTAGAACAGAATTCAAATTCCTAAAACGTCAGAGCTTCTGGGTCAATAGAGACCAGAAGCACCTCCGAGGCTATCGACCTAATATACCAATTGGACTTGGATCTGAAGCTGTTTTTGGAGGTCACCTTTCTGTCAAATAATAGATTGGCTTATAAGATAAACAACATAACCCATCAGTAATGTACTCCCTTATGCAATCAAGTATATGAGAAACATTTACCCAAAAGCAAAAATGAGAAGGCAAAGGAGAAAGATAAGCTAAATCAATGGAAACAGAACAAACAGAATGGAAATAATGAGAATGCTGACACACTGTGAAAATTATAACCAATAGCATGGAAAAATTTCCATAAAAATTATTATATAGCAACCTAATTTGCTGTGTAGATTTTCACCTAAAGCACAATAAAAATTATTTTTTAAAAAATTCAGACAGTTGTCTGAAGTATAAGCAAAATATGAAATGATCGTCATCTGGAAATTAATGTCATCAATTAAGATTAAGGAAAATAGAATTTGTACCCAATTTCCTTTGCACACTCACCTCTTTGGTGGACTAGATATTTTTCTTAGAATTATTTTATAATGTGACTATATTATTACATTAATAGGTCAAAGATTTACTATGTGCATTTTGTAATCACTAGAAAACATAATAGGAATAGTGAACAGAATTTACAGTGAAATTTTTGCAATGCTGAATTTCTTCCCTACTTTATGATTTTCTATGGAAAAATAGAATAATAACTGGAGGAACTTTACAATTTTACTCAGTGAAAATTAATTCCAGTTGCTCTTTCATTGGTATAATCCTTGTACATCTTAAATTATGAGATGATTTTGTATTATCTTTTCAAATCATTGACAGTTCTCATTCTCATGTTGCCAAACATTGCAAGAAAAACATTTTTATTACAAAGAAATACCACTATTTCATTTTGCATGAACATTTTAAAGATCAAAAAAAAGAATTTTAGTTTTTTAAAATATTTATTCACATTATTTTGGGTGATTGAACATCATCTGTGTGTGCACAGTGTTGTGGACTTGACATCACATCATTGTGTTTCATTAGGATTCTATACATTCTTGGACTATAGGAGTTTGTGCCTGCTGGTTTCCTCTCTGTTTACCCACACTACTTGGTACCACCAAGCTCCCAGTCTCTACTCTGGCATATCCATACATTTCTCTTTCCATCTTCATTTCCATGCTTTGTATTATTATAGGGCTCAAGTTGTTTTTGTTTCCCTCCCCCCTCCCCAATGGTTTGGAGAGATCAAGGACAAGGAAGTTTACTGGATTAGAGGTAGTGACATAATCAGTCCCTTCTTGATCCACCTGTAAGTTAGGTTTCCTTTTTAACTCACCCTAGCAAAAGTATTAAGGAACTCTGGTGGTGTAGTGGTTAACACATTTGGTTGCTAACCAAAAGGTTGGTAGTTCGAACTCACCAGCTGCTCCACAGAAGAAAGGTGAGACAGTCAGTTTCCATAAAGATTTATAGCATTAGAAACCTAATGTGTTGCTATGAGTCAGAATCAACTCGATGACAATGAGTTGGTTTTTTGGAGTTAAGTGTTGGGTAATGTGTTAGTGGTCAGACTTTAGAGTGGGAGAATGAGCAACATACCTGAAATCCTTTGCTGGAACCTAGCTGCCTTGAGGTGCCAGCGTGACGGAGGGAGAGCACTGAGTTGTGAAGCACTGTAAGCAGCAGCGGTAGTAGCATTTGTGGGGGCTGGGAAATGGCAGGTCCCTGGAAAGCTGTCCTACAAGCTTGTACACTTCTGTCTAATTTGACCCCAAACTAGCCTTTCTTTCCATGGAACTCAGTTGTTTACCAAGAAACAAATCTGGACTAAAGCACAAGTTCATTAGAACATTGCCATAAACCATGTATCTGTTTCACTTTGTCTTTTTCTTTTTTTTTTTTTTTAATTGCTTGGCAATCTATATTCTCACAACAAATTTCTATTATAAGGAATGAAGACACAGTTTCCATTTTACACAGAAGAAACTGAGACACACAAAGGTTACATGCACTGCCTAATGCCTCATGGATTGTTAGGGGAAAAACAAAAACAAAACCAAACACAAGTTCAGTTTTCTGGACTTTCAGCCCCATGCACTCTCTTCTATGACATGCTGCCTCCACAGCTGTGGTCATTAGTCTGTGGCTGGAATTGTGATGGTGTCATGTCAGTGAGACTAGAGAAACACATTTAATGACACAGCTGGGAAAACTTAAAAGCCTGCTTTCGGCTGGGTCATAAGTGGAGGTTAATACAATGGTGTCATTATAACCCTTTGCCCGCCTCTCAAAACCACAGAACAGTTCAAGAGAATCAAAAAGATTCCATTGGGGGTTGGTTCAGGTCCAAATGAACAGCCAAGGTCAGGATGGAAATGCGGTATAGAGAGAGAACTGTTGAGCCCAATGCAAAGTTCAATACTGCTCAGCGAATCCCACACGACCCAAAGCCTACCTCTGCCTGCCAATTAAAAGAGATCATCCTCAGCTAGAGTTTCAATCAAGGCAGCACACTATTTCTTGGACTAAAGACCCGGTGATTGAATGCAACTTATTTCTGAATCAATCCTTTTCAAAGTAACGTGCTTAAAATAAGGCTACATTACCTGTCCAAACGACTTAAAGAAAAATTACTCCCACTGCAACTAAATATAACACTCCAAGATCCCATTGTAGTTTCTGAGCCCCCACTGCGTACTATACCTTTAATTTCATAATATATGCAGTTTTAAATTCAACGTTTATTTTTAACACCTATATTTTAATGAAACATGAAATATAAAATGAAACTCCAGTCTGCCTTGTATGAGCACGAAGAAAAATCCTAATTACCTGTTTCAAAAGTGTGAAGCGCTTTCTAATTTTCCACCAGCCAGTTTCCTTAGACAGCACTCAGTATTATAACTATTTATGCCAATTGTGCTATTTCATGCATAAAATTACCGCATTATTGTTGGAAGAGATGCCAGAGAGATATCGAAGCAGGGTGCAATCACTTCACTTTCTATCAAATTGGGCTCCTGAAAGGTATCATAAATTTTATTAGAAGGCAAGGGGCTAATGGCAGCCAATCAGTGTTAATGCTGATAAAATTGCTGTATTTTACATTATAAAAAACCAGATGATATTTTTGTCAGAGGGCCACCTTTTGTTTTATTAGGAATGCACCATGAAAAGTATATTGTAACCACATAAGATACTTGAGAAAGCTGGCTGCCTTCCCCAGGATGTGGGGGTGACACATTTCTTGGGGTACCCTGACAGCAGCTGGTGAGGAAACTTTGCTTTCCACCACCTGATTAATGGTGGCATAAAACAAAGCAATGCAAAATGGGTCCCTCATACTATGGATACTATAATTCAATTGCATGCAGCTTTATTCTCTCAGGGTCCACTCTTTGGGAAACAAATATTAATGTTCCACTCTTCCCAGGCCCTTTATTGTGCTATAAAAAAATTGTTTTCGATTAACCTGCCAATTGAATCTGGAGAGCTGGGTGGTTTTTAAGACTCCCTCGCTTCTTCCTGAGGCACCACGGTAAAGAGTGGCAGATTAGTATGATATTGGAAAAGGAAAAGAGAAAGTTTGGTGCAGAATTCTGGCCATTTGAAACAGTGCTGAGTTGTGCTTTAGCAAAAGTACAATAATTTCCATGAGTTGGAGACTAAAGTGTGTGCTCTTGGGTAAATCAATTAGCCACTCAACATTTCTGTGTCCTTATCTCTGAAATGGTGATATAAGATGAAACAGTCTCTAAAGCACCTTCCATCTCTAAAAGTTTAATGTCCTTTCAACACACCCTTTATACACATGCATATATATGCACAACCCCAAATACACTTGACACACATACCCAAACACACACACACAACCTGACATACACAACCACACACCCACTCAGACACATTTATACACACATTACCTTTCAGAGAGCTAACTTGACTTCTTAACTTGAATTTCCTTAGTCACTCCTCATCTGAATGTCATCCATGAGAAGCAATATTGTTTCCAGAATTGAGGAACCATGCTCTGCTGCTTCTATAATACAGAAAGTAAGCCCTAAAACAATGTAGCACTGTAGAGTCAGCATCCAGCAATTCTAGCAATAGTCATTGTAATTCTCCTTCAGACATTCAGAAATTCAGCACAACTGAATGTCTAATAAAGCAAGTTTAGTCTCTTTAGTTTTTAACAATTAGATCAAGGATAAGATACAATTTAACTTTTTATTACAACAGGACTTGTGTTGTCCTATAACAGATCCAACCATACATGTTTCTACTTCTTTCAGGTACCATTATAACTCAACATTAAGAAGTCATTCAAATATTACTTTGGGATTATTGGCTAATGGTATGAAGTAAATAGTACATGGGCAAACTTTTGGTTGATGTACATGATTCTCCAGCAGTTGGAAAGTACCAGCATGGAGCACACGTGGTTCTGTGGGGAAATGTCACAATCAATCTACAGGGAAGTAAACAAGTATAGGATTCATTTTTTCATAAAAATGATTCTTGATCTTAACACAAAAAAAATTATTTCATTGTTGAACAATATAAGACCATTAATAAAACAATGTTGCATAATCTTAGAGCTATTTGCAGCTAACATACATAACTGTGTCAGTCTGTGAGTTAGTCAATGCAACCACTTGCCCTCCTTTTCCATTTCTCTGTGTCACAATTAAGAAGGTTATGTTTTCTTGAGAAAGTGCTTTCTTGAAAATAGAGATTTACCCATTACTATATCCTAAAGAAGTGAGAGGCAGGATATGAATAGATCTATGCACACTCATGTTCATTGCAGCACTATTTATAAAAGCAAAGAGATGTAAACAACCTAAGTGCTCATCAAGCAAGGAATGGATAAACAAAATGTGCTACATATGCACAATGGAATACTATGCAACCCTAAAAATAATGTAAAATCTGCAAAACACTACATAACATGGATGAACCTGGAGGATGGATGCAAAGTGAAATAAATTAATCACCGAAGGACAAATATTATATTAGTCACTATTGCAAAAAGTCAAGGAAAGATTTATAATGGAAGGGAATTTTCTTTGTTGGTTACCAGGGAAGGGAGGGAAAA
Source organism: Orycteropus afer afer (assembly GCF_000298275.1). Taxonomy (NCBI): domain Eukaryota; kingdom Metazoa; phylum Chordata; class Mammalia; order Tubulidentata; family Orycteropodidae; genus Orycteropus; species Orycteropus afer. Next base: position 3,923,710 of record NW_006921748.1, read on the forward strand.
TTCCTAGATAGGTTAAAAAAAAATGTGTGTGTGTGTGTGTGTGTGTGTATATATATATATGAAACCAAAGATTATTAGTGGCTATCAGGGATAGGAGGAAGAGGGAAAGGAGAATCTTTTGTTTGCAAGGCATTGAGTTTATGCCTTATGCCTTATGCTAATGGTGGTGGAATATTTGGAAAAGAATAGCAATAATGGTGGTGCAACAAGAAAAATGTCATCTATGTCCCTGAGCTCTAAATGTGGAAGTTGGCATGTTGGCAAATGTCCTGTTGTGTATGTTTTCACCACAATAAAATTAAAAAAATAAAATAAATAAAAAAATAGGGGATTTACATTAGCTCTTAGACAGATATTTTGTGTTTAAAAATATTTCTCCAATATTTATTCCTGTTTGACTACTACCATAATTTTTTTAAGTGAGTTGTATATTTATTTACTCATTTCCCTATAGAATCACTGATGGTCTTCTTATTCTATGGTGTTATTTTCCAACTGCTAGAGCTAGTAATCCTAACCTATTTACAAGTATTCCTAGGTGTTAGAGGGTATGTATTAAAAAAGAAACATATTTATACAACTAAACAATATAGAAAAGTTTATAGACAAGTTACATGTGTTGTATAAAGTAACAAATTATCAAATTTATGCTGTGACCAATAGCTATAACCTTGTACTAAGCAGACAATAGTGCCATATTGTGCAGGTATCCTATCACACAAGGATATAGCCAAGAGTGTGACTGATTGCTTCCCTAGCTGGGCGCTTGGCGTAAGGAAGCAACCATGGAAAAATAGAAGCACATTGCAGAGGAAGGCACTAGCCTACCTCTCTTCCAGTCATGAACCTACAGAGGGAAGGAATGTTTTTCAAATTCACAGAAAGGGGCCACAAATTTACAGGAAACTACTAAACAAAATTATTTTTTAAATCCACTAATAGACTCTAACTTTCTGAATCTCACAAACAAAACACACTGCCGTGCAGTCAGATGAGACTCATAGCAACCTCTCTTTGGTTTTCCAAGGCAGTATCACTGCGGGGAAGTAGATTGCCCAATTTTCCTTCGAGAAGTGGCTGGTGGGTTTGAACCACCAGCCTTCTGGTTAGCAGTCAAATGACTTGGGCACTATGCCACCAGGGCTCCTGCTGAATACCAAGTGATCTTTTAATTCAGTCAGTTTGTAGAAAGCAGTAGCTGGAATCTTCACAACTGTTTGTCTCCTGAAGCCTAATCCCTACTACTACCAAATGAAAAACAGTTGAGCCTCCTTCTTCTGGAAATATAATTTGCAATTGAATTGCCAGAGGTGGGGATGAAGACTGGAATAGACCGATACAGAAATACTCAGCGGCAAAGGAAACAACGTATTAAGAGAACAAGAGGACACAGCCATGTACCCACGGATCTACATGTGCAATAGAGAGAGAAAACACAATCATTACCTGCCCCATTCTCAGCTGTCTTAATGATCCAGAACAATTACTCCATTAGAGTTTCCTTAATTACTCCCACAGTTATGGTCAACTTTATACTCATCTTCAGAGAAGTTTAAGAATAAGGTGTGAACGATTCTGAAATGCATTAACTACAGTTGAGCAATTGTACCTTTCAACTCAAATACAAACGTAATTCAAGGTAATGATTCCTTAAGTATGAATATGACAGAAAAATTGCTTCTTCTCTAAAGGCCCTGAAGTCAGTCAGTTAACACTCCATGTGATAAGCGTTTTCAGAGGGATTAGTTGACATTTACAACCAGTCTGTCAGTTTGTCATATTGTGGTGGCTTATGTGTTACTGTGATGTTGCCAGCTTTGCCACCTGTATTTCAAAACCAGTAGGGTCACCCATGGTTGACAGATTTAACTGAAACTTGTAGACTAGGATAAACTGATTTGAAACACCAGTGGCTCAGCCTCAAAACTCACATCAACACATCAGAGCAGTAGGACAAACTGACAGACAAGTTTGTCTCCCTGTTGGAAACCTCTTCTAGACTAAGATAAACTGATAACAAAGAACTGATGATATACTTCTAAAACCTAGCCAGTGAAAATGTTATAGATCAAAGCAGAACATTGTCTAACTTGTTTTCTTTGGACATGTCATCAGGAAGAAATAAACGCTAGAAGGACAGCTGGTTTGATGACATAGAGGGCCAGAAAGGAGAAGGGAGACCTTTAGTTAGATGGACTGGCACAGTACCTGCAATGATGGACTTGAACTTGCTGGCAATCATGAGGATGATGCAGTACCAGACAACATTTCTTTCTTTTGTGCATAAGGTTGTTATGAGTCAGAGTTGACTTGATGGCAGCTTTCTAAATATCTCTATATATTTATTATTAGAGGAAATTCAAAAGGCTTAGGGTATATTGCAAATATGGATATTGTGATTGGCACCATTTTTATACATTCCATTCCAAATAGCCCTTATGAAATTAAATTACCCAATTAAGCATGCAAATGACATGCACTCATGATCTTTGCCTTATATATGAATCACAATTCATTCTTAAGCCTTGCCACCATCCCTCATACCCTCCTTGAACTTCAATAATCCCTGAAATTGATCATCCTTCTTCTCTGTCTTAGGTCTCTATCACAATCTTCTATAATTTAATACTCACTTTTAAGCACCATCAAAATATGCCTGATATCAAAACACATGCTTCAAAATGCCATGTAATCAACACAGCCTTGACCTTCAAAGTATTTAAAATATTATTGAGGAATGGAAATTAAATCCATGGAAATCTAAGTAACAATGAAAGTTTAATAAAAAATTGCAGCTGCAAAGTTGTCAAAAGTTGATGACCTGATTAATCCCATCTACCTGATCAGGATTGGTCTGGCAAGTCAAAGAAGGGGCATTTTGCCTTGGACTATGGTCAGTGATGTGAGAAAAAGTCCTTATTAATGTCAAGAAAGAGAGGATCTAAGTTCCTCATAACAAAAAACAAAACAAAACTCACTGTCATCAAGTCAGTTTTAACTCATAGCAACCCCTCCTTGGGTCTCTGATGCAGTATCTCTAGGGAAGTAGATTGCCCAGTCTTCCTTCTGAGGAGTAGCTGGTGGGTTTGAACTACCAGCCTTCTGATTAGCAGTCAAATGCCTTAGGCACCATGCCACCAGAGCTCCCACCACAGTTCCCCAATGGGTAGTAAAAATCCTTGATAGCCCGTATCACTACTTCAGGATCCACATCTGAGTTTTTTGATGCCATGAAATTGGTTGGTTACATCTTAAGCCATGAAACTACTTTACTCCAATCTCTGAAATGTTCATTGTGAGTCAGGTGACTGATCCAATGCAAACTTATGTGGTCAGGGCAGAATACCAGGAGAAAAAGACACTGTAATTTCAATACATGTATGCATAAAAGGACTGTGTTTCAATTTTAGGGGCATTTGTTATTTTTGATACTGTTTTAAAATTTTAGATTTGGAGGGTGGATAGTAAACCTTCTAGTATATCTGGAGGGAAAATTTAGTAGAGAAAATGAAAGAGGTAGGTAATAGACAGTTGAGATGATGAGAGTTATACTTATTTCTATAAAATGAAAAAAAAAAGGAAATCAAAGCAAGTTTGAGCAAAAAAAAAAAAATCATGTGATTAAAATGGCTCTACAGAAATGAAGCTGAAGACTTGGACAGATTATACGTATGTGGATGGTGACACTGGGTGTATTTATGTAGCCTACAGGTAGTATTTCTATAAAATTATTTTATGATCCCATGAAACCTCAGAGGTAACAATAACATAATATTTGGGTCCTCCATAGACTAAAGCTTTCATGATTCCATCCACATGCTGATTACATGAAACCTTGATAATATACCCATGGCCAATATATCTTAAAATACTGATTGATTTATGACCTTGCAATCTATTTTGTACCCATTTATTATCTCTTATATAAAAATCAGACCTCCCGAGTAGTCTCTGATGCTGGATCTAAAGAGTTGAAAAAAGAGGAGTTTAGGCCACAGGAGTCTTTTTGGAAAGTGGATATAATGCAAGAGATCAGTAAAGCAATAAAAAAAGTCTGACTGTCCCATCCCCAGTATATGAAATTCAGTTAAAAATATAACACTTGGATTTTTTAATAAAGAGATGGAAGTATGTAGCTTCTGTCCTTGAAGATTCTAGTCCCAGATTAAGTCTTTACAATTTAGACCTTGGGATGGAAAGGGAGGGATGTGGAAAAAAAGAACTAATAAATCTCTAAAATTTGACAAGTGACAGATCTTTTCCTGGCTAACTGGCAATGCAAAGATTTTAGTAGATTCTTCTGTCATTCCCAATTCTTCTTATTCATAAGAATTTTATAATATTTAAATGACATATGGAAGGACAATCCTATATTTGCTTTGCAGAACAATTCAAGATGTGAAGTCAGTATGTTACTATGTAGTTCTATTTTGAACCACTCTGCAAAGACAAAGTTGTATAATAAACCACAAATCAGAGGAGTCCCCCACACACGATTACTTCAATGTTTAGTAATACAACAACAGGAATAAAAACAATCCTGTGTATTCTTAGAGTTGTTTTCAGCTACAATATGTAAATGCATGAGTCTATGGGTTGTTGCAACCACTTCATCTCCTTTTCCCCTCTTTCTGGAATCCTGTCTCTCTATCGCCCCCTCTCCCTTTGTCTTTGTATCTGCTATTTCTATCTCCTGCTCCCTTCTCTTTTTCTATATTGGTTTCTCTCCTCTCCTGTTCATTCCCCTCCACATTCTCATCTCAGTAGATACTTGTCTCTCTGCCTTTATAAGTCTTATGTTTTTTCTTATCCTGAAAAATGGAAATAAACACCTTTGCTTAACTACTTAATTTTAGAAAACTCCAAGTAAAATCAAGACATTTAAGCCAAAAGTAAGTGAAAAGTCATAATAAAGTGGCACACAAAACTAAATCAAGAATAAAAGAAAATGCGGTTGTTAGCGGAATTATTTTAAATAACCATTATCGGTACAGGGGAGGGGCAAATGAGCTGGTTGGCCCTCCCTGAGGGCGGCTTGAACTCTGCCTCTGCTTTTTCTGGCCATGTGGGCTGAATATGCTCATTTATCTTTTCTAGAATTGATTCCCAGATAGTTCCTACAGGATCCACAAAACTATGAAAACAAACTGGCCCTCTACCTATTTGTATAAACAAAGTTTTATTGGGACACAGACCCTGCCATTTTTTTACTTAATATCTATTGGTATGCTACAACAGTGAGTTTGAAGAGTTGCAACAAATATTGTCTGGACTATAAATCTAAAACATTTATTATCTGGTCTTTTACAGAAAATATTTCATGATCTCTTGTTTATTCTATACTCATATGAGATTGCTAATTTATTAAGTATACAGTTTTAAAAGCATTACTCCCTTGAAGCATCAGGAGTGAATGTCAAATAGTCTGTTGTCATGTTGATTTCTGATTCTTTATACATGAACTCTTTTATTCCCTCTGGTAGTGTAGTGCCTAAGACACTTGACTGCTAACCAGAAGGCTGGCAGTTCAAGCCCACCAGCCACTCCTTGGAAGGAAGGTTGGACAATCTACTTCCGTAGTGATACTGCCTCAGAAACCCAAGGAGGGGTCGCTATGAGTCAGGTCTGACTCCATGACACATAACAACAACAACAATTTCTAAAAGCTTCTGGAGTGACTTTCCTCTTTCTTGGCATGAACGCCTTTCCATCTATTACAATGGGTACCTGGTGGGACCTATTCAATTTGGATACAAATGATATTTCTGGTGATTTCTTCCTTTCCATCTTCTCTTTACTCTCTGAAATTCTAATTAATCAAATTATAGCTCCTCTAGATGGATTCCCTAACTTTATTATTGTTATTATTAAAGTCTTATTTTTAATCTCCTTGCATTTCAATCTTTCTGGGAAATTTCCTATACTTAATCTTTTAACCTTTCAATTAATATTTTAAAATGTCTGCTTTCATGTTATTTCCAGGTGCCTTCTTTATTCTGTTTTTATCACATTGTATCTTTACTTCATGGGTGCAGTATCTTTACTATTTCTGTGAGGTTTTCTTTTTTCTTAATTTTCTCTTGTTCCATCCATTGTTTCTCTCTATATTATGTTGCCTTTCAAAAATGTTTTTTAAGACAGTATATTTGTTATTGTTGTGTGCTGTGGAGTTATATAGTTGAAAATTCCAACAATGATTGACTTCTGCTTTAGGCAAAGATGGAGTAATTAGGACTTCATTTATAATCCTACCAAAAAAATAAATAAATAAATAAAAACCATGAAAAAAATATTTTCTGGACATTAGACATCAGCCAAATTTCAAAAGGGAAGTTATAAAGTATTTTGTACTGAATGAAAATAAAAATATATTAGAACTTGTGAGATGCCACTAAAGTATTACTTAGGGAAAAAAATTATAGCACTAATACCTATAATAGGATCTCTGATGGCATGGTGGGTAAGATATTTGGCTGCTAACTAGAAGATCAGTGGTTCTAACCCACCAGCTGCTCTGTGGGAGGAAGATGAGGCAATCTACTTCTTTTATGGCCTTGGAAACCCAATGGGCAATGAGTCAGAATTGACTTGCTAGCTTTAGGTTTTGGGTAGTGAAATAGTTAATGCATTTGGCAGTTAACCAAAAGATCCATGATTCGAACCTACCAGCTGATCCACAGAAGAAAGAAGAGGCAGTCTGCTTCTGTAAAGATTTACAGCCTTGGAAACCCAATGGGGGTCAGGATAACTGAGAATCAACTCAATGGCAGTGCGTGTGTTTTTTTGTTTTGTTTTAAATGGCTATATTAGAAAATAAAAGTTCTCAAATTAATTACCTCAACATTTACCTAAAGAAATATGAGAACAAGTGAAAACCAGATTGGGAGAAATAAAAACCCCAAACAAAACTCACTGGCATAGAGTCGATTCTGACACATAGTGATCCTATAGAACAGAGTAGAACAATTCCATCAGGCTTCTAAAGCTGTAAATCTTTACAGAAGCAGACTTATCTTTCTCCTGTGGAGCAGTTGATGAGTTTGAACCACCAAACTTTTAATTAGCAGCCCAAAGCTTTAGCCACTGCACCGCCAGAGGAAAAAACGAAAAGAAATAACGAATATCAGAATGAAAAAAGTATGCAATAAAAAACAATAGAGAAATAAATTAAATTAAAAAAAAACAAGTGGTTCTTTGAGGAGATAGATAAGATTATTTAACTTCTGGCCAGACTGATCACGAAAAAATGACAGAAGACAAAATAGTCCAAATAACAAGAATAGGAAAAGTGACTTCACAAGAGTTTCTAAGATACCAAAACCTGTCAAATACATTACAAGAAAGAATGCTATAGAACATTAGGGATATTGTGATCATAGGGATATTGATCAACACACTTTTCTCAAATCAAATCAATCTCTAAGTTGATACATAGAGATAGAAATAGAGATAAAATATAGATATACCTTATGATATCCTCATGGCCATGCGGAGTTTATTTCAGGAATTCCAAGTTTGTTTTAATATTCAAAAAATCAGTTAAAGCAATCCACCTTGGTAGCAACTTAAAAAGAAAAACATGTAATCCCCTCCATAGCCATAGTAAAAGCATTCGGCAAAATTGGTCGCTGATTAAAATTCTCAGCAAATCAGGAAAAGAAGGAAACTTCCTCAGCTGATAAAGGGCATCCACAATAACCTGGAGTCCCTGACATACTCAGCTACTAACCAAAAGGTTGATAGTTTGAATCTGCCAGAGGTGTCTCAGAAGAGAGGCCTGGAGATCTACTTCTGAAAGACCACACTCATTGAAAACTCTATTGGGCACAGTTTTACTCTGAAATACATAGAGTGTCCTATAGTTAACACCAAAATTAATTTTGAGATTGAATGCTGAATGCTTTTCCCTCAGATCTACTCAACATTATTCTGGATGTTCTAGCAAGACAACTACAAAAGGAAAGAATAAGATAAAAAAGAATCCCAATTGACAATAAATAAATAAAACTGTGTTTATTTGTAGACAATGTCATTGTGTATGTAGAAACTCCAATAAAGTTTCAAACAGCAACTAGAGATAAGAAGTGAGTTTAGCAAGCTTATATGATTCCAGATCAACATACTAAATCTATTTCTATATACTACTTACAAACCATCAGAAATTGAAATATAAAAATGCAATTTATAATGTGATCAAAAATATGAAATACTTAGAGATAAAGCTGGTAACAGCTTTATACCCAAAACTGAAAATATTGTTATATTTATGGGTCACAAAAATTAATATTGTTACAATGTAAATTCTCATCAATTTGATTTATACATTCAATGAAATACCTATGAAAATTCCAATAGGTATATTTAAAAATGGAATAATGATTCTAAAATTCATACAAAAAATTCAAAGGACATAGAATACACAGAAACACTTATTAATGAGGACTAAGTTGGAAGACTAACACCACCTGATTTTGGACTTATAAAGTTACAATATCCAAGACATTGTAGTATTGGTACATGAAAAGATACTCTGCATCATTAATTATTATGAAAATGCAACTTAAGGGCACAATTAAATACTACTATATACCTATCTAGGAGTCTTGAGGCACAGTAGTTAAAAAACTCAGCTGCTAGCAGGAAGAACCCACCAGCCACTTCATAGGAGAAAAGTATGGCAGTCTTCACCCATAAAGATCATAACCTTGAAAACATTATGGGGAAGTTCTACTCTGTCATATAGGGTCTCTATCAGTCAGAATTGACTCAATAGCAGCAAGCTTGTTTAGTTTTGCTTTGTTTTT
>NW_006921748.1:3932679-3945618 GCF_000298275.1 Orycteropus afer afer
GGGTTTGAACCGCCAGCCGTCTGGTTAGCAGTCAAGTGCCTTAGCCACTACGCTACCAGAGCTCCCATATGTATGTATATACCTATTATAATGGATCATTCCAAGTGCTAGCAAGGATTTGGAGGAACTGGAACTCTCATATATAAGTGAAAGTCTAACCCTTGGAAAAATAGTTTAGCTGTTTCTTAGAAAGTAATGAATACACCTACTCCTAGTAGTCAAGAGAATGGAATGTATTCAAGAGAAATGAACACATACGTTCACATAAAGACTTGTACACAAATATTCACAGAAGAACGTTTTTAAGAGCCCAAAGCTGAAACAACCTCAGTATCTATCAACAGGTGATTGAATAAAGGAAATTTGGTGTACCCATACGATGGAAACCTGACTACACAATAAGAACAACAACAACAAATGGATGAACTTTTTATACACACAACAATTTAGAGGAATCTCATCATAGTTATACAGAATTAAGTGAGGCAAAAATGAATATATAGTGCATGATTCCATTTATATAAGGTTTTTGAAATTCCAAACCTCCCTTTGTACCACAAAACATGTGTTTGTTTGGGGCTGGGGGTGGGAAGTGGCAGGTGGAAGCAATTACAAAGAAGCATGAGGAAACCTTGGGAGGTTATTGTCATGTTTATTGTCTTGATTGTGGTGATAGTTTCATGGGTGCATACATATGTCAGAACTTAAACTATGTATATGAGCAGTTTATTGCATGCCAATTATATCTCAGTAAAGTTATTTTAAATTTTTTTTAAATACAAAAAGGTATATCCTGAAATATCACTCTCTCACATTATTACCTTCCCCAGAAGCAACCAGTTTCTCTAAATTCATCTGTATCTGTTTTTTCTTTGTTTCGGTCTCTGTCTTTTACTTAGGACTTTCCTTAAATGTTACATGCTCTCACACCCTGTTTTTTTCTTATTTAAAAGCTGTTGTTGTTGTCAGCTGTTGTTGAGTTGATTGTAACTCAGGGCAATCCCATATGAGCGGAGGAGAATTGCTCCCTAGTGCTTTCAAGGCTGTGACCTTTGTGAAGCAGATGGTTAGGACTGTCTTCTCAGACACCTCTCAGTAGGTTTGAACCACTAAACTTTGGGTCAATGGTCAAGTTCTTAACCATTTTCTCCACTGAAGGACTTCTATATTTGAAGTAGATTGTTGAAATACTAGTTGTAAGCCAACTATACATGGTCACAGCTTGATAAATGGTAAGCTTCCTTTTAAATTATTTGGTCAGGAACTTTGCTATTTTTGTGGTGAATTTCAGGTTTTTTTATTGGCATCTTTTCCTCATGGCTGGTCAATATCTGCAGAAAGCAAAACTCAATTTTTATGACTGTCAAAAGCAGAGCTGTCAATTTTCTAGAATATGTGGGGAAACTGCTTATGGATTTTTATCTTTCATGGGTAATGTGCTTCAGAATTATTGTGTAAATAAGACAATGGGATATAAGAAAAGTGTAATTTTTAAATGATTAAGTAATTTGGAAGGTACTTGACATTCCTATGTCAGAAGTAAGTCACTAAAACTTAAAAAAAATATATTGGAACTCATACATTTAAATCCAACTCATCGATATTTTTAAACTAACCACCTTGAGGAAACAAACTTTTAACCCAGTGGTCTAATATTGCTAGAACAATTGGGGAGCTTCTTTTGGGACTTTTATTTGGACCCAAAGGTACAGCTTATGAATATTCTCAAAACTTTAAGAATTAATTGTTTTGAGAAATAAGCAAAAGGCAAACTTGATTAACATGGAAGGTGTTCAAGCAGGGGATATGATTCTGAACTCAAAACAGGTGTAATTTGAAAGAAGTGGGACTTGAAAACTAGTTCTGAAGACAATTTCAAAAGAGAAATTGCAAATGCAATTTGAATGCTGGCAGCCTCATAAGAATAAATGTAGCTACTCACAAAATGACTACTTTGAAAGACAGGTCTCATTTGGATATACAAATTTAGGTGTGTGAGCATGGGTGGGGCTAATTAGGAGGTCCAATTTATTGCTTTACATTTTGGGTAAGAAGATTGGGTGAGGTCAAGGAAGTCACCCCATTACTCACCTGTGAAAGCCTATTAAAATTTGACTGCCTCCTGAGAATGTGTGGCGATGACAGCAGAAGACAAGAAGGCTACTGCTTTGATAAATACCCTAAGGGTCTGCAAAATGGCAGTGTTGGGAGGCATGTGCCAAATCATGTTTGGCTTTGGCCCCATAACTTGTGATTCTGTCAAGGACTCATCACGTCAATTGGTGGAAAATGGATTACTGTCATTCTTCAAGGCACGGCACATCATTCCCCATTGATTGGCATGCCAAATCCTTCACAAAGTAATGAGTCAGGGACGATTCAAATCATCATCCAACTGTCAGCTTGATTGCATAGCCCTCTATCAATGGGATTAAAGTGGTGTGGCATCCAAAATGTAATGAAAGGCATTACCTTACTTGAAAAGTTGACAGGAAGACAGGGATGTTGGACACAGGAGGCCTAGGCATAGAGAAAAAAATAATAATAATAAAAATAAGGGAGTGAATTGATAGATGGTGTAAGTATATATTTTTTCAGCCTTTTAGGAAATGCTTTGACTGAGAAGGATTCCAGTTTGCTTCAAAGAAAATTAGAACTGAAAGGAACATTGTAGAAATCATCTAGTTGATGCTCCGTCTTTAACAAAAAGGAAACTGAGGGTAAAGGAAGGAAAGTGAGTCACAAATCATGTTCTTTGGATGGAAAGAGGCCTGATTTTCAATCTTGGTTCTTTCATTTCCTACTTTTGTCATTACTGGTAATTCCCCAAGCCTCTGTGTCTTTAACTGAAAATGTGGATCATTAAATCACATATACATCATACATGCATCCCATATCATATAATGTTATTAGTTGTCATCAAGTCAATTTATATATCATATATATATGTATATTGCATATCATATATATGTATATACACCACAAATCAAAAACAGGGAACAATTAAGGAGGTAAATCAATATACAAAATAGCTATCATGTAGTGGATACATTCCTTATCAAAACTGGAATAATTAGAATCTCAGCCTACAAGGTTGTAGTCACTGCTTGGTCACAGCCAGCTACCAAGAGGGACCAAGTAGTTGAACCTGTGGGCTCGGGACCATAGTCACAGAGGACATCAAGCTCAATTGGCATAACATACTACACAAAATATTGTTCCACCTCCTACTTTGGCGAGTAGCGACTGGGATCTTAAAAACTTGCTAGCTGCCATCTAGATGCAATGATGGATCTCTCCTCATCCAGAGCAAAAATGAAGTAAACCAAAAATTCATGGAAACAAATTAATCCTAGCAACTGGTACACCATGCGATCTACAGCCTATATGACTATGAGACCAGAAGAACTAGATGGTGCACGGCTACTATTGTCAACCACTTGGAAGGGGATCTATGTAAGAGATCCTGTTTAGAGAGGGAGAACAATGTGGAATAAAACTCAAAATCATTGGAAGAAAAAAAAAGGGGGGGGGACCAGTTTTGCTGGTCTGATAGAGCCTGAGATTATGGTCCCTAGCTGCCCTTCAGGTCTGGAATTGAACCCACACCTGTGGCTTCCAGCCAAACAATAGACAGGCATATGAGTTGAACATTTACCTTAGGTAGATACACTGCTTGGAGAAAACAATCATGGGAGAAAGAAGGGCTGCTTATGCACAGGGAGACAGCTCAGGGGGCAGGAGTGCATGGAGAGATGGACACAGGGAAGAGGTAACTATCAGGAGGAAGTGGGAGGGGAGATGCTGCATTATGGTAAATTGTGGTCAATGTCATGAGACAAAGTGTATGTGAACTGCTGTATGGAAAGTGAATTTGCTCTGTAAATTTCACCCAAATCACAATAATCAAAAAAAAAAGAAAAAAGGAAAAAAAAAAAAAAAAGTACTAAAAAAAAAAAATCTTGGCCTAAGGATTTCATAAGAAAAATATACTGTTGTGTTGCCAAGTTTGCACGAATTCAATTAAAAGGAAAAAAAAAAAAAACAGTTGTAGAGACTCAACTTATTTTTCTCATCTGCTGACCCTTTGCTTTTTATTTTTGAAAAGGGCTATCCCTTGCAAATACACCTCACATACATCAATTAATGGGAGCTTTGGTGGCATAGCACCTAAGGCATTTGACTGCTAACCATAAAAGCTGGTGGTTCAAACCCACCAGCCACTCCTCAGAAGGAAGGTTGGGCAATGTATTTCCTTAGAGATACCACCTTGGAAATTCAAGGAGGGGTCACTATGATTCAGAATCGATTAGATGGCAGTGAGTTGAGTTACATTAGTTAGTGAAGGTTAGAATAATCATACATCCTGCCAAGGCCACACATCCAATATGATGTTAGTGATTTGTTGGTATGGCTCCAATACTCTCTCTTACATGAGCTCTGTTTCCCCTCATGGTGATGATGTTCCTAGTTTATCAGCAGTAGAGTACAGTCTTCAGTTGTTGTTTTTCTTGTTTGTTTGTTTGTTTTTCCTGCAGCAGTTATAACGGGATTCATGCTGAACTACCTATCCTTTACTATTTAAGGTTCTATGATCCAAAGTTATGTTTCAAGAGGCTTGCTTTGCACGTAAGTAGCAACAACCGTGATATTAGAGTGGAACTTGTCCATAAATTGTTCCAACATTTGTTATGGTCCCTTAAACTGATTAAAGATACAGTATTTTTGGTTTTAGAAAACAGGAGGTCTTAAAAGTTGTGCTAAAGGAACTTTTTGACAACTGACTAAAGAAAACATCTAAAAGTATTGTTGGGGTGTTAAGGCTTAAAAGGGATGTAACATTATTTTTTTAAACTTTTTATTGTGATTTAGGTGAAAATTTATATAGCAAATTGGTTTTCCATTCAACAATTCATAGACATTTTGTTTTGTGTCATTGATTTCAATTCCTGCAACATAAGATAACTCTTCCCACTTCCTCCCTGTATTTACAATTTCCATTTGTCCTTTTTGTCTATCCTTTCCTGCTTTCTGAGCTTCATCCCTGGCCAAAAGATGCTCTTTTGATTTCCTATGCCTGATTGTTCCAAGGAGTTCATGTTCCTCTAGTGTTACTTATGGGCCTGGGCTATTGCTTGGCTAAAAGTTGAGCCACAGGGGTGAGTTCAGTTCCAGGTTTGAAGGGTGACTAAGTGCCATAGTCTCAGGGGATCCACCAGTCTCTGTCAGACCAGTAAACCAGGTCTTTTTTTGTGATTTTGAGTTTTGTTCCACATTTTTCTCCCACTCTATCCTGTACCTTCTCTTGTGATCCCCTTCAGAAGGGTCAGTAGCAGGAGCCAGGCACCATCTAGTTCTTCTGGTCTCGAGGTCAAAGAGACTGAGGTTCACATGGCCCTTTAACCCTTTGGACTATTTGTTTCAATGCACCTTTGATCTCCTTCACTCTTCTTTGCTTTGGACAGAGATCAAATATGTAGAACACCTTCTGCAAAATTTGTATATGGTGAGGGGTGTAGTCCTGTTAGCATACCTATATCTGCTTAGCTTACCTGTCTGCCTATGTATCCACTTGTAAATCATTATTTGTTATCACTGATATTGTATGATTGTGCATGTGATAGTATTTACCCTTGTTTGTAAATCATGTGTATTTCTTTGTGTCTTCCTTTACCTTAGTGATATTATACTGACTATCCCCTATGGAATATTGCCTTTCTCCTCACCTAAACATCTTATTGTTGTTGTTAGGTGCCTTTGAGTCAGTTCTGACTCACAGTAACTCTATGTAAAACAGAGAGAAACACTGCCACCTCCTGCTCCATTCTCACAATATTCGCTATGATTGAGCCTATATTTGCAGCCACTTTGTCAGTCCATCTTGTTGAAAGTCTTTTCTTTTTTTGCCAACTCTCTGTTTTACCAGGCATAATATCCTTCTCCAAGGACTGGTTCCTTCTTGCAACAAGGCCAAAGGACATGAAATGAGATCTGGCTACTCTCGCTTCTAACAGCATCCTGACAGTACATTTTCCAAGACAGATTTATTTGTTCTGAAACTCAATGATATTTTCAATATTTTTGGTCAACACCACAATTCAAATACATCAATTCTTCTTTGATCTTCCTTACTCACTGTCCACCTTTCACATGCATACATATGAAGCTATTGAAAATACCCTGGCTTGGGTCATGTCTCTTAATATTCAAAATGACATCTTTGCTCTTTTACACTTTTAAGAGGTCTTTTATAGCAGATTTTCCCACAGCAATATGTACTTTGATTTCTTGACTGCTGCTTCAATGGATGTTGACTAGGATCCAAGTAAAATTAAATCCTTGACAACTTCAATCTTTTCTCCATTTATCATGATGTAGCTTATTGGTCCAGTTGTGAGGATTTCTGTTTTTGTGTATGTGTGTGTTGAAGAGTAATGCATCCTGAAGGCTGTAGACTTTGATTTTCATCACTAAGTGTTTCAAGTCTTCTCTTTCAGCAAGCAATGTCATGTCATCTGCATATCTCAGGTTGTTAATGAGTCTTCCTCCACTCTTGATGCTGTGCTCTTCTTCATATAGTCCAGCTTCTCAGATTATTTGCTCAGCATACTGGTTGAATCAATATACTGAAAGAATGCAACACTGACAGACACCTTTCCTGATTTTAAACCAGGCAATTTCCCCTTGTTCTTTTTGAAAGAATGTTTCTTAATCTATTTATAGGTTGCTTGTGAATACAATTACATGTTCTGGAATTTCTATTTTTCACAATGTTATCCATAATTTGCTGTGACCCACACAGTCAAATGCCTTTGTATTGTCAATAAAACACCAGTAAACATTTTTCAGGTAATTTTTGCTTTCAGCCAAGATCCATCTGACATTAGCAATGACATCCTTTTTTCCATATCTTCTTCCAAACCCAGCTTGAATTTCTGGCAGTTCTGCTGTGAAGGTTTTTGAATTATCATTAGCAAAATTTTACTTGTGTGTGATATTAATGATGTTCTTTCATAATTTATGCATACTGTTGGATAATTTTTCTTTGGAATAGGCACAAATATGGATCTCTTCCAGTTAGTTGGCCAAATAGCTGTCTTCCAAATTTCTTAGCATAAATGAGAACCTCCAGCATTGTATCCATTTGTTGAAACACATCAATGGATGTTCTGTCAATTCCTGGAGCCTTGTTTTCCACCAATTCCTTCAGTGCAGTGTGGACTTCTTCCTTTAATACCATCAGTTCTTGATCATATGCTACCTCCTGAAATGGTGGAGTGTTGACCAATTCTTTGTGGTACAGTCATTCTGTGTATTCCTTCCAGCTTCTTTTGATGCTTTCTGTATTGTTCAATAGCTTGCCCATAGAATCTATCAGTATTGCAACTTGAGCCTTGAATTATTCTCTCAGCTTGAGAAATGCTGAGCACGTTCTTTCCTTTTGCTTATCTAACTCTTTTATTGCACATTCCATTATGATATTTAATTTTCTTCTTGAGCTACCCTTTGAAATCTTAAGTTCAACTCTTACTTCATCATTTCTTCCATTCACTGTAGCTACTCTCCATTCAAGAGCAAGTTTCAGGTCTCTTTTAACATACATTTTTTTTTTCTTTCTTTTCTGTCCTTTTAATGACCTCTTGATTTCTTCATGTATGATGTTCTTGATGTTACCCCACAACTCATCTGGTTTTTGGTCTTTGGTGTTCCATAAATGAAATCTATTCTCAGGTGGTCTGTAAATTCAGGTGGGATATACCCAAGTTTGTGTTTTGACTCTTGTGGACTTGTTTTAATTTTCTTCAACTTCAACTTCAACTTGCATATAAGGAATTGACAGTATGTTTCACAGTCAGCCCCTGGCCTTATTCTAATAGATGATATTGAGGTTTCTTATCATTTCTATCCACAGATACAGGTGATCCAATTCTTGTGTATTTCATATGGTGAAGTCTATAAACATATTTGCTGTTTATGTTATTTTAAAAAAAAAAACAAAAGTATTTGCAATGAATAAGCCATTAGTCTTGCAAAATTCTATCATGAGATCTTTGGTGTCATTTCTTTCACCAAGGCCATATTTTCCAACTACTGATGCTTCTTTTGTTCCTAACTGTCACATTCCAATCAGCACTAATTATCAAGACATCTTGATTGCATGTTTGGTCAATTTCAGAAGCTGGTAAAAATCACCATTTGCTTCATCTTGGGCTTTAGTGGTTGGTGCATAGATTTGAATACTGGTCATATTGACTGGTCTTTCTTGTCGGCATATGCATATTATACTATCACTGACAGCATTGTACTTCAGTATAGATATTACATATTCTTTTTGATGATGAATGCAACACCATTGCTCTTCAATTTTTCAATCCTGGAATAGTAGAGCATAAGATTTTCCAAGTCAAAATGGCCAATACCAGTCCATTTCAGCTCCTGAATGCCTGGGCTATCTATCTTTATGTGCTCCTTTTCATTTTTGACAACTTTAAATTTCCCTATATTCATAGTTTGTACATTCCACATTCTGATTTTTAATGGATGTTTGCAGCTATATCTTCTTGTTTTGAGTTGTGCCAAGTCAGTAAACGAAGGTCTGGAAAACTTTGCTTCATCCATGTCATTAAGGCCAACTCTATTTAAAGAGACAGATACTCCCCAATCATATTTTTTGAGTGCCTTCCAAACTGAGAGGCTCATCTTCTGACATTATATCATACAATGTTTCTCTGCTATTAACGAGAATTTCAGTGGCCAGTTTTTCAGTTTTACTTTCTTCTTCCTTCTTTGTCATAGTCTGGAATCTCTGCTGAAACCTATCCACCATGTGTTACCCTACTGGTATTTGAAATACCAGTGCCAAAGCTTCCAGCATCACAAGAATATACAAGCCACCACAGTACAACAAATAGTCAAGTGGAAGTCAAATTAAATTAAACTTTTATTTATTCTTCTAAATCAATTTGACTGTTAACCAGAAGGCTGGTAGTTCAAACCCACTAGCCACTCCTCAGAAGGAAGATTGGGTGATCTACTTCTGTAGTGATACCACCTCAGAAACCCAAGGAGGGGTTGCTATATAAGTCAGATGCAACTCAACGACAGTGAGGTTCAGTTGAGTTAATATCCACATTCTGTTGGATCACCTTTCTTTGGAATAGGCACAAATGCACATCTCTTCCAGTTGATTTGCCAAGTAGCTATCTTCCAAATTTCTTGGCATAAATGGGTGAGTCCTTTTAGTGCTGCATCTAATTGTGGAAACATAACAATGGGTATTCTATCAATTCCTTGAGCTTTGTTTTTTGCCAATTCCTCAGTGCACCTTGGACTTATTTCTTCAATAGAGATCTTGATCATATGCTTCCTCCTGAAATGGTTGAACATTGACCAATTCTTTAGTACATACACACAATAGAGTATTATGCAATGTTAAGAATAATGGAAAATACACAAAACATCTCATAACATAAATGAACCTGGTGGAAATTATGCTAAGTGAAATAAGTCATTCACAAAAGGACAAATGCTATCTTCGAGTCCACTATTACAAAAAGTCAAGGAAAGTTTTACATACTGAAGGAGAAACTCTTTGATGGTTACCAGGGGTAGAAGGGGAACTCAACTGAACCTCACTGTTTAAGAGCAGGATGTTACTTTGAAGACTAAGATGTGTGTGACCCAAGTTCTAGGATTTTCAATAGGCTTAAAAGCATGTGTAGGAGGACAATGAATGAGGGAGATCGAAGAATTGATAAATTTGAATTGTGGTTTTGGCGAAGAATGAAAATGTATTGCCAGAAGAATGAACAACTCTCTCTTGGAAAAAGTACAGGAGGAATGCTCCTTAGAAGTAAGAGTGGCCACACTCAATTTCATGTACTCTATTCATGCTCTCTGAAGGGGCCAGTCCCTGGAGAAGGTTATGATGCTTGGTAAAGTAGAAGGTCAGTGAAAAGGGGAAGGCCCCTTTCAACGAGATGGATTGAAACAGTGGCTTCAGCAATGGGATTAAGCATATCAACAATTCTGAGGATGGTGCTGTACCTGGCAATATTTCATTCAGACATATGTAAGGTCACTCTAAGTCAAAACTGTCTCAGTGGCACCCAAAAACAATAACAGCAGCATAGTTTATCCAGTCATCCATTAATGGAACTTAAGTTGTTTCCATCTCATTGCTATTGTGAAGAGTACAGCAATGAACCTAAGTGCATAATTCGACATCTCAACAACAAAAAGACCAACAACCCAATTAAAAAATGGGCAGAGGACATGAATAGACACTTCACCAAAGAAGACATTCAGACAGCCAAGAAACACATTAAGAAATGCTTGTGATCTTCAGCCATTAGAGAAATGCAAATCAAAACAACAATGAGATATTGTCTTTTTTGCATTAGCAAAATTTAATAAGACAGAAAACAAGAAATGCTGGTGAGGATGTGCAGAGACTGTAACTGTCATACACTTCTTGTGGGACTGTAAAAAGGACAACCATTGTGGAAAACAGTATGGTGTTTCCTTAAACAGTCTGGAAATAAAAATATTACTTGATCTTGAAATCCCATTACTGGGTATATATCCCAGAGAAATAATAGAGGGAGGTATCAATTTATGAACAAGCATTGTCAGTTCCTGGGGACAGGCATTAGCAGCAAGGCTGTGAATGTGAATCTAATAGAACCATTTACACTTCTATTCTACTGTTAGAATTTACACCACATTCTCTTCCAGATTCTTTAGATATGAAATTTGTGGAAAATTGTGGAAGTCATATCTTCAGAAAGTCATTGACAATGCAAAGTGAATCCAAAGAAAGAAAAATGACTTTTGATCAAGCAAGTTGAGACGATCTTGCACCCCCTGTTAGAGAATCCCAACACTTAGTGGCATATTAAAGGCTCTAAGATATCCTGAAAGATCCTTGTTGACATAATGGTTAATTGCTGTCGAGTGAATGACTGACAGTTCAAACTCATCCAATCGTTCCACTGGAAAAAGACCTGGAGATATGCTTCTATAAACATTACAGCCAAGAAAAATCTTTGGAGCAGGAGGACATTTTTATAAGCTGAAAGCAACTTGGTGACACCCAATAGCAGCAACAAGAAAGCTTGTGGTAAAGAAGGCTGTTTCATATTGTTCTCCCTCACATTTCTAAAGTTCCTTTGAAAAAAGAAGTTCCTTATTGAATATTATCCACCATAGCACCTAGAACAGTGTCTGGCCTATAGGGGAGGCTCAAGATATAAGAATGTTGTAGGTTGAAGTGCCCAATGGATTAATATCTCATGGTTATGCTATAGAAAAAGAAGATTTGATGGATATGTATTTTACTGTGGCTGGAACTATGTATAGCATATAAAACGATAAATGTGATATATTCACTGTTCTCAGAGGACTTTATAGTTTAGTGGATATAGTAGAAATGTTCATAAATGACAAAAAGGAAGTAGTATCACATAAACATTGAGAGCACTAGCTTTGGTTTCAGAACTGGGTTCAAGTTTTGACGTTCATACTGACTGCAAGGCAAGTTATTTAATTGTTCTGGCTTCAGCCTTATTATTTGAGATAAGGTATGCAAAAGGAAAAGATTGTATCTTGTGTCATTATCCCCAGTACCAAGCAATGTTAAAATATAATCATTGTTGTTGTTGTTATGTGGTATCACTATGGAAGTAGGATTGCCCAACCTTCCTTCTGAGGAGTGGCTGGTGGGTTTGAACCACCAGCCTTCTGGTTAGCAGTCAAGTGCTTTTAGCCACTATGCTACCAGAGCTCCCGGATAATCATTACTTAATAATATTTGTTGAATTAATTAATTAATTAACTAACTAACCATATATTTGTAATGTCTACCCAGCACAATTGCTTTCATGGAGTAGATGCCTAAGAAAGTATTGCTAAATTAATAAAAAGAATGAATGAATCAGAGAAGCATTTTCTCAACTCAGCACATGAAACATCCTCTATTCTGTGTACATAATTTTACACTCCTGACATTAAATTTGTAGCTATAGAAATGAGCATTTATGAACACCCATGTCTTTTGTAACCCTCTGTAGTGGATTTGTAAAAGTGTCAGCTTAGCTAGGCTGAACTAAGTTTAGCATTTTGCAAAATTTGTGGAGTGAAAGTAAAGCCACAGACCCTTTGTACCTCATTCACATGGCCAAGTATTCATTTCTTTGATGTGGGGTAGCAGACAGGTCTGAAGCTGCTCCACCTCTCCTTGGGCCCACCTTTAGTTTATTCGACTCCCAGCCAAGTGTTTGTTTATTTCAGTTATGAAAGACACCAGTTTTGCTGCCTCTTTAAGGTATTGGTGTTGTTGCTAGCTCCCATAGGTAGACCCCAACTTATTTCAACCCAATGCACACGGGAACAAAATGTTACCAGGTCCTGCACTGTGCTCACGAAAAGTTTCAGAACAAACCCTCTTAACGTTGCTGTTATTACGTGCTGTTGAGTCGGCACCAGCTCATAACAATTCCACATGCAACACAATGAAACATCGCCTGATTGTTTGCCATCCGCATAGTGATTGCTGTGTTTGAGCCCATTGTTTCATCTCTGTCAACCCATCTTTTAGAGGGTCTTCTTTTGTTTTTTCACCTTCTACTTTACAATAATGCCCTTTTCCAGAGACTAGTCCCCCCTGATAACATATCCAAAGTAAGTGAGATGAAGTCTCACCATCTTCGCTTCTAAGGGACATTCTTCCAAGACAGATTTGTTTGTCCTCCCAGCAGACTCCACAATATATTCAATATTCTTCACCAAACCATAATTCAAATTCATCCATTTTTCCTTTTTCTTTCTTATTCATTGTCCAGCTTTCACATGCTTACAAGGCAACTGACAATACTATTGTTGTTGTTGTTATGTGCCGTCGAGTCGGCCCCGACTCATAGCGACCCCTCCTTGGGTTTC
>NW_006921748.1:3945718-3951986 GCF_000298275.1 Orycteropus afer afer
GAGGCAGTATCACTACGGAAGTAGGATTGCCCAACCTTCCTTCCGAGGAGTGGCTGGTGGGTAGACAATACTATGGATTGGGTCAAATGCAAGCAATGAAACTGATATAGGATTCAGTCCATCCTTGTAGGTTCCAGTTCAACTTGGGTGTAATCTTTCTAAATAGCTCATGTTTCCTCTTTAGTAAAAGGGACATAGGGAAATTTCCTTAATTTTTATGAACATGATTAGAGTCCTTAGGGCTCTCTGTCCACATATCACTTCTCAACCAGAAAGATAACAAGGAAATATAAAGCTCAGCCAGAAATATGGAATCTAGTCCCATGCCTCAACACACCAGGCCTGGCAACATGGGCAAATTACTTAATCCTTTGAGTCTCAGTTTCTGCTTTTATTCAGTAGATGATGTCAACTCTTCCCCTGCTTAACCACCCTTTAGTATTAGAGTATTATTTTGACATTATTGTTGTTATTTTTTTTTCAAATCTGCCCTTTAATGAGCACTTATAAGACACTAAGCACCATGCTGAGAGTACATATCATTTTCACATTTATTCTCTTTAGGATAGGCCTTATTATCCCCATAAAACATATGGGAAAAATAAGTTAGAACTCAGGGTTATTCTAACTTAAATAACTGCTATAGAATTTATAGCCTGGTCTGTTAGACTGCAATGGCAGAGCTCCTAAACTTTTCCTTATAACATATAGAAAAGAGAAAAATTGTGCAATCTTTGCCTTGTTGTTGAAAATATCTATCTGTTGAATTATCTGTCTTAAAAAAGAAGAAAAGTAGTTGTCGTGAGTCATCCTGGAATGCCAGAGTAGAACTACACTGAACAGAGTTTTCAGTGGCTGCTGTTTTGGAAGTAGATTTCATGCCTTTCTCCCCAGACCCTTCTGGGTGGACTCAAATGTCCACCCCTTCAATTAGCAGCCACGTGTGGTAACTATTTGCACCGCCCAGATATGCCTTTGTTGTTGTTGTTATGTGCCATCCAGTTGGCCCTGACTCTTAGCGACCCCTCCTTGGGTTTCTGAGCCAGTATCACTATGGAAGTAGATTGCCCCATCTTCCTTCCAAGGAGTGGCTATTGGGTTTGAACCGCCAGCCTTCTGGTTAGCAGTCGAGTGCCTTAAGCACTATGCTACCAGAGCTTAGTTGTATATTAATGGTGTTATGGGAAGTTATTTACCATGTTCTTGTTGTTGTTAGGTGCTGTTGAGTCACCTCCAACTCATAATGACCTAATATATGACAGGAAAAAAAAAAATATATATATATATGTATATATATACATAGTCTGCTCCTACACCATCCGCACAACATTGTTTCTATGTTTGAGCCCATACATTTTATTAACTTATATGTTAATATTATTCTTAATTGAAAAGTTATGGGCTCTCACATAATATCAATTCAACTCTAGGCAATAGATGGCCAATGCACTCCACTTACATTGGAAAGTTTTTAGATCTAGGAAATGTTAGAGCAATTGACATTGTACTTTAAAAATTATCCCGTAAGCACTAACAATCTATCCATCAACAATTTCCAGTTGATATTCAAGAGCAGCTACTTAATTTCAAGAATTATTTTAATCAGAGAAAATTGAAAGTAAGAATTTCAATATGGTATACAGTAAACAGGAACCCTGGTGGTAATTAAGCGATTGGCTAGGTGAAATGTCAGCAGTTTGAACTCACCAGGCGCTCCCTGGGAGAAAAAGATGTGACAGTCTGCTTCTGGAAAGATTTATGCCTTTGGAAACCCTTTGAGATACTTCTACTCTAACCTGCAAAGTCACTATGAGTTGGAATTGACTCGATGATGTGGGTTTTAAATAATAAATGTGGATTAAATCATTTGATATGTTTTAAAAGATGATTAAAACTCAAGATTTTAAGTTTGTAAGATTTTAAGCTTGATTTTGAGTTTTGAAAACTCAACACATCTTATTGATAGCATAACTGCCATTATTAAAAAATGATTCAGAAAAATGTTTAGAATTGGAATATGAAGAAAATTTACATGTTAGAATAATGAATAACAAATTGTGTAGGTAAATGCATACTCTTCTGTACACTGACATAAACACTGTGTATGTATATGTGTTTATGTATTTACACTGAAAAACTGTCATCATGTAAATATGTATTTTATGAGCAATGATAATTTAGAGTTAAGGGACTTTTGTAAGTGTATTTAAGCTGCTGTTAAGTTTAAATTTTGCAAATTGAAGTGGTTATTACAGATATGTTATACACTCAAGGTAAACAGAGGAAATGAACAGCATGTGGATAATTGCTAGGAGGTCAACATAGTGAAATATCTGCTTCACTTTAGATTACAAGGTCTATGATTTCAAAAAATGTATGTCAAGAAAAACGTCAGTAAGAATGCTTCATAAGTGATGAATCCAAAGGTAGAAAAATAATCGTTCATATTGAGAGGGAAAGAAAGACAAAAATCAAAGGAATAAGCTGAAGCCATTATGGTTTTTTGTTGTTGTTGTTTTGGTTTTAGGTATTTGAATGAGCAAATTTTATATCTATAATAAAATGAAACCACAACTCTGGAATAACTAGTACATAAAATATTGGGAAGTAATTGAAGCACTCAGAACAATGAGTCTACAGCCTATGAAAATAAGTAAAAGACATGAATTGCAAGCCTAGATGAAAAGGGCAACCAAAATGAAGATTAGTATGCTCAGAAAAGACATTAAGTATAAGATGATGCAAAAAAACACAACAAATCATGCAGAGCACACAGTGGCTGTTTACATAATTCATTTGTTAGAGTTCATAACTTGGGAAAAATTGGATAACTAACAGATATATGCATAGAATAAGATACATTTTTAGAAAATGATGAAAAAAAATGATCCAAATTAAAAATAAGACATTATAAGATTTTTAATAAATAAATAAATTCTAGTGAAATTGTGTTCCTGATTGAGCAGCTTTTGAATTTTAGGGCAAACATGTATATGTTTTAAATTACCCAACATTGATATATTTGGTTATGATAATGCAGCATGAACACAAGTTAAATTATGGTAATGTAAACCTTGGAGTAGCTAACAGGAAGCAATCAATTGAATGGATATTACCAGACTGAATCTGTGACCGAATTCTTAGATCTATGAAACATGTTGGTGATTGTGCTACCTGTATTGCAGAGGTTTAACACCTGATTAAATGTTAACCTTCTTATTTTATCTTTAAGGCACCCACTTGGTATAATAATATGCCATCCACTGCATATGATAGAACTTTTTATTATTATTATTATTATTATTATTATTATTATTGTCTCTAAGCATTACTCAGAAGAAAGATGAGGCAATCTACTTCTGTAGTGATACTGCCTCAGAAACCCAAGGAGGGATCACTATGAGTCAGGTGCCGACTCAATAGCACATAACAACATAAGCATTGTCTCCAACAATTCAACTGTCAATTTGCCTTACTGAGGTGGCTTGCATGTTGCTGTGATGCTGCAAGTTATGCCACCAGTATTTCAAATACCTGCAGGGTCACCAATGGTGGGCGGGTTTCAGCAGAGTTTCCCAATTAAACAGATTAAGAAGAAGGACCTGGCAATCTACTTATTAAAAAAAAAAAAAAAAAAGTCCAGTGAAAACCTTATGGATAGCAGCAGAACATTGTCTGATATAGTGCTGGAAGATGAGACTCTCATGTTGGAAGGCACTCACAAAAGACTAGGGAAGAGCTGTCTCCTCGAACAAAATTGAACTTAATTATGTGAATGAAGCGAATCTATCAGGATCTTCATTTGTTGACATGGCATGATTCAAAATGCAAAGAAATGGCCCAAACATCCATTAATAATTGGAATATGGAATGTATGAAGTATGAATTTAGAAAAATTAGAAGTCATCCCAAACATATTGGAATGTATATAGATCTATATGAGACATTATTGAGCTTAAATGGACTGGTACAATGGCCACATTGTGAATTAGATAATCATATAGTCTATTATGCCTGGAATGACAAATCAAAGAGGAATGTGTCACAATCAGTGTCAAAAACAACACTTGGGGCTCTATCCATAAGTACAAAGTTGTAAATAATTGGATAACTTCCATATCCCTAATAGGAAGACCAGTTAATAAGACTATTATTCAAATTTACACATCAATTACTAATGTCAAAGTTGAAGAAATTGAAGATTTGTACCAACTATTGCAGTGTGAAATTGATCAAACATGCAATCAATATGCATTGATAATTGATGATTGGAATGAAAAAGTTGTAAACAAAGAAGGAGGATCCATAGCTGGAAATTGTAGCCATGGTTATAGAAGTAACACTGGAGATCACATGATGGAATTTTGCAAGACCAATGATCTATTCTTTGGAAATACTTTTATTCAACAACATATACAGCAACCATTCCTGTGGATCCCATCAGATGGAATACACAGGAATCCACATCTGTGGAGAGAGAAAATGAAGAAGCTCAATATCATCAGCCAAGATAAGGCAAGGGGCCAATAGCAGAACAGACCATCAATTGCTCATATGCAATTTGAGGTTGAAGATGAAGAAAATTAAAACAAGTCCATGAAAGTCAAAGTATGGCCTGATTATATTCCACCTGATTTAGCAACCATTTCAAGAATAGAGTTTTTACATGTTGAATACTAATGACTGAACTTGTGGGATGACATCAAAGGCATCACACAAGAAGAAAGCAAAAGGTCATCAAAAAGACAAGAAAGAAAGAAATGGCAAAAGTGGAAGTCAGAAGAGACTCTGAAACTGGCTCTTGAATGGAAGAAAAAGAGCTAAACAGAAGATGTCAAAGGGCAACTTGAGAAGACAAATTATTATAATGAAATGTGCAAAGAGCTGGACCTAGAAACCAAAAGGGAAGAACACACTCAGCATTTCTCATACTGAAAGAAATGAAGACAAAACTTCAAGCCTCTAGTTGCAATATTGATAGAGTCTATGAGCAAAATATTAAATAACTCAGGAAATATCAAAAGAGGATAGAAGGAATACAGAGTCACTGTACAAAAAAAAAAAAAAAAAAAAAAAGATTGCAATTCAACCATTTCAGGAGGCAGTATGTCATCAAAAACTGATGGTATTGAAGGAAGAAATCCACTGAAGACACTGCTGAAAAACAAAGCTCAATGAATTGATGAAATACCAATTGATATATTTCAACAGATACAATACTGAAAGCATTCACTTGCCTACATAAAGATATTTGAACATGTATCAGGCCAACGACTGGAAGAGATCCATATTTGTGCCCTTTCTAAATAAGGTGATACAATAAAATGCTGAAATTATTCAACAATATCATTAATATCACACATAAGTAAGATTTTGCTGAAAAAACAAGCACAGCTGTACATTGACAGGAAACTTGCAGAAATTTAGGCTGGATACAGAAGAGGATGTGGAACAGGGATATTGTTGCTGATGTTAGAAGGATCTTGGCTAAAAGTAGGGAATACGAGAAAAATGTTTACCTGTGTTTTATTGACTATGCAAAAGCATTTGACTGCATGGATCATAGCTAGCTAGGAATGTTTCAAAGAATGGGAATTTCAGAACACTTTATTAGCTCACACTAACCTGTATATAGACCAAGAGGCAGTGATTCTAACAGAACAAGGAAATACTGCGTGATTTGGAATCAGAAGGGTATTAATCAGGGTGGTATCCTTTCATGATACTTATTCATTCTGTTTGCTGACCAAATAATCTGAGAATCTGGACTATATGAAAAAGAATATGGGATCAGATTTGGTATAGAGTCTTCAACAACCAGTGATACGCTGATGACACGAATTCCTTGATGAAATTGAAGAGACTTGAAGTATTTACTGATGAAGATCAATGACTACAGCCTTTAATATGGATTACACCTCAACATAAAGAAAACAAATATTCTCACAAAAGGGACTAATAAGTAACATTATTTTTCTGGTTACCTAGTGCTACTCTGCCAAGAATATACCACACATGGGATGGCCTGAACAAACAGGAGTTTATTCTTACAATTTGGAAGCTTTAAGTTCAAGTTCCAAGTGCCAGGCTCTAGGGGCTGGGTGAAAGCCCCTCAACCTTGGGGTCAAGCTCTGCCTGCTGCTCCTGGCCCACTGGAGCTAGAGGCATTACTTCACTCTGACAGCTGCTGGCTGCTGAGGCTGAGAAGCCCCAAGATTGGCAAGTAAAAAGACACAGTCCCAATGTTACCAAACCACACGGCAGGCCA
>NW_006921748.1:3958011-3970374 GCF_000298275.1 Orycteropus afer afer
GCTTGTGAGCCATTTATCTAAGATAAATTTCTCTCTCTCTTTCTCTCTCTATAAATATATATACATATATATAAACTTTGCTGGTTTTTGTGTTTCTCTAGAGAACCCAATCCAACACAACAGCTACATGCAGGCTCCAAGCATGCCATAGGCTAGACACCATTCCCAAGGCTTCTCCTGATATACAGGAAGCAGACCACATCCCAAAGGCAGCTACTTAGCTGCTTGTGGTAGATCCCACCATGGAGCTGACTGACAGTCTCATCATGGGGAATAACTACCACCAGCTGCCCAACCACTCAACCAGGGCCAGCCAAGTTGACACACAAACTGAACTACCACAATGATAAATGAAAAACATACAGAAGTTCTCAAGGAGTTCATTTTATTTAGGTTCATAACCAACACCCATGGAAGATGCAGTCAAGAAATCAGACATGTATTGCTTTGGGCAAATTTGTTGCAAAAGGCCTCTTTAAAGCATTAAAAAGCAATGACATCACTTTTAGGACTATGGTGCCCCTGACCCAAGCCACGGGTCAATTGTCAATTGCCTCATATACATGTGAAAGCTGGACAATGAATAAAAAAGACTGGGGAGTAACTGTTGCCTTTGAATAGTAGTTTGGTGCACAATATTGAATATATCATGAACTTCCAGAGGAATAAACAGATCTGTCTTGAGAAAAAGTCCAGCCAGAATGCTCCTTAGAAGGGAAAACGGCAAGACATCCTCTCACGTACTTTGGACCTGATATCAGGAAGGACCAGTCCCTAGAGAAAGCTATCGTACTTGGTGAAGAAGAGGGTCAGTGAAAAAGAGGAAGATTCTCAGCAAGAAGAGTCAAATATGACAATGATTGTGAAGATGATGCACTACTGAACAGTGTTTTGTCCTGTCGTATATCACTACAAGTCGCAACAGACTTAACAGCATATAACAACAACAATAATCATTAGCTCTTTCCAACTCAAGATAAGAAAATGTTGGAGGACTAAGAGTTTGGAGCCAAGTCTGGATAAAGTTCCACCTGGAACCTAACTTTTTATCATGGGAACCTGGTTCCATGCCAAAGAAATATAATCTGGAAATATTTATACATCACTTGCAATGGTTCCAGACCAAAGTCAAGTGAAAAAAATGAAATATCTGTTCCCCATAGTCTCTCTTCATTCCACTTTTATTAATTTCCTTCCTCTTTTCAAACTTTTAAGACACTGACTTTTAATGCTTCTCAATAAAGTTTCTGATATTAGGAAAATACTTTAATATTATTTGAAATTATCATGGTAAAGCTCTCAGGTATTTTCTCTAAATTTGTCGTTGCTTTCAGTTACCATCAAGTCAGTTCTGACCCATGGTGACCTTATGTACGATAGAACAAAACACTGCCTGATCCCATGCCATCCTCATGTGCACTGGCATGCTTGAATCTCTTGCCTTCTAACCTAGGGAGTCATCCTCTGGCACTAAGTTGTTGTTGTTAGGTGCCGTCGAGTCGGCCCCGACTCATAGCGACCCCTCCTTGGGTTTCCGAGGCAGTATCACTACGGAAGTAGGATTGCCCAACCTTCCTTCCGAGGAGTGGCTGGTGTGTTTGAACTGCCAGCCTTCTGGTTAGCAGTCAAGTGCTTTATCCACTATGCTAAATGTTTATTCTGTTGTGATTCATAGCATTTTCCTTGGCTAATTTTCATAGTAGATTGTCAGACCTTTCTCTCTAATATGTCTTACTCTGTAAGCTCCAATGAAATCTGTCCACCATGGGTGACACTGCTACTATTTAATATACCAATGACATAGCTTCCATCATCATAGAAATATACAAGTTTCCATAGTACCACATTCACAGATGGGTAATAGTCTCTAACTTAACATTCTAAATTTCTCTAATTTTAGTGTTTTTTCTAATTATGAAAAAAGAGTTCCCTGGGGAAAGATTTTTTACTTCAGAGGAGAAAGTTGAGGTTTTACAAGAGAAAATGAAAGCTTTACATCATCCACAAAATCATCAAATTTGAGTTACCATGAAGAACTATCAGATCTTCCAGTCAATCCCTTGCTCATCCAGACACAACCATACAAAAAAAAAAAATGGCTACATGGCTGGAAGTTCCTTATTACCATGATGCAAGAACAATGTGCAATGGCATTTTCAGTCCCCAAATTTGAATACTGAATACTGCTGGTTTAGGTTACTCAACATGCTTTTGAATGTAATCAAGTAGTACAGGTAGGATCAGTCATAATGTGGGGTAAGAAAGAGACCTTGCAATTAATCTCAGTCACGTTCCATGGTAATCTGAGTCTTCAGAGGCCTTTTAAAGACAGCCCTGGTCTGCTATTTTGGGCATTAATTATTTTATCTTTGTCTTGAGTATCCTTTGATCCACCTCCTCAAGGTCTTCAGGTGACTGAAGGAAACATGAGTTAACAAATTCAGGTCAGGCATTATGGGTAATAATAACGTAATCAACTTCATTTTGATAATAATTTCAGGACCAAAAAAGGAAAGAAGAGGTAAATAATACATTAGTAGTATCTTATGAAATTTTACTTTGGGGCAAAAGTGGATGCAAATAACACCATATAATCAGATATTTGCTTCATTTATGTTTAAAGCTGAGCCATGTCTCATATGAGTCAAACAGTTGAAGTATATGGTTCAAAGTCACTTTGCATGTCTATGGCTCTCAAAGATACCCCTTCCTTTGCCTGACGGATAATAAACGGCTGGCTACATTTTTCTTAACTAAGGGTCTCACACATTGGCAGTTTTGTCAACTTAGATGTAAATACCACTGCCACGTCCGAATCATAATAAATTTTGTTTACTGTAGTTAGACATTGGGTTTGCTTACATTTTAGTTAAAACAGCTGAAGATTTATCCTTCTGTCAGAGCCAGGGGAAAATTGAGAGTCTTGTGCAAGTTGTAAGCTTTCTGCTTAATCTTCTGGAAACTTTTCCAATTTTCCTTTAATAACACCAGGAGGCCAGTGGTGTGCCACTTATGGATGGAGGGGGAGGAGTCCTCCATCCTCAGCCCTCCTCCTTCACTCGGCTGACAGAATACACAGAAATGAAATGCAGTAATATACATTAGCACTAACTTATACACCAGGCTGTCACCATCAGGTAAAATTGATCACAAATTACTGATTACTGAATCAGTAAATTCATCAGTTATATTGTACTTGATTACTTTCTCATAAGAAGAATATATTACGGAATATGGTGAGATTACTCATGCATAAAAATTTGGAAGTGACACCCTAGCAGCCTGCACTCAGGAGGGAAGGAAAATTGTGCTGAGAAAGTAGACTCTCAGTTTATATATAAGATTGCTTTAAACTAGTTATTAAATTATGGCAAAGACTTTGATGTGCACTTGAATAACTTTCAATTGTTTTCCAGGCTGAAAGCTTGTTAATCACCCATTCTTCCCTCTAGGAGTGCCATGGTCACTTTCATCAGCTGCACTTTCTGGTAGAAAGAACTTTGTTATTGATCTAGGTTACAAATTTCGGCCAATATAATCCATGGCATTTTGCTAGGGCAGTTTACAAAATAAAACATCCGTTCCTTTGTGGTCCATTTTCTCTTTGAAGTCCCTTTTGGCTTTGTTTGGACTCTCCTCTTTCTTCTCTCCTATGCTATGGTTGTTTTAACACATATTGAAAATTGCTTCTCACTTAAAAAGTCCTTCTGCCTTGGTAAGACCATGTGGGCCAGGATGGTGATCATGAGACAGAACTTAACCAAAATAAATAAAGACGATGTTAGCATTGACACACTGTCCAATTAACTCACTGGGAATACAGAACTGAAGGATTGCTCTATGATAGAATGTGCATTTGCACACATAGACAGCTGCATCATTGACAA
Organism: Orycteropus afer afer; assembly: GCF_000298275.1. NCBI lineage: Eukaryota > Metazoa > Chordata > Mammalia > Tubulidentata > Orycteropodidae > Orycteropus > Orycteropus afer. The sequence continues at coordinate 3,961,899 of NW_006921748.1, forward strand.
AAGATGAGCAGCTGCTGTTAAGTCAATTCAGACTCATGATGACCCCATGTGTTCTAGAGAAGAACTGTGCTCCAGAGGATTTTCAAGGGTTGTGAGCTTTCAGAAGTAGATTTCCAAACATTTTTTCTAAGGCACCTCTTGGTGGATCCAAACTATCAAACTCTCAGTTAATAGCTGAGCACTTAATTGTTTGGGTCACCTACAGAGTCTGCTCACAGATCACAGCTGATCAGAATCCAGGCTCTGGAAGAAGTGTTTGACCTATAGAAGAAATATAAAGTGAGACTAGCATCTCAGACTTTATATTAATTTAAAGCCCAACACAGTTTTTCTTAACTGGGACATACAATGAGCCACATATTACAGTTTGCTCTTCTGGGAAAGCAAATTATAGCACTAACTCTGGTCCTCGTGGTAGTGTGCAAAGGAAATAAAAAAAAAGAGAGAGAGAGAAAATCCATGATTTCTAGGTACATTTGTGGAAATATCACCAGGTTCTTGGTGTGTGGCTGAAGTCACCAAAGCCCAGAACCTGCACCGAAGTGTTAGGAAGTCCGTTTTCAGCCACACTTGTCCCTCTATCTTGCCTTGTCTACAATGTTGTGATGCTTCCTTTTCATCATTCTTGTTACTGCTTCTTTCTGTCTCCCTACCACCACTATGGTCATCATGTATGCCCAAATTTTAACAGCTATCCCCAGGAAATGTGACCTTATCCTCAGTATTCCTAATTGCTGGTCATGATTTATTAACAAAAGAATAGATACTCAAAACCACAGACCTTCTAACTGAACTGAATCACTACCTATGGATCTCTGACCTAATTTAACCCACAAGTTTGAAGTTTTTTGAATACAAATGCCAACCAGAAACAAACCCAGGTTTTCATTCAGTTCCATAATCTAGATATTTGACTACTAGATTTCCCCCAGTCCTACTAATGCAATATCCTTAAAAAAAAAAATCATGACACATGCCATTCCTACTTAAGAACAAATATTCAGTAAAACTCCGAATTCTCCAACTTTGACATTTTTGAGATCTGCAGGACATGTCTTTCCAGACATGAGGCCCCTCTTCAGATCATGTCTGATATATTAAAAAAAAAAAAAAATGCTGTAACATAGATATTTGTTTAATTATTTTATGGTTGAGTTTGAAAAAGATATTCAATGTAGTTTGGAATATTAGGCTGTCTCTATGTAATCCATTATAAATATGTTGTAGACAGTGTTTCACAAAATAACAGTATCTCTAACATTTAATCATCAAAGCTAGTTGTTTATAACAATAGAATATTTAATACTATAGGACAGAAAACAAATGTCATGCAATGCATTTTTTTCTTTGCCCGAGCTTTAGTCTTCAGGAAGATCTGACAAATATTGGCATTATATGTCACTAAGAAGTAAAAGATCATGCTCTGACCTTCAAGAATCCCCAGAATATGTACATTATGTTGATGTGCCCTTTGTTTTGTCTATCTTGGTTTGCTTTGGCGGCCTCTGCAATTTCAGGAGGAGCGAGGTTGTTTTACCCAGTTTACGATGGCATCATTTTAGCCAAGGAACTAGTGAAAGGTGAAGACTACTTCTTCTGCTTTTTATTTCTTTCACTCTGACACGACAGGGAGTCCAGATACATTGAGAAAAGCATAAGCCATAAATGGCTCTGAAGCTCATTTAGAGTCACTTGAAACCCACAGTGCCTTCACCAAAGCAAAAGTAAACTTTTAAAAACACAATTTGGCTTTAAAATGGAAGTCTTTTGAGAAAAGATTTCTCAGAGGTGGTCAGAATTTGTGTTCCTTCCTTTTGAAATGACCCTCCATTTATATGTCAAAATATGTGCCATCTCTAAGGTTCCTGTCACATTCCTCCTGATGTAGAGAGACTTGTCCCCATCCTCTTCTCTGTGCTACACTCACTCACCTGCTCTTTCGTGAATTCCTGTTGTTGTTGTTAGGTGCCGTCGCGTCACCTTTGACTCATAGCGACCCTATCTATGCACAGCAGAACTAAACTCCTTCTGGTCCTGAGCCAGCTCCGCAATCCCTGCTGTACTTGAGCCCATCAGGGCAGCCACCGTGTCAATCCATCTCATTGAGGGCCTTCCCCTCCTTCGTGGACCCTCCACCCTACCAAGCATGACATCCCTGTCCAGGGAATGGTCCCTTCTGACAACATGACCAAAGCAGGTGAGACGAAGTCTGTCCATTCTTGCTTCCAAGGAGCATTGTGGCTGTACTTCCTCCAGGTCAGATTTGTTACTTCTTTTAGCAGTCCATGGTACTTTCAGCATTCTTCTCCAGGACCACATCCCAAAAGCATCAGTTCTTCTTCGATCCTGTAGCAGATCCTGTAGTAATCTGTATTGTGCAATTTATCATTTAATTATATCTTCTTTATTTTTGCCCCATTGGTTTTGTCTCCTCAGCTAGAGGTCAAACAATTTAAGATTAGTGCTCTTATCTCATCTTTTCTATTACATGTATTAGGAAATGCTGAGGCTTGATACTCTTTTCTTCCTCTTCCTTCTCTTCTTCCTCATCTTGTTCTAATCCTTCTTCATCTAGACAATACAGATGTCAGAGTTTTTCTTCCATATACTTTAATTATTTAAACTCTGAAGAGTAGTGTTTGGAACTCTCATTTCACTATATTCATGCTGACATTTGTTTTCCAACTTTGTAATTTTTTTCAATCTAAACATATGGAAAATGGTGTGCCATATTGTATTTTTTTGGGTACTGGAGAGGTGGAACACTTTTTTTATGACTTCATTGGTCTATTTTTTGCCTTGTTCTTTTCCAAATTACCTATTCATATTTTTGTTAGGAGTTAATTAGATATTTTAATAATAATTTTGTTGTATATTGTATAAGTTTCTGATATAATTGAACTAAATTATACATGTATTATATTAAAAACTATTTCAATGGATTTGTTACCTAATTGGAGTCCCTGGGTCATGGAAATTGTTAATTAACATGTTCAGCTTCTACCCATAATATTGGAAGTTCTAATTTACCCAGAGGCTCTTGCAAAATAGACCGGTGATCTATTTCTAAAAAAAAAAAAAAAAAAATCAACCATTAAAAACCCTATTCTGATACACTGGGTCATCATGAGTTGGAATCGACTTACAGCTTAAGTCACTCTTCAGGCAAACCAGATGAAAATTCTTGTAGAAGTTATAATCAGCACCATATTGCATCCTTCAAGATTTTTTTTTTCTCATTTTCTACCAAATAAACTCACGTTCTGCCTGAGGAAACTAACTTGAGCTCTTCTTCACAGCAGAATCCACTGTTGCAACATTATTCCATAATATTTCCATTCTTGTCAGAATCTCTGAAGATAAGGCTTTATTTTGATAATTCATGTGGCTGGATATCAAACAGCTTTCAGGATATCTACCAACATCTGCTGTTTAGTTTCTATTAGTTTATCCCATCTGGCTTGCATTCAACAGGACCCAAATCAAGGCTGAAAATATTACAGGAACTTCAAAAGCAATTTCACATTATTTTGGAAGCACCATGTATTCTTTCTCAGTTATTAGAGTCAGGATTTATATTGTCTATTTTCCTGTAGATGACTCTGAAACTTTTCAGATCAACTTTTCAATATCTTTTCCTCTACTAAATGTTAAAATTTCTAAAATACATGCTTAGTGTTCATCTTTACTAGCTTTGTTTGGTTCAGAGACATTAAATGTCATAATGAATAGTAAATTATCAGTCATTCCTGGTCATTAAAATACACTTTAGTCATTAATTTAATACATAACACCTACATCCAAGGTGATTTCTTATGTTGGGCACTTTTAAGTTTCTTCTCAAGACAACTTACATCTGTCTTTCATTCTCCTCTGATTCAAGTATCAAGTGTCTGACAATGTCTTTCTCTTATGCCACATAATCTAATTTATTATTGTAGATCAAAAATTCACTCTTTTAAAGCTCTGTCCACCTATTAAAAAAAAAAAAAAAAAGCCATCAGTTTAGTAAAGATGGCACATACCCAGTAACATGAAGCCCCGCTGTGCCTTTGACCCCCCGCATCTTCTAATTTCTTCCAAGAGAATCCTCTGCTGTGATCTTTCGCAACACATATCTAATCCCAATGTCTCCCCTGTGCTTAATATCTGCCTGGCATTGAAGTTGTACAGGTTCATTTTAAAATGAAGAGACAGAGGCCAGGAAGGTAAATGATTTTCCAAGATGCATGCACTAAATCAATGGCAGAACAAAGACTAAAATGGGAAGATTTTGACTCAACAATCCCCTCTCCTCCAAGAACTCCCCTAGATGCTGGCAGCAGCACAGTACGTGTTTATTACAGAGTGAAGATGTATTTTTTACTTTTTGAGAAGAGTGTGGCTAGAAAATCAGAAATCTCTGGGTAAAAGTGAATAATTTCATCCATATTCTTTCCTACAATATCATGATGAAAAGATATAAATGTATAGTATTAAAAGAATAGCATTGTTATTGTATCATCTCTTACTTTGCAGAAGGTCTCTCTTGAGGTAAATTATTTATACTGTGTCCCTCCGCTCAAGGTTGAAAATTCAGACAACTATCATAAAGTCCCTAAAACAAACCTTACTTTCCTAAACTATCTACTAAGTATTGTTTTCTATGAATTTTCAGGTGAATTTCTCTGAGCTTTCTTTGTGGCCATGATTTAGTGGGGCAACAGTTCTGTTTAGGTTGTCCTTCCTTGTTCTGTTTAGGTTGTCCTCCATAAGGAAGTAATAAAGATGGAAAACCAAAGACCGGTACAAGCAGGCATTCTAGCTATCTGGTTCCTAGCTCTCATCCTAGCAATTTCCTTTTTCTATCATTTCTAGCTACCCAAGACCCAAGACTTTTCTGCTTAATTTTCCCAAAGAGCATATTTAATAAGTTCAAATCATTCTCCCTTAGGTCTCTCCTCCCAAGGACTAACCATAAATCCCCAGTGTACTCACCCATCTCCCTTCCAGCCCTAGGGTGGCCCGGTGGTGTGGGTGGAGCTTGCAAGTGCAGGATGAGGTGTCCACATACATAAGCTGGAGGCTCTTTACAGTTCAGAATGGAGACAGGAAGAATAGGGCCCAGGTTGACAGTAAATAACTAGAGGACAGGCCAGGTTTCCAATATTACTGCATTCTTCCATGGACCAAACCTGTTGCTCTGGGTGTTTAGCAATGTATGTCAAGACAGGAGGATGAAACATATTTACTAATTTTTAATAGATTTATAATTAAAAAATATTTAAATATTTTTAGTAGTCCTACACTGACCCTGAAATTGTTAGATGTAGGCCTGCTTCTTACTTCAACTCACAAAGAATATGATAGTACATCACAAAGCAATGTCAGCTAATTCGATCGATGTAGTCAAGAATGGACTAGAATTCTTTTTTTGAAATAATTATTGTTTGAGGATTTTTGCCACATATTTAGACAAAATTGAAGTGATTACAGAGCATTTTAAGCTTCATTTTCTTTTCCAGTTTTGCTGTCAACATGCATCCATTTGTTGATGCAATGCCAAATTTCTACTTTATGCCTGCTATAGAGACTCCAAAACAGAACAATTCTTTAGCTTCTTTCTACTATGTTCATTTCAAAAGAATATCAAATTTAGCCTAGCTCTCCATTTCTCTCTACAGAACAATGGTATTTTTAATGAAATGAGACATTTGCATGCCCATTTCAAAGTGCTAATTCTTGCTCAAAATTGCTCTGGCATAGTAGTATGCACACTTTCTCCCCAAATCAGAAAATGCTGAATCTATAGATCCAGTGTGGGAAATTTAGAGGTTGTGTCCAGTAAGTTTACTATGCCTGTCAGGGAAATTCCTTTCACCATTCAAGAGTAATTTCATCTTGGTTTGAGCAGAACTTTTGTAGCTTAATGGGCGATAATTTCCTCCTGTCAGACATCTCATATTCGGTATGCCCCTCATCCAGCCTGTGTCACATAAAGAGGAGGGAATGTAATTTTCCACCCACCTGTAGAAAACAGCTCAGTTTTATTTCCTATGTGATTCCTAATACACTGCCCCGTGAAAGGAATTCATTATCCTCAGATGAAGTAATTATCCTCAAGTAGAGTGGAGTTGAAGCACATAAACTTATAAATCTGACAGAGATGGGTTGGAAGGTTGGCTCCCCCAACTCTTTTATGCTATATGATCCCTGGCAAATTGCTTAATGTCTCAAAGCTTCAGGTTTCTCATCTGTAAAAGAGAAATAATATATCTATCTTATAGAGTAACTGTGAGGATTAGATGAAACCATATATACAAAGTTTCTCATATCTGGTAGGCACTCAATAATTAATATTATTAGTCAAGCATTTAAATAATAACCATCACACTGTTGTTCATCTCAAATCGAGCACCTTCACTCAGTTATTGTAATTATCCAAATTCAATTTCTATAGCACAAAACATCATAGGTTTTAAAAATGATTCCCAAAACTTCCTAAAAGTAAAAAAGATGTGAATACTCCTTATTTCATTACTTTTAGGTAAAGCAGTAATTAAGAGGATACAGAGGATAAAGTAAAATTTCTTCCTGACCACTACTTCTCTCCCATTTCTTACACAAATTCCGATGACTAAGCTAGGTTAGTTATATTGTGGTGGCTATGTGTTCCTGTGATGCCTGAAGCTATGCCACTTGTATTCCAAATCCCAGCGGGGTCAACCATGATAGACAGGTGTCAGTGGAACTTCCAGACCAAGACTGACTAGGAAGAAAGCCCTGGTGATCTAAAAAATAGGCAATGAAAGCCCTATGGATTTTATGCAGTCCTGGAAGATGAGCCTCTTAGGTTGGAATCCACAAAATACACAGTGTCTGCAAAAATGGACCACAGCATACCAAGAATTGTAAAGATGACACAAGACCAATGTTTCATTCTGTTTTATGTGGGGTAGCCTTGAGTTGGAGCTGACTAGACAGCAACTAGGAGCTCTGGTGGCCTAGTGTCTAAGGCATTTGACTGTTAACGAGAAGGCTGCTGGTTCAAACCCACCAGCCGCTCCTCAGAAGGAAGGTTGGGCAACCTACTTCTGTAGTGAGTGACACTGCCTTGGAAATGCAAGAAGAGGTCGTTATAAGTTGGATCCCACTCGATGACAGTGAGACAGCAACTAACAACAATAACAAAAACAATTGTCTTTCCAGTTAAATGTGGACTATGGGACTGGTTTCAATCAAAGAAATATGAAAGGAAGTGATGTGTGTCACAACCAGGTTGGACAGTTCACGATTTTAAGAGACAGTTCACGATTTACAACAATCTTTTTTCATTTGTTCTGTCAATTGGCAATGCTCCACATAGGGCTGTCCTGCCAGAGTGGGATTCAGAACAAAGATGGTGTGGAACAGAGCTCTTGGCTGATCCCTGATGGACATTTGATAAAGTGAGATGTTAACCTTGTTTTAAGTCGCTGAGATTTTTGCTACTGCAGAATTACCTAGTCTGCTAGTATATAAAACTCTCATTTCAAACAAGATTTCAGATTGATTTGAAGACTAAAACCTCCTTTGGCCACCATTTTGGCTTCAGTGATCTGTGATTTAGGTCTTTTTCTATGTCTTTTATTAACATTCATATAGTTTTGTAAGACTATATGGCTTTCACCCAAAATGGTTATGAATAATTTTACGACTTTATTAACCCAGGTCCTGGCCTTGAGGCACTCACAATATCTACAGAGTATTGAGTTTCTCCATAAATATTCAGTACATGCACAAACTGCTGGCAAAATGTAAAACAACAATGCCATAAAAAGAAAAATTACCAAACACATTTAGAAACCGAAGACATATGGAAGGACAAAACAGGGGAAAACAATTTATTTTTCAACACTTTTAGCCTTCAGTTCCATAAAAGCTTTCCTTTTTATGTTTTACTGTAAATGTTATTAGTACTCATATCTGGGTTCAGAGAGCAATTGTGGTAAAATTGCAAAGTCAGCAAGGTTTGTGCTATTGCCCCAAGCCTTGGCCATAGTAACTGCTTCTCCATTTCCATGGAACTGCTTTCTTTAATCTGTACTCATTCTCAGCCTCACTTTCTCTGAGTATCATCTGCTCTTTCTTTATCAAAGTGTGAACCAGGGACAAAGATGTTATCCAGGACTTAAAATATATTACAGTGACAGGCAATTTGCATTTTGAATTTTTCCTGCAATCGTGACTTGATGGGCTTTGTACCCATTTAAATCTAAATCTGATATGGCAGAGATGAAACTTGAAAGCCATTGAGAAATTTTGCTTCTCATTTCTGAAATCAATTGCTAGTTTCCTCCATGTAATATAGATGTAATTGAGATTTTCTTATACAACACAACCTACAGACACCACAGTGATGACAATACCCAACATTTATTGAGTGCCTAGTATGTGCCAGGTCCTCTTCAGCACATTTTCCATAAATTAACCCATTCAATAATGTGAAAAAAAAAAA
>NW_006921748.1:3974364-3975983 GCF_000298275.1 Orycteropus afer afer
CCAGATTCCTAGGCCTTTTAATCCCCTTTCTCCCACTTTCCCACACTGCTGCTTTGGGCGTGCCTGAGTTCCTCTTCTCACCTGGATCCCTGCGGCTGTTTACCCATCCCTACAATAATAATAGGGATGGGTAAACTGAAGTAGATAGTAGTTAAGTAAACAGCCCAAGGACATGCAACTAGTATGTTGCAAATATAGGATTCAAATTCAGACAGTCCAACTCCAGAGCCCATCCACTTGTACTTTATTCTGCCTCCCTGTTATTGTTAAGTGTAGCTCAAAATGAAAGATGCAACACAGGCACTGTCTACGAGCCGTAGCTTAAGTTTATCTTGAAGATAAATGCCATTCTTAATGAGTTCTCTGTTTTCCTTTTCTTCTTACCTTTACACAAACTTTTCAGGATGGAATAACCAGACTAGACTACACTCTGACATCACTTTAGACCATTTTGGTGTTTAGTTTTATTTCCAGCACCCCATGTCCTCAGATGGAAGGTTGGGCAACCTACTTCGGTAGTAATACCAACTTGGAAACCCAAGGAGGGGTTGCTATGAGTCAGGTTGGATTCAACAACACATAACAACAACAACATGTTCCACTGGACTAGAAAATAATTAAGACCCCTATCTTCACATTCACTGTCCATTTTCTTCATGGAGCTACCTAACACCCCTCCTCTTGGAAACCATTTACCTAATTTTTCCTTTCTAATAAAAACTATCTCTGAATATTTCAATTCTAGAAGAAGCCCTTACATCTGGGATTGAAATACCCATGTGAGAATGTTCTTTTTGCTTGCTCAGTGCTATGCTCATGGATTTCTCAGTACACAGAATCTTGGAATGAGTTGGGTAATGTCTTGAAGTTATTTTTGTCTAATCATCAAGGTCACAAGATTGTTCAAGAAAAGAACACAGTCTTCTGTTCTTAGTGCCTCCTCTAGTGATACTATGGCAGCACACAACATACAGTAAGAAGTCAATAAATGCTATTGACTGACTTCTTAAGTTTTTTGAATAATTTGTTGAAGATTTTTTCTTCTTTAATTGTGAACTCAAGGATAATTCAGAGAGAGTTCATTCTACCCTGCCCTGACTCATTTGCAATTTATTTTTTAAGGAAATTATTTGATGTCTAAGGGCCTATTTTAAAAAAGAGCTATTTCCTTTTGAACAATGAAATCACGTTTCACTGGCATAATTGGACTGGAACACAGACAGACTCGAGTTTAGCTCTAAACTCAGAACCCATGAAGGTCGATTGGAATAATGCAGTCGCCCATCCCAGTCTTATGTGGCATTTTTTTCAGACTGTGTCACAAACATGCATACAAAACAAGAGCTAAGAGTTACGGATTATAACCTAAAGCTTTCTAGCCATGCCAGTTAGGGGGAAAAAAAAAAAAAAGGAAATTTGAAATACTTCAATTCAACATTTTCTTTCCAAAGCATTCGGGAGGCTGAAGGGAAATCAGTTAGGTTTAAGTAATAGCCTATAGTGTGACAAAAAAAAAAAAAAAAAAGCATCTACTTAACCATGATTTGATTTTATTTCAGGACAATGTCAGTTTGGCTACAGTCTGAACAAACAAAATCTGTCTTTTTAAGAAATGTCTA
>NW_006921748.1:3976931-3980979 GCF_000298275.1 Orycteropus afer afer
AAATTATTTTTTAAAAAATGTTTCATTTTAGAGGTATAGAAATTTAGTCAAGAAAATTAGCTAAGATTGTATGGTTAATTAGTGACAGAACTGAAGCTAGAGCTAAGTGTCCTGAATCCAAGTCCAGAGTCTTTTTCCTCCAGGTTTCTCCTGAGATCTTGGTAGTGCTTTGCACATTGAAGAGGTTCAATAAATATTGAAGAAAGTATAAAAGGGAAGGATGACTGGAGGGAGGAAGAAAAGAAGATAACACATTCTGCATTCTTTGGACAAAGGCACAATGCTTAAGACAATACTAGGCCTTTCCTGGAATACCATGGGAAAAAGCAGAGTCAAATGTGAAATGACAAATGGATAAAAGATTCAGTTTGGAGTATAAGGATCCAAGAGGCACAGGACACTAGAAGATGTCATCAAACAAGGTAGGCATGTTCCAAAACTGAATAATGGCTAAGAATTAGAACCTAAAGTAAACAATTAATTAAGCAAAAACCAAAATGTAGGCAATAGTTGCTAGAACAGTTTGACCAGCTCTCTCTGGTATTGCCTTTTTTCACTTGTGGTCAATTTTCATAAGCTAGATCTTGCTTCTCAGCATTTCTAGGCTTGGCTATCACTTATCTGGCAACTTCAGGAAAGTAAGTAGAAGTTCAAAAAAAAAAAAAAAAAGAAAAAACTTAAACAATCTGTGGCAAATCTGCCAGAGTGCATTCTGTGCTACTTGTTCACTTTGAAAAGATAAGATGAAACTGTAGAACATAAAGTTCTTAAAGTTACCTATGAGTCCCTGAGTGGTGCAAACTGTTAACATGCTTGGCTGCTAACCAAACGATGGTTTGAGTCCACTCAGAGGTGCCACAGAAGAAAGTCCTGGTGATCTACTCCCAAAAATCATCCACTGGAAAAACCACAGAGCACAATTCTGCTCTGACACACCTGGTGTCACCATGAGTCAGAATCAATTTGATAGCAACTTGAAACTTGAAGTGACCAAGGAAACCCCAAGGAAGTTAAGTGTTCGCCAATAAGGCAGCTTCTTTAAAGGATGGGGGAAAACAGTGGAAGCTAGAATTGGTAACCACATATGACTGTTCATGATACCTAGATGTCAATAGATGACTCCATCTTGATGTGGTATGGTGCTCATAGAAACAGCATCTGGCACGTGAATGAGTTTTAAAAAACAATTCAAGTCTTTATTCCCTAATGAAAATTTCAAAGAAGAGTATTTGTAACGCAAAACGAAACTTTTAAAATGTCTCTTTTCTCTTTTTTTCTACAAGTCTCTCCCTATAGTAGTTAAGGTTGTGTATCAACTTGGTTGGGTTGTGGTTTTGACTGGTTTGGCAGCTGGATATCGTTATCATCCACAATGAGACTGTAATCACCTTCATGGTGGAATCTGCAGTGAGCACCTAATCAGTTGATAGGACATTTCCTTCGGGGTGTAGCTTGCTTCCGGTATGTATGGAAAAGCTTTGAGAAAGGTCTCTAGCTTTTGGACACATTTGGATCTTGCATTTGGCCGAGTTTTCTTCTCTAGTTCCTGGACCGGAACCAGTGGATTACCATGTTGCCTGCAGATCTTGAGATTGTGCCATTTTACCTGCCGTCCATGGCTTCGTCAGCCTCAGCAGCCTGCAGCTGCCTGAGTAAGGAGACGCCAGCAGTTCCAGTGGGCCTGGAACAAGAGGTAGAGTTGAAGCCCAAAGCTGAGGAGCCTTCACCCAAACCCTAGAGACAGCACTCTGATTTTGGACTTCCAGTCTCCTAAACTGTAAAAGAATAAATTCCTGTTTGTTAAAGGCATCCACTTGCAGTATTTCTATTATACCAGCACTAGAGAACCAAATCACTCCCTCACTCAGGGAAGCTGCCTACTGTTTCTTTTCCTTCATACAAGCCCATCTAAATTTCTTTGTACCTCATCCCATTTAAACTCTCTTGCTTTCTTTTTTCTTTCCTTTGGACCAGTGACTTGCTGTGTGTCCTACAGATCTTGGGATCTCTTACCAGAAGTTATGCAAGTTAGAATGCATTGGGGATAGAAAAAGAGAGAAATTTGCATATGCTTCCCTACAGAGTGCCTGAGCTTGTCTGACCTCAGTCTCAGAACTTTATGATTCTAAGCCACTGGCTCCAACCCAAGTTCTTCACTGAAGCCCCTCTCTTTGTAATTTAATATCATCAATCAAAATTTTTTCATCCAAGACCTTCTATGGCTCCAACTCACCCTTAACCTAGTCATTCAATCCCACCTTTGCCTCTGCAGCTCACTGAATTTATTACTATTCTCAGAATGTGATGTACACATCCATCCTTGTGCCATCCTTGCCACAGACACTTCCACTTGGCTTATCCTTCTGCCCACATTTCCATCTATTAAAATTCCACCTTAAAGAACAATGCTTTTTGGAAGCTCTACTCAGTCACCAGGCAGTGTCTTGTTCTGCTGTACAGAGGGTTGCTGTGAGTCAGAGCTGGCTTGACTCGACAGCACCTAACAACAACAACAACACTCAGTGACTCAATCATTTTAAATTCTCTCTTGTTAGGGAAATTTGCATGTCCTGTTCTACATATACTTATATAGCACATTATTCTTTGTCTCATTTAAAAGAGACTTGAGGTGATAGTAAAGTTTCATGTGAATATGCCTCAGAAATGGGATTAAGCCTTATTTATCTTGGAATTCTCAGCAAAATCAGTAAGACAATGTGCTTTCTCTCTTGACTGGCCTGGCTTTGTGTTATCCAACTTACATTACATTGTCTCCAAAACTGATAAAAAATATTGAATGAAATAAATTGAACTAAAATGAAGTGGATTTGCACATAAGAAAAATATCATCTCAAAATTGTCTCAAAGGCAGTTCACTACCTTTGAATAACTACTATCTAACAATGACCAGTTAACTTGATCAGAACTGCTTGGAAATTACTAGCTACTACCTTGGCATGGTCAAATCAGTGGATTTGGAGCCATATAATGATTTTCTTCAGGTTAAATAAAGGAAGAAGAAAATAAAACAGAGTGGAATCAACAAATGTTGTCTCCAAAGTAACATCAATATAATGTAATTAAAAGTCAAGAAGAAATCTTTCCATTCTAAACGTGCTTGAATTGTTTATCTCTTGACTGTTTGTAACATTTCATCAAATTTCGTCAGCAGCTATTCCCTGTGCACCTTTATAGGCACATAATAAATGCAAGATTTAGAAGTTCTGCTCTTTGGAATTATTTTGATGTGTTCTTACTTGACCAGTTTTGTGCGTCTGTGTGTGAACACTCTGGAAAAAGCACCGAGTGAGAAATCCAAATGAAGGATCTAACCCTGTCCTGGCTATCTGCGTTAAGCTGTCACATTGGGGAAAGACACTGAGTTCATGGGTGGGCGCTTCCTTATCTTTACAATTTTGGTGCTAAAATTTAAGATGACTAAATTAATTTCTAGTTGTCATTCTTATTAGTTGCTGTCAAGTCACCATTGATCCAGTGAAAACCAGAACGAAATGCTGCCTAATCCTACACCACGTTCAAGATCACTGGCATGCTCAAGTCCTTTCCTGCAGCCACTGTATATTTTGAGTTACTTCTAACCTAGGGGAGTCATATTTTAGCACTTTATCAGACAATATTCCATGATAATATTTTCTTTGTAATTTCATTTTCATTAGCTAATTTTTGGAAGCAGATTACCAGACCTTTCTTCCCTGTGTGTCAAAGTCTAGAAGCTCTACTGGAACCTGTCCAACATAAGAGACCCTGCTGGTATTTGAAACACCAGAGGCTTCCAGTATCTTAGTAACCTGCAAGCCACTAAAGAAACTCCACCTGACAGATAGCTGGTGTTTCTGGTTCTGAGAACTTTGGATTTATACAAATGTATAACATCTCTGGTAGCATAGTACCTAAGGCACTTGACTGCTAACCAGAAGACTGGCGGTCCAAACCCACCGGCCACTCCTCAGAAGGAAGATAGGGCAATCTACTTCCATAGTGATACTGCCTTGGAAACCCAAGGAGGGGTCGCTATGAGTAGGGTCTG
>NW_006921748.1:3985720-3989989 GCF_000298275.1 Orycteropus afer afer
CTGGAGGTAGAGAACCAAAAGAGAATAGCTTGTTCAGAACTTCTCAAGTTGAAAGAACAGAAGCAAACATTCAAGCCTCTGGTTGCATTATTGATGACTTCTGGAATGACAGTAGACCTTTTGAGATGTTTAACCAAAAGGAACAACACTGGATGTACTCATTTGTCTATGCCAAAAATTTGGAAGACAGCCACCTGGCCAGCTGACTGATCTAAACTAATATTGTGCTCATTTCAAAGAAAGGTGATCCAACAGAATGCAGAAATTGTCAAACAATATCAATATCCCACACAAGTAAAATTTTGCTGAAGAAAATTTAAAAAATGATTGCAGTAGTACATCAACAGGGAAATGCCAGAAATTTAAGCTGAATTTGGAAGACGACATGAAACGGGGGATGTCTTTGCTAATGTCAGATGGATATTGGCTGAAAGAATATCAGAAAGATGTTTACCTGTGTTTCATGTAGTATGTAAAGGCATTCAACTGTGTGGATTGTAACAAATTATGTAACATTGTGAAGAATGGGAATTCCTGAACAATCAATTGTGAGCATGAGGGACCTGTATATAGACAAAGAAGCACCCATTTGATCAGAACAAGGGGATACTGCATGGTTTAAAATCAGGAAAGATGTGTGTCAGGGTTGTCCTTTTTCACCACACTTAATTCAATATGTGTGCTAAGTAAGGAATCTGAGAAGCTAGACTATATGAACAGAGCAGAATTAGGATAGGAAGAAGACTCATCAACAACCAGTGATATGCAGATGACACAACCTAGCCTGCTGAAAGTGAAGAAGACTTGAAACACTTGCTGATGAAGATCAAAGACTACAGCCTTCAGCAGGGTTTACACTTCAATATAAAGAAATCAAAAATCTTCACTACTGGATCAATAAGCAACATCATGATAAATAGAGAAAAGATTGAAGCTATCAAGAATTTCATTTTACTAGGATCCACAATCAACACCCATGGAAGCAGCAGTAAAGAAATCAAATGATATATTACTGCAAAAGACGTCTTTAAAATATGAAAAAGCAAGCATATCACTTTGAGGACTACAATGTGCCTGACTCAATCCACGGTATTTTCAATCACCTCGTATGCATGTGGGGGAGGGGGGCCAAAGAAACCATTACCATCACAACAATTCTGACTCATAGCAACTCCCAATGGGTTGCTAAGGTAGTAAATCTTTACAGAACTAGATTGTCTCATCTTTTTTCTGCATAGTGGCTGGTGGGTTGGAACCACCATCCTTCTTATTAGCAGTCAAAATGGTTTAGGCACTGTGCCACCAGAGCTCCCTGTATGCATTGTTGTTGTTGTTGTGAGGTGCTATTGAGTCCTCTCTGACTCATAGTGATCCTATGTGCAGCCGAAGGAAACACTGTCGGGTCTTGTGCCAGCCCCATGATCCTTGCTGTGCCTCAACCCATCATTGCAGCCACTTTGTTAGTCCGTCTCGTTGAGAGTCATCCCCTTCTTCATTGACCATCTACTTTACTAAGTATAATATCCTTTTCCAGGGACTGGTTCTTTCTGATAACCTGACCAAAGTAGGTGAGACAAAAAGGAAACATCTCTTATCTTTTCAAATATGTAATTTAATATTTTGCTCCTTCTTATTTATCTGTCTCACTGAAATGATACCTTTATAACATAATTAATACTTTGCATTTTTATGGTGCTTTGAGTACTTCAAGGGACTAGTTCATCTATTATCAAATTATGTTTTATTTTTTATAATGTCCCAGTGAGTGGATGGAAGACATGATTGTTACTCCTGTTCAGAGATGCAAAAGTGAAGACATAGGAAAGCTGAACAAAAAATAAGGAAGATGAAGGAAAACTTGATGCCTTTGAATTATGGTGTTGGTAAAGAATATTGAATATACCCTGGACTGCCAGAAGAATGAACAAGTCTGTCTTGGAAGAAGTACAGACAGAACGCTCTTTGAAAGTAAGGATGGTCAGACGTCATCTCATGTCCCCCAGATATGTCATCAGGAAGGACGAGTCCCTATTCTTAATAAAGTAGAAGATGGGTGAACAAAGGGAAGACCATAATGATATGGGTTGTACAGTGGTTAAAACAAGGGGCTCAAGCATGGCAAAGACTGGGAAGATGGTTCAGGACTGATAGTGTTTCCTTCTGTTGTATATAGTGTTGCCATGGGTCAGAATTGACTAGACAGCACCAAACAACAACAGCCACTAATAGTTCTCAGCACAGAGCTGGTCATAAAAGAGGTGTTCCAACGCAGAACACTTATTCTGGCTATATTCCTTGTTTTCCCCCAACACACAGAAGAATTTGAATGCCATTGTTACCTTTAAGAACAGCTGCATGCAGCTTAAAAAAAAAAAAAAAAAAAAGAAGTAAAAATTAAGGCGATTAACCAAAGACTTATAGGGCTCATGGACAGCATAAACAGTTGTGCACTCCACTACTAGCTCGGAAACCCAAGGAGGGGTCGCTATGAGTTGGAATCGACTCAACGGCTGTGAGTTGTTTTTTTTTTTGAGGTTCCTTGAAAGACAGCTTCCAAAAGCTGGTGATCCGCTTCTAAAACATAACAGACATTGAAAACCTTATGGAGAAGTTCTACTCTGCACACAAGTTGGAATCAAATTGACAACAACAACAATAACTGAAGAATTAAGATCAGAAGGTTTTTGCTTATATGAACACTTCAGATCAGAACAATATTTGGGTCTGATTTACCTACATAATTGTCTCCATTGCTGAATTAACTTTGTACCTTCTAAAATTATTTACCCATACTATCAGTTGTTCTTAAGAACCTAGATACAATTACCATAGGTCACTAGGGAACTTAAATATCACAGATCCAAAACTGACTACCACTGAGGAGTGAGGCATAAACTGCCCCAAGGATAGACACGGGTTTCCAATAAAATATACCCTCCTGAAAACCGAGCATTTGTCTTACTGCAAGGTTGACCTTCTCCTGAGAAATACCGTTGTTTTTTTCTCTTATTGAGGTGGCATGATCGGTGTGTTGACTCTTGTTTCCCTTCCAGGGAAATGGGACAGAGATAGATGAAGGGAAATACAGAGGGAACTTTGATGAATCTATGCAGCATTTATTGCCTATGCAGACTGATTTTGTAAATTTCTAAAGTGCAACATTTCAGAAGTAAAGAGGAAAGGACTCAAAATTGAGGGGGAGATGAGGGTAATGGAACTTAATGCACCTTATCAGTATTTGGGCAGAAATACTCACTCTGCAGATGGACCTCGTCATATAGGAAATATCAGATGACATCAAATAGAGCTTAATGTTTTCATTAAAGTAAGAAGAGACTTTTACTTGCCTAAGAAAAATGTCTTAACTAAAAAATAGATTTTTCAAAGACCACAGACAACAGCAAGGTAAAATGTGTCTGATTTATGGCAGGTTTAAAGGTCTTCTTCCCACATGTGAGTCTACAGCCACCGTAGGTGCCACAGTCGGATGATAAATGAAGAAATAACTCAATAGGAAAGCAACCAGACAGTGGGCTCTGAGATGGTGCCGGAAGCACCACTCTGCCTCAGAGTGGAATCCAAATGCTAAGGGTGAAGAACTGTGTGACAGGGTAGAAGAGGCAGATAAAGAAAAGAGGGCAGACCGGAAGTTAGAAAAGTGGTGTTCTTGGCCCAGGTTCTCCAGTAATCGTTTGCACGGCCTTCAGGAAATCACTTCACCTTATTTTGCCTTCACTTTTGCGTCTCTGAATAAGAATAACAATCACTTCTTCCATCCACTCACCGAGACATCATAAAAAATAAAACATAATGTAATAATAGATGAACTAGTCCCTTGAAGAGTTCAAAGCACCATACAAATGCAAGGTATTAATTATGTTCTAAAGGTATCATTTCGGTGCAATAGATTAAAAAGAAGGAACATATTATTAAATTACATATTTGAAAAGATAAGAGGTATATTGGGAGGGCTGCTTTCAGGAGATATTATAAAAACTGGCATGCTATCTTCTAGACAACAGCCAATCCTCAGGTAAAAACAAAGATCCGAGGTGAGAGAGAAATAAATGATGGTGTTCAGGAGGTGAAACGCAGACCTAAGTAAATTACAGAAATGTACCGACAAAGTAAAATTGGTGACTTACATAATGATCATCACACATTAGCAAGCATATAAAAGACTTAACATTACTTATAACTGAGAGAGGATAGAGGGCGAATTCAAAGCTACAAGATGAGCTTAAAAGGACAATTTTCATTAGCAAGTGC
>NW_006921748.1:3990089-3991695 GCF_000298275.1 Orycteropus afer afer
GAGCCTTGGTAGCATAGAGCCTAAGGCACTTGACTGCTAATGAGAAGGCTGGTGATTCAAATCCACCAGCCACTCTTCAGAAGGAAGATGGAGCAATGTACTTCTGTAGTGATACTGCCTCGGAAACCCAAGGAGGGTGGCTATGAGTCGGATCCAACTCAATAGCACATAACAACAACAGCATAACCTTTAAATAATTGACTAACATTGAACATTTAAAAGAAAAAAAAAAATACTTGTAAAAAACATTATGCCTAGTAGTGTCTCTGGTAGATCCTTTGATTCCATGAATCCTCTTTACTGATGAAATACCTGGAGGAAAAGCATGGGGAATATCTGTGATCATGCAGGGAGTTTGGAGTATAATGCAGATCAGAATCCAGAAGATGCTATCTCCAGCCCTAAAATTAATCACAGCTCATTGTTGTCGACCATAAACTTAAAAGGAAAAATATTTTAACTGAACCCATGCTTTGATTTAATCTCATATCAGGTGTTGCTATACAAATTTATTTTGTCTTCTCTCAGATTGGTTTCACATATGAGAAAAAAAAAAAAAAAGCCCTTGTAAAATGTGTGCAAATTGTTAAATGTCAGCTGAATGTCATTTTCCAAGTTTGGCACTCAAATAGGGCTCTCTGGAAATTGGTTGTCATCCGCTGGGAGTTAAAAGAAATAACTTTGAAAAGGTCTTGGGAGGCTTCATTTCCAGAGGGCTTTAAGGTCCTATAAGAGTTGACTGCTTCCCCACACAAGCCATTTTCCCCAGGGTCTCCTGCACTGTCACTTTCACTCCTGCCTTGAGGGTTTTGATTGTGCCATCCAGCCATAAATGCTTCTCCTTGTTCTCCACCTTTCCAAATGTGATAGCCTTCAATGATAACATAAATGTTCTTCTTCCACAAAGTGGTCTTAACTCCTTCACCCATACAAAATCTTTCTTTTCTCTGCAACCTGGATGCAATATGGTCACAACTTGCTTGTAAACTCTTCAAGTTTGAAGCTCAATTAATTCTTCTCTAGTACTAACAATTATAAATACCTTTTTCAAGAGCGTTAGCAGAGACTGTATAAGTGGACCTTGTCAGATGGAATACAAAGGAAGCAAACTAACTGCATCTACGGAAAGAGAAAAAAGAAAGCTCAATATCACCAGTCAGAACAAGGCCAGGGAAGACTGTGAAACAAACAGACCATCAATACTAATATATAAGTTCTAATTAAAGCTGAAGAGAATTAAAACAAGTCCATGAAAGTCAAAGTATGACCTTGTTGTTGTTGTTAGGTGCCATCGAGTGGTTTCTGACTCATAGTGACCCCATGCACAACAGAACGAAACCCTGCCTGATCCTGTGCTAGCTCCACGATCCCTACTATACTTGAGCCCATCATCGCAGCCACCATGTCAACCTATCTCGTTGAAGGCCTTCCCCTCTTTTGTAGACCCTCCACCCTAGCAAGCATGACATCCTTCTCCAGGGAATGGTCCCTTCTGACAACATGATCAATGTAGGTGAGATGAAGTCTGGCCCTTCTTGCTTTCAAGGAGCATTTTGGGTGCACTTCCTCCAGGACAGATCTGTTAGTTCTTTTAGAAGTCCATGGT
>NW_006921748.1:3996040-3997765 GCF_000298275.1 Orycteropus afer afer
AAATTTATTCAATTTAATATTTATTGGATAATAAATATTCAATGGATACCTAGCATTAAGCTACAGGGGAGACAAGAGAAGAAAAACTAGGGAACTCTGCTCTTATAAGTTGGCAACAAGAAAGATGGAAATGTGAGAAATAGTGATGTGATACTTAAATGTTAAACATGGAGTACTGGCTAGTCATAGAATAACTCAATTGGGCTAATAGCCGCCCCTCGTTGGGTTTCTAAGACAGCATCTCTATGGAAGTAGATTGTGCAATCTTCCTTCTGAGGAGTGGCTGGTGGTTTGAACCACTAGTCTTCTGGTTAGTAGTCAAAATGCCTTAGGCACTATACCACCAGAGCTCCTAGTCATATAATAGTAAGTTAGAAAAGAAACATAATGAGATAATGAGAGAGTTGGCTTCACAATATCTAAAAATATTTCTGGTCCTAAAGTTTCAAAATTCTAAGAGAATATTCTTGGCTAGAAATAATATTCAGAGACACTTCCCTCCCAGCTCCCAGTAGAAGATAAGCAGATAAGCCAGGAGAAGTGGAAGCTGTTTACTTTGCATTCAGAAACACAAGCTAAGCTCAAAGTGTGGGTTCCATGCTGAAAATAAATAGTAGGTGAAATTCTATATACTAGAAACCGAGGAGCTCTGGTAGCATAGTGGCTAAGTCACTTGACTGCTAACCAGAAGGCTGGTGGTTCAAATCCACTAGCCACTCCTCGGAAGGAAGATGGGGCAATCTACTTCCGCAGTGATACTGCCTCGGAAACCCAAGGAGGGGTCACTATGAGTCGGGTCCGACTCGACGGCACATAACAACAACAGAAACTGAGGTCTCCATCCCCGATTCCAGAACACCAGAAAATGTGTTTTGCCATTCTTTGTGGT
Source organism: Orycteropus afer afer (assembly GCF_000298275.1). Classification (NCBI taxonomy): domain Eukaryota; kingdom Metazoa; phylum Chordata; class Mammalia; order Tubulidentata; family Orycteropodidae; genus Orycteropus; species Orycteropus afer. The sequence goes on from NW_006921748.1 coordinate 3,996,930, forward strand.
CTGGAAAGTGACTTACTGATGAGAAACACTTTTCCTCACGTGACTTAGATTAGAATCCTTTGTTTACCTGTGGCCAGACACAGCGCTTCAAACACCCTTCCTTGCCTCATAAATAAGCAATTAAATTGCTTATCCCCATGGTTCTATTGAATATAATGTTTGTTAACCAAACTTTGGTTAAGCTTCTCTCTTTCCCCAGACTCCTGAACTTTGTCCCACTCTCAGCTTAAGCAGCATATAACCCTTTATTATTGGCCTCTGCAGAGAATAGACTGGCTTCTTCATGTGACATTCTCTTATCTACTATCTGATCACATCTCTTTTTCATTTTAGTTCTCCTCCACACCTTTGGTTCTTTTAGTTTTTCTATACCTGTCATTTTATAAAAGGAGCTCTGATAGCATAGTGCCTAAGGCACTTGACTACTACCCAGAAGGCTGGGGGTTCAAACCCAAGAGCCACTCCTCAGAAGGAAGATTGGGTAATCTACTTCCATAGAGATACTGCCTTGGAAACCCAAGGAGGGGTCGCTGTTAGTCGGATTCAACTCAATGGCACTGATTTTAGTTTTTTGGTCTCTTTATAAAAGAAAAACTCTTTTGGCTAGCCTTGAGATGTTTGCTGGTCTTATGTGAGACATAATCGCTATGGCAGTAGTCCCTTTTCCCTCCTTGCAACATTCCTTTCGAGTAACCAAACTTTGTTACTAATCTGGATTGTTTTTATTTGACATCCTCAATCTACAGTAAACTACTGATCAAATGGGAGAGTAGAGAAGCAATTTTCAAAGATGGAAGTTTTCATGAAGGAAGATCCAGTACGACAGCAAGCCTAGA
>NW_006921748.1:3998935-4006415 GCF_000298275.1 Orycteropus afer afer
TGGGTTTCCCTGAAGCTTTCATGATCTTTCCAAAGAATTTTTCACTGGCTAGGACAAAGCTTTCATAGATACAGAAAGAAGCCCTTGGAGAACTACTGATACTCACTCCCAGGGATCCTTTCCAGGTAAGACAGTGGAGGGTGGTGTTAAGTAGGAGGGGTTGGCAGTGTTTAATCATGAACCCTGGATATACTGTTGTTGATTGAGTTCATGCCTTTGGAGAATTAATGGGAAGGTGCCAGATGCATTATATTAGTGTGCACACAGATACAAAGCACCTCATTTCATCCACAGTCTAAACCTTTCCCCTTATATAATGACTCAGGCTTTATCTTTACATCTTCCCGAACTCCTCTCCAGGCCCCAACTTTGTCTCATGGCCGTAAGAATGCCCATGCTATAAAACCTCTTACCTTTTGTTCTAGCTACACCATTCTTGCTTATGCAAGCTTGCTAGCTTAGAATGTGCCTTTAATTCTTTAATATATTATATTTCTAACTATAAAATACAATATTAATATTTCACCAGATATTTGTATGCACACATAGGCACTCTTAAAACATATCTTTGGCATAGATATTATTTAATTCACATTTTCATCCTTTTTTATATACAATAAAATATCCCTTGATAAGTACTATCTCCCCATTTTGAATTTAGCTTTATAATATCCTTGTCTTCCTATAAAATGAGACTTGTTTCTGCATTTATACAGATCCTTTTCACCTGTTCACAACTGTCCTTCAAAACGTTTCTGAAAAATCTGTATAAACATTTTTGACCTGTTGGAAGTTTATCAGTAATAAAAGCAGAATCAAATGTAAACTACACTGAGTAGGGTGATATCATCAGCATGGTGGAAGGATGGTTTAAGAAAACTCCTGCAACCCATCAAAGTCTTCATATCCACTGAAATGCCTCAGAATATTTCCTAGGACTTAGGGAAGAATATGTTCTATAAATTGGAAAGTTTTACATCTACTAAGGGAAAAATAAAACTCTCAGATTCTTATTTCAAAACAAATTTTAGTGAGTCAAGGGAAAATAAATATAAAAATCTCAGATAACTAAGATGGAGCAGTTATTACTCACAGAGATGGGATGGTAAGAGAAGGTTAAAAATCCTGACCAAATTTTCCTTCCAATCCGTCCTATATCAACCACAAGTGAAAGGAATCTGATCTCTGACAAGGATGGAAGCACGTGCAGAAATCAAATCATTGGGCCAGCATTTGTCATCCTGATGTCTAATTCTGTGCCCAATTCAGTGCGATTTTCTTGAGTTTAGCCTCACAAGGACATCTGTGCTGTCACCCTTTCTCTATCCTTCTTTGCAAAGGCCAAATTAAGGCTCACCAAAATAAAAGGCTAGAGGGACTGAACATATGGATCCATATATGGTGAATGACTAGTAGGATTCAATGGACCTGGGCAAAGTTGTTTACAGTTTATCAATACGAACAATACTATAACTATTTTTGGAGTTACTACAATACAGTTGGTCCATGACTCATCTGTCAGTTTGTTATACAGTAGTGGTTTGCATGTTGCTGCAATCCTGGAAGATATGCCACTGGTATTTTAAATTCCAGCAGGGTCCTACATGGTGGACAGTTTTCAGCAGAACTTCTTGACTGATATAGACTAGGAAGAAGTATGTGGCAAAGCCACTTCTGAAAATATAGGTCACTGAAAAATTTATAAATAGCAAGGAAACATTGTCTGATATAGTGGCAAAATATATAATGATATTGTCACATATAGTGGCAAATCCTTAGGTTGGAAAGCACTCAAACTATAACTGGGGAAGAGCTATCTTCTCGAAGCAGAGTCAATCGTAATGACATAGATGGAATACAGCTTTTGGAAGCATCATTTGCTAATGTGGCATGACTCAAAATGAGAAAAAACAGCTGTAAGTAAGTATGCATTAATAATCAGAACCTGTAATGTACAAAGTATAAGTCCAGGAAAATTGGGAAGCTATCAAAAATGATAAAAGATCTATCTCTTAAGCATTAGTGAGCTGAAATGGACTGGTATTGGCCACTTGGAATCAGACAATCATGTGGTCTACTATGCCAGGAATGACAAATTGAAGAGGAATGACATCACATTCATCATTCAAAAGAATATTTCAAGATCTATCCTGAAGTACAATGCTGTCAGTGATAGGAGGCTATTCATACACTCTCAAGAGAAACTAGTGAATACTACTATTGTTCAAATTTGCTCACCAACCATAAAGCCAAAAATGAAGAAATAGAACATTTTTACCAAAATCTGTAGTATGAAATTGACCAAACATGCAATAAAGATATATTGATAATTACAGGTGATAGGAATGGGAAAGTTGGAAACAAAGAAGAAGAAACATCAATGGCCTTGGTAAAGAAGTGATACCAGAGATCTCATAATAGAACTTTGTAAGACTAATGACTTATTCATTACAAATATTCTTTTTCAACAGCATAAACAGCAGCTTTACACATTGACCTTACCAGATGGAATACACTAGAATTTAATCAAATACATCTATGGATAAAGTTGATGGAGAAGCTCAAGAACTTTAGGCAGAACAGGCCAGGGGCCAATTGTAAAGCACACCATCAGTTGCTCACATGGAACTTTAAGTTGCAGCTGAAGAAAATTAAAATAAGTCCAAAAAAGCCAAAGTATGACCTTGATTATATCCTACTTGAAGTTAGAGACTATTTTGAAGAATAGCTTTGCAACACTGAACACCAATGGCCAAAGACAAGATCAGTTGTAGGTTGACATCAAGGATATCATATATGAAGAAAGTAAAAGGTCATTAAAAATACAGGAAAGGAAGACAAGACCAAAATGGATGTCAGAAGAGACTCTGAAATTTACTCTTGAATGGAGAGTAGCTAAAGTAAATGGAAGAAATGATGAAGTAAAAGAGTTAAACAGATTTCAAAGGGTAGTTAGAGAAGACAAAGTGAAGTATTATAATGAAATGTGGAAAAAGGTGGAGTTGTAAAACCAAAAGGGAAGAATATTCTCAGCATTTATCAAGCTGAAAGAACTGAAGAAAAAGTTCAAGACTCTTGTTTCAATATTGAAGGATTCTAAGAGAAAATGCACTTGACTGCTAACCAGAAGGCTGGTGGTTCAAACCCACCAGCCACTCCTTGGAAGGAAGGTTGGGCAATCTACTTCCATAGTGATACTGCCTCAGCAACCCAAGGAAGGGTCGCTATGAGTTGGGTCCAACTGGATGGCACATAACAATAACAACAACAACATGAGAAAAATATTGAATTCAGAAAGCATCAAAACAAGATGGAAAGACTACACAGAGTTACTGTACCAAAAAGACTTGTTCCATGTTCAACCATTTAAGGAGGCAGCATATGATCAAGAACCAATGGTATTAAAGGAAGAAATCCAAACTACACTAAAAACAAGTTTCCAGGAATTGATGGAATACTTGAGATATTTCAAAAAATGTCTGCGGCACTGGAGGTGTTCCCTCATTTATGCCGAGAAATTTGGAAAACAGCTACATCACCAATCTACTAGAAGAGACCCATATTTGTGCCCATTCCAAAGAAAGGTGATCCAACAGAATTTGGAAATTATCGAACAATATCATCAATATCACATGCAAGTAAAATTTTGCTGAAGCTCATTCAAAAATGGTTCCAGTAGTATACTGACAGAGAACTGCCAGAAACCAAGTTAGATTCAGAAGAGGGCATGCAATGAGGAATATCATTGCTGATGTCATATGGATCTTGGCTGAAAGCAGAGAATACCAGAAAGATGTTTACTTGTGTTTAATGACCGCATAGGTATTTGACTATGTGACTATAACAAATTATGGATAACACTAGAAAGATGGGAATTCCAAAATACTTAATTGTGTTCATGAGGAACCTGAACATAGACCAAGAGGCAGGCATTCTAACAGAACAAGGGAAGACTGAATGGTGTATTTTAATATCAGGAAAAGTGTGAATTGGTATTGTATCCTTTCACCATACTTACTCAGTCTGAGAAGAATGCTGCACCAAGATCAGAAGAAGACTAATTAACAGTCTATGATATGCAAATATCAAAACTTTGCTTGCTGAAAGTAAAGAGGATTATGAAGCACTTATTGACGAAGATCAAAGACTACAGCCTTTGGTATGGATTACACCTCAACATAAAGGAAACAAAAATCCTCACAACTGGAACTATAAGCAATATCACAATAAATGGAGAAAAGGTTGAGATTGTAAAAAATCTCATTTTAATTAAATCCACAATCAACACCCATGGAAGCAGCAGTCAAGAAATTAAACAATGTATTGTATTGGGCAAATTGGCTGCAAAAGACCTCTGAAAAGTGTTGAAGAGCAAAGATGTCACTTTTAAGACTAATGTGCGCTTGATGCGAGCCTTGATATTTTCAGCAGCCCAATGTGCATGCAAGAGCTGGACAGTGAATAAGGAAGACTGCAGAAGGATCAATGCCTTTGAATTGCATTGCTGGTGAAGAATATTGAATGCACCATGGAGTGGTAGAAGAACAAACAAATCTTTCTTGGAAGAAGTACAGCCAGGATGCACCTTTGAAGGAGAATGGCCAGACTTCATCTCACCAATGTTTGTCATGTTGTCAGAAGGACCAGTTCCTGGAGAAGGATATTATGCCAGGTTAAGTAATAGTTGTTTTTGTTGTTGTTATGTGCCGTCGAGTCGGACCCAACTCATAGTGACTCCTCCTTGGTTTTCTGAGGCAGTATCACTACGGACGTAGATCGCCCCATCGTCCTTCCGAGGAGTGGCTGGTGGGTTTGAACTGCCAGCCCTCTGGTTAATAGTCAAGTGCCATAGGCACTATGCTACCAGAGCTCCCAGGTTAAGTAGAGCGTCAGTGAAAAAGGGGAAGACCCTCAATGAAATGAACTGACACAATACTGTGACAATGGCTCAAGCATAGCAATTATTATAAGGATGGCACAGGACTGGGTAGTGTTTCATTCTGTTGTACACAGGGCCACTATGAGTTGGAACCAACTCAACAGCACCTAACAACAACCACAACCATGTGGTAGGTACAGGACTTTCAATGAATTACTTAAGTTCAAACCTTGCCAGGTTATTTATTTTCCCCATTTTATAGGAGAGGTAACAGAGGATCAACATCACACAGATAGTAAATGGCATAGATAGAATTCAAGCCAATTCCCTTTTGTTCTAAAGCCTGTACTCCTTCCACTTTATCACAGCACTTATGGAATAAGGCACAATGTCTGACCTCATCATCAGGTTTGTTGTTGTTGTTATGTGCCGTCGAGTAGAACCTGACTCATAGCGACCCCTCCTTGGGTTTCTGAGGCAGCATCACTATGGAAGTAGATTGCCCAACCTTCCTTCTGAGGGATGGCTGGTGGATTTGAGCTGCCAGCCTCCTGGTTAGCAGTCAAGTGCCTTAGGCACTACGCTACCAGAGCTCCCATTGACAGGCTTAAAAAATTAAGCCTATCTTCAGTGGTCCTCAAATTATACCAAATTACCAATTGCATAAACCGTCTTAAGTGTAAGATTGGCCCTGGTGAAGAGAGCATGTGCTCATTTGTACATGGGGATGCATGTATGGATGCAAATATTATAATTCCATGAGTATATCACATATACTGAACTTTATAATTCTCATAATGCAAAATAATGATGTAGCATACCTAAGGCCCCAAGCCTCCAAATATTCTTCCTTTTACTAACATTCTATCACTTCTACACAGTGAAATTTTGTGCATGCAGACTTCATAGGCTTCCTACTTTGATTAACTTCCTATGTAAATTCCTTAGAAGTTGGATCTTCTATGGAATTTAGTTCAGAGAGCCTAGAGATAGAATGGAGAGATGGAGATAATAAGGCAACTAAAGAAAGAAGGTAAATATACCAAGAAGAGAAAGCAGCTATATCTCCTGGTATACCAGCACCATCTAGTACTAGAAGTTTTATTCCAATTTAAAACGATTGGTAGGGAAACTTTTAAAACTCAAAATAAGCAGGACTTATTTTTCCCCATCCAAGATAAAGGACAGTTTCCCCTTCTACCCTACCCATCCTTTTCATCTTGCTAACATTTCTTTACTTCCTGGCATCTTGATGGACAGTAATAAATACCCAGAACACCCAAATCAGAGATTTCTAGTCGAACTTGGCAGCACTCAAAGTACTGGACTTCAGATGGGCAAGAAGAATATTAGTCCTTCTAGGGTATTATCTACCCAGTCAGAACATTTTACCATTCATCCATCATTACTTATTTCCTCATTCCAAAATGGCCTCTTGCCATGACAGTCTGCCACACGCTGCTCTGCAATCGTTTCCATACACATTGCTCCTTTGGCAGGGAGATGGCCATTCTTGTTTAGGACAGTTATTTGTCTCACATTTATGATAATTTATCAAATGTCTTGCTGAAATTCTGTTTTCTATGAGAGTATGTAGGAGACTTATAACATCTTTGCCTCTATTTGGCAAAAATGAAAAGTTTTCAAATTTCTTGGCCTCCTTCAAGAAAGAAGCTTAAAGCTAATCCATTCCTCACATCTCCTAAAGGGATTGGCATCTCCCTCAGGGTTGTAGACTTTCCTGATGCCAAGGTTGGCATGCTGGATTATTATTTTCTGTAATCAATTGCATGAAAATATTTAAAATTCTGACAGTTGGATTTGGAGTTGAGTCCTAGTTATTAGTACACCTTTTCTCAGCATGTCACTCAATATCCTCACTCACCATCAGGGCCACATACTTAATATGTGTTTGCTGACACCTACTCTTAAGCCAAGCAGATTTAAATGCATAAAGCTAGAGAGGTAGGGGACAAAAGAAAGAAAAATAGAAAGAAAGGGGGATGGTCTAGGCCAAGTGTAATGAGAGTGATGAAATCCTTGAATAAAATTATGATTATCCACATATTACAGAGTAGTGAATCGAAGCCAAGAAAAGATAAGTAATCTCTGCAATGGTCGCAAAGCTCAAAGGTGCCATGTTGGATCCCAGGAGCCCTAGCTTCAAAGACCATATTTATCCACTTAATGGTGCATATGGAGAGAATATGTACTTTGTTCAGAGGAAGTTTCTTGTCAAGGAATATACATTTTTAAACAATTGTTTGAATCCAGTTGAAAATAATTTAAAAGGCATACAAATTATAATGCTGCTAAATTATAATGAAAGTATGTATCACACACACTGCTGATGCCAAACACCAGGTTAAGGGCAGAGTGAAGCAGCATTGCATCAACACTTTAACCAGTACAATGGGAACCAACATTAAGAAAAAAAGATTTGAAGGAAACAAAGTCTCCTGTAAACACAGTTTATAAAGATTCAGACATACACTCATACAATCAAAAAATTGGCAGTCAATCTAATTTCTAATCATAAGAAGATTTTCTACTACTGACAAGGACATGGTAATGGTACCAAGAGTAGAAACACTAAAGCAT
>NW_006921748.1:4006550-4008194 GCF_000298275.1 Orycteropus afer afer
GAGGAGTTGCTGGTGGGTTTGAACTGCCAGCCTTCTGGTTAACAGTCAAGTGCCTTAGGCACTATGCTACTATAGCTTTTAATTTTGTACTAGGTACATCAAAAAGGCGTAAAAAAGATGTAAAATTAATTTTAAATATATATCTTTATTAACTTGATATATCTAAAATATTATTTCAAATTTATCAGTATAAAACTATTAATGAGATAGTTTACATTTTTTAATAAATTCAATATGCATTAAACATTTGAAAGTTATCTCAATTGAGATTGGCCATGTTTCAAGGTTTTAATAAGACTAATGGCTTCTGTATTGGACAGTACTGGACAGTGGCACTCTACGTGATGCTACAAACAAATATACACACACACAGTTAGAATGAATGCATACCAATATATCACAATAATATATATTCTCTCACTTAAGATGTCCTTGTTTCATAAATAAAGGATCCAGATTAACCAGAAAACTGGGAATGAAAGGGATAGAAGGGGCTACCAAGAAATTTCAGGGTCAGTAAAATCAGGTTCAAATGACATCTTAAGAAACAAAGATAGTCCATTTACAAGAAAAGAAAAAAATACTGAAATGAATGAGTGGGCTGAGAGGAGAAAATTAGAAGTCTTGGAAGTAGACTTCCTGCAGATTTTCATGTATCTCAGAAGATCAGTGACTCAGACAGTGGGGAAAGTCAAAGAGCCTTGAATGACAATCTGCCAATAACTGAAGAGAAATTAAAACAGCATCACAAATCAATGGCACAAAGGATGGAGTTTTTAATAAATTGAGAATGTGAATTAGAAAAACTCTTGGTATACCTAAGCAGTAAAACTTTCTTTTTCATAAAATAAAAGAGAACTAGGAGATAATATCAGAAGAAGTCAATATTTTCTCAGGATGAAATGTATTTTGTCCAAGCATAAAATTTGTGGAAGAAAACCATTTGGGAGTGTGAGAAATAATCAATGTGTTTGTATCAAAAACATAACAGTTCTAAAATTAAACAAGAACCAAAAGCCAAATTAAAAATAGATGATAAACAAGAGCTTGTTTAATAATACAAATATATAATTTAAAAAATCAATAACAAAAACATACAAAAATGAATAAAGGACATGTACAGACAATACACAGAAGAAAACAATAGAAAACTAGATGAAGGACATGAATAGACAATAGCTTGGCAGAATTCAAGTAAATTAACAGCTTCATTACAGTATTCAACCTTATCAATAATAATAAACTGGAACTTAATGCAAAAGATATTGTACATTTCAAACTTTCATACAGTGCTGTTGTTTACCATGCATCTAATAAGAGGAAAATGGATAAGTCAAAGGTGGTTTTTTTTTGTTTTGTTTTTTTATGATTTGGATGAAATTTACAGAACAAATTCACTTTCCATACAGCAGTTCACATATACTTTATCTCATGACATTGACCACAATTTACCGCAAGGAAACAGCTACCCTCTTACTTCCTCCCAATAATTATCTCTTCCCTGTATCCACCCGTCCATGCACTCCTGCCCCCTCAGCTGTCTCGCTGTGCATAAATAGCCCTTCTTTCTCTGATGATCGTTCTCTCCAAAGAGTGTATTTACCTCAGGTAAATGTTCAACTCACATGCCTGTCTTTTGTTTGG
>NW_006921748.1:4012909-4033792 GCF_000298275.1 Orycteropus afer afer
TACAATGTTTAATGAATAAGAAGAAAATTTGAAGTACTAATATTTGCTTGATGCAATTTTGAAATTAAATAATGGAATACAAACTCATATATAATTTTATTTGTGGTTATATATATATATATATATATACACATACATAAAAACATATACAATCACATTCATATAATGAAAGCTAGAAAGAATTTCATTAAAATATTTAATGTAATTTTCTATGGAAAATAGTTACGAATTATTGTGATTTTTCCTGGATTTCATTCTGCATTTTCTAAGAGTTCTATATTATACATATTCTTATATCATTAAGCTATTACTAATAAAAAGTGAGTATAAATAGGTGAAATGTTCAAAAATGATGTGGCTCCCAAAAAGCTAATGGAATTTCTATTCCTATAGCCAAAGGACAACATCAAACAAAAGGAGTAGTGACAGATTGCACATAGACTATAAGAACCTCAAAGAGGGAAAATGTGAGTTGAAATTATTTGGCACAGTTTATGCTTAAAATGAAAATTGTCCAAGTCTTTGACAAGCTGGTGAAAACTGAGAAGAAAATTTAGCAGCTGGGGATCAGAGGACATCACTGATAAAGATAAAGCTGTGTGGAGCCCATGTTCAGAGATCTTCTTTCATATATACACAGGGATTTTACCTTCTCTAGAAGGTCTCTTCTTCCCAGAAAACTATTCCAGCCATCTGGCTTTATAGTTTGGATGTCTTTAGATGTTTAGATGTAGGAGGAGTGGTTGAAGGGAAATGACATCAGTATCCTGGACATGATTGTAGTTTAGAGATGCTGCTAAAACCAAAACCAAACCCACAGCTGTCAAGTCTACTGTGACTCACAGAGACCCTATAGAACAGAGTAGATCTGCTCAATAGGGTTCCCCAGGCTGTAAATCTTTACAGAAGCAGACATCTTTCTCCTATGAAGTGGCTGGTTGGTTTGAACTGCCAACCTTTTGGTTAGCAGCAGAGCACTTTAACCTCTGGGCCAGCAGGGTTCCTAGAGACACTGCTATAAACAAACAAAAAAAAGCAAACCATTGAGTGGGATCCAACTCATAGCAACCCCTCCTTGGTTTTCGAGGTGGTATCACTACTGAAGTAAATTGCCCAGTCTTCTTTCCAAGGAGTGCCTGGTGGATTTGAACCTCCAGGCTTCTGGTTACTAGTCATTTGCCTTATGCACTAAGCCATCAGAGCTCCTAGAGGCACTGCTAGCTCTCAGTAAATAGAGTCTCTTCTAGAATAACAATTTCAAGGACAGAATATGTAATATTTACGATTAAGTCCTTTAAGTCATTCTTTATTTGTGAAAATGAGTTCTAGTGGCACTATGGTTAAGGCATTGGGCTGCTATCAAAAGTTTGGTGGCTCAAACCCACCATCTGCTCCATGGGAGAAAGATGAGACAAACTGCTTCCATAAAGATTTACAGCCTTTGACACTCTATGAAGGAGTTCTACTCTGTCCTTTAGGGTCACTATTAGCTGGAATCTACTCAATGGCAGTGGTTTGATTTTGATGTAGCCAAACTCAGAGTTATTTCCAATCGCCTCGTATGCATGTGAGAGCTGGACAATGAATAAGGAAGAACGAAGAAGAGTTGATGCTTTTGAGTTGTGGTGCTGGTGAAGAATGCTGAAAGTACCATGGACTGCTAAAAGAACTAACAGATCTGTCCTGGAGGAAGTGCAGCCAGAATGCTCCTTGGAAGCAAGAATGGCCAGACTTTGTCTCACCTATTTTGGTTATGTTGTAAGAAGGGACCATTCCCTGGAGAAGGATGTCATGCTTGGTAGGGTGGAGGGTCAATGAAAGAGGGGGAGGCCTTCAACGAGATGGATTGACACGGTGGCTGCGATGATGGACTCAAGTATAGCAGGGATTGTGGGGCTGGCGCGGAATCGGGCAGTGTTTCATTCTGCTGTGCACGGGGTCGCTATGAGTCGGAAACGACTCGATGGCACTTAACAACAACAACAACAACAAACTCAGAGTTTATTCATTTGTCCTGTCTCAGGCTAAATATCCCCTGCAGTTGAATGCTTGCTGGACAGAAGGCTCAGTTCAAGTTACATCATAGTGTTTAACTCTCAATCTCTAAGAATGTGTCCTTATTTTAATACACGTTTGGGTTAACTGTATGCAATTTCATTTTAATTATCTTGATTTTTTTCCTGGCATGTCTTTGTGTCCATTACCACTTTTTCACTTCTACTTCATTTTCACACTGAACTCACTCTTTCTCTTGGAGATTGTTTTCTCTTTTCACCTAGTTCTTCCACCTGGCTTCAAGGATTTTCACTTGGTTCATATATATCCTCCATTTGGCCCACAGTAAAGTGTTAAGGGACTCCTGTCTATAGGAGGGTAAATGTTAATCCAGAAGGGGGGAAAATGTCTTTTCCAAAGTGAAACTTCTAAGCACACACAGAACACAGTTCTCCTTGGTTTGGTCATTAAGGATTTTGCCAAAATAAAACAACGCTTTTCTTCTCAACAAATCCAGAGCCTAAATCATACCATTTGACCATTCCCAGAATCAGCACCCTCTATGCTGTGTTGTAACAAACTCTTTTCTCATAAAACAATCCTTTTTCAATTAGTTGCAAGGCAGATTTCAGAGGGAGAGTGCTCCATCCCAACAGGGACCAACCAGGGTTCCCAACTCTTGTAATTTGTTGCTTCCGCAGGTGAACTTGAATCCTCTTCCTGAAGGTGAAATCTGTCTTCGTAGTCCACGGAGCCTTTTGGTCCCTTGAAAGTTCTTACAGTGTCTATAAAAATTTCTGCTCTTAACCTTTCTTGTGTTATAAAAAGCACAGCCACGTTCCTCATAACTATTTGATGTCTTATATAAAACCCTTTATAAAATAAAAAAAAATCTCCCCAGATAGCCTCAAAAGAAAAGTTGTCCTGCGTTGTCTTTAAAACAGCCTGCTTATTTAATATCGACATGAAGATAGAGTCAGTCCTTTTTGAATTCCGGACAGCCCATGCTGGCATGGAGGGGCACTGTTAAAACCTGCCAGTTGCTAAAATATCCCTTCTACTCCGTGGGGAGATAGTGTCAAGAGTAAAAGCCAGAAAGGGAAAATTTTGGCTGGCATCCAAAACCAGTTGTAGAAAAGAAGGTTCTCTCTTCGACAGCATTCTGACATGCTTTCTTCAGTTTGCCATGAAGTTGAAATCTTTCCTCAGGAGAGATGAGCGTACATATAAAGACAGCACAAGTGTGGTGGGCTCAGGAATTTCAAACATGGCCCAGTCTGACATAAAGGAAGGGAAAGGAGGGGGTGGGGAAGGGACCAATGAATGTCTAGAAAAGACTGTCAGAACTATGCCTTTTCAACAGGTTTATCTTTGAAATTTTTACTGCCAGACTCTTCCAGTGATTCTAATATAATTTAGACTCAATCTTTGTATGATTTCATATGAGGCTGGTTGTTTGCTTGATTTTTAAAAGTTTGGATCCATCATATACAAATTGATGAATATGATTGAAATGATGAATAATTCTGCATTTATGGAGTAATTATCACACAACTCATTAATATCTAAAGAGCAGCTAAGAAATGCAGTAAAGAAAAACTTGAAAAGAAGCAATGGAGTAGAGGCATGGGGCAAACATATAAAACATTCCTCTGAGCTCAGCTGTGAAGGACCTCGGTGGTGCAAGTGGACAGGGATGACTGCTAACAGAAAGGTGGGCAGTTAGAATCCACCACAGCCATTCCACAGAGGAAAGATTTACGGATCTGATTCTTTAGCATTACAGCCAAGAAAACCCTATCAAGCAACTTTACTCTATAAAACTGGGATTGCCATGATTTGGGACCTTCTTGAAAACAGCAAACTACAACTCCAACTGGCAGTGAGCTCTGTCACAGAGAGAAGTGGAGGCTTCCATCATCATTCAGGCTTGAAAGTCTGTAATGATATTGGTGGAAGTGTGTGCCTTCTGTATATATACCAACATACATGAGTGGGGTATTTAGGAGGGATCCTCAAGCAAGACAAAATTTCCAAAGTGATTCAAATGCATCTATTTCCTATACTCAAAGACTATATCTATACAGAGCAAACAGCAAAAGATTGGCAATTGTCTAAATAAACAAGTTCATCAAGGATTTTAACATCAACAAGAGATAGCATTTATGTTAGACCTTAATCAACAGTGTGGGATTAACAAAGTTGTTCTTTCCTCATTGTTATTCTGAACCCTATGAAAGGGCAGTTTCTAACTTTTAGGTCACTCTGAATAACTGTTAATAAGTAAGGAAAGAAATAAACTGGGTGTGATTGTTTATTAAAGGAAATAAAAGGTTAATTTCTAAATTAGACTCCTCAGCCATCATAATTTATGATAGAAACATAAAGTATAATTTTCTTGACTTGTTTGTACAGTAAATTTCTGAGTCTGATCTTAGTTCGGCCACACATTCCTTTGACTGTCAACTTTCTCCTTGGTAAAACAGAAAGAAAAAGTGTGTCTACTTCTCAGTATTATGTGATTTCAAAATACAATGGATATATATTTTAGCAGACTATAAAATGCTGCACACATGTTAGTTATCACGCATAGTAGTAATATCTCTGATTCATTTCACTCACAAGATTGAAAAGAAGGGATATTTTATAGCTTCTTAGATTTTAATCAGTTTCTAATGCACTAATTTCATGGTCATAAAATATTAGAGCTGAAAGAGATCTTAGAAATCATGTCATTCAAACTTCCTCAGTTTTAAGGCATAGAGAGTATGTGACATGCTTCAAGTCAAACAGCAAACTTAAAAAGTTATAGACTTGCCACTATTTGAATGCAGGCTATCATGAACTTGTTAAATGTTTTGTTGTCATTATTTTTCAAATTCATTGACTTTTTGCAAAAGATTAGGTTAGCAAATCTAGCCTTAAAGAAAATTTCAATAAAGTGAATTTTATATTTACTCTTTAGTTCTTATAATACAATTTTGAAAAGATGATTCCATGGAAACAGCAATGATAAACATCATTTTAAGCTATAAATTCAGTTATCTTATCCCCTTACTTAAACCTTTCTATTGGTTCTCTCTGGGCATTACTACAAAAACTCCCCACTATCTCCTGGTAAGTCTACATGCTCTAATTCCTATCATTTTGCACAAACTCATCTCTTATAAAACACTAGTTCATCAACTACACTCTAGCTATACTTGCATTTTTCTTTTTCTCAAAACGCTGGATGTAGATGACAATTTTGCCTCAGATCATTGCATTGCACACCTTGTCTTTTGTGTCTCAGCTCAAATGTTGCTTCCTTGAAGATACTTCTGAATTCTTCATCTCTTACCTATCTCCTTATTTTGTTTATAATGCACATCCCACTTGGGTCGTTTTTTTTTTGTGAATATTTTTCATCTTCAATATCAGCCTCCCTCTCTAGAATATAAGCCCTTTAGGTCAGTAATTATTTTCTGTCTTATTCACCATTGCATCTCCAGAATGTAGGCAATAGCCTAGCACATAGGAGCTAGGCTCCTACTCACTAATTAATTGATTTGTGGATGGATGGATCAATCAATAAATAACTGCTTATGACTTTCAGTAAGGAAGTAGCTAAGACGGCATTCAGAATTTCTTTCTAAACAGCTTGCCTGCAGTTCTGACCTGTGATAGAACCTTGGCAACCAGCATTATGTTGGAAACATTATTTGAAGAAATATTGGCTCTCAACAGCAAGATGAAAGAACACCAAAAACAAATTGTATGGGTTTTAGAATTTCACATGAAACCTAGACTCAGTATCAGATAGATTCACTAATTTTATGAGCAGTGAAGGGGCACAAGGATACATAAGACAGTCTCTGACATGATGTCCATACACTGTTTTTGTGCAATATGAGGTATGAATACATCACAAATTAGATAACAATGCAAAAGTTGAATAAATATTCAAAATATAGATGGCAATTAAAAAAAAAAAAAAAAAGAATGTGTCAAAGGAGAATACCTTGTGTCAGATACATAAAACCACCAATGACTGCTATGAGTTCAGGATTGAAAGGATATTGCAACCTGGAACACACTGGTAATGTTTATTTAGAAGTTACTTTATTGAGTTATCTGCGTTCATTCTTATGGGATCTGCTGGTCTTTATTTGGTCCCAAGTACATAAAGATGAAAAATTCCATTTCTCTTATCCCACCATGCTCAAATACACCCTGGGATGATTCTAAATGGCAGAGGAAACCATGCAGGTACAGCGCACAGAGCTTGTCTACAGAAAACTGGAGCAAAGTCAATGTGTGTTCTTTCTGACCTTTACTTTACCTTGGAGGTTTCCCATATCCAGGCCGGTTTGCAAATGACAGCAGGGCTAAGGTGCACAGCTCTCCTTAATAGTAAGGGATCCATGGATTAGTGTTAATGTAACCAGATGGAGTTGTACTCGAGTAGGAGTAAAATAGGTTTCCTCTCAGCTTTTTCTCACTAAGACTGTGGTTTGTTATTTTGCCCAAGTTCTTGATAAGGAAACAGTGACACAGACTCAAAGAGTAAATATTTCACACCATTTCCCCAGTATTATCTTTGCATGTTTATTCCTGGGAAACTGGGTTTAATGCAATTCTCTGCTGGCTGGGATCAAAGCCTGGGTTCCCAGGTACACTACCTAGCAAAGGGCAAGCAGCCACTACTCTAGGGACAGAGCCCAATTCTGCTGGTTTGAGTCAGCTTTTGCTGACCCTGTGGCAGTTGCTGTTCTGAAACTTGCCTGCTAGGCACAGGTGAAGAGCTTATTCTTTACTGTGGCTCAACTCTGGAGTAGCACTGGTCATGACACATTGGTGATACTATTTGTCAAATAATGGGAGGACAGTTGGATGAATAGATGGATGCTTGCATGAATTCACATCTTGGCTTTTAGACACATAGAACATACCAGATGATAGATTTTTTTCTTTTTTTAGGCCACATGTCTTTTGCACTCTAGAATTTTGATGAAAGGCAATTGGAACATCATGGATGCTGGCATAACTGAGACTTGCGTTCAAACCCAGCTCACCACTTTTAGCTAGGTAACTGACCCTGTGCAAGATCTTTAATATCTTTAAACCTCAGTCTATCTATGATTAAAAACTAGAATCTTAAGCTTACTTTCCATGTTTAAGCCTAATGAATGAGGACAAAATATGTATGAACTGCTGCATGGAAAATGAATTTGCTCTGAAAACTTTTACTCAAATCACAATAAAAATTTAAAAAAGAAAAAAGAGTAAACATAGTGATTGGAGTTATAGTTGTATCTCAGTTATCTAGAAGAGTGTATATCATAGGCAATAAACATTAAATACATGAATAAACAAATAAATAATAATAATAAAAATTAAAAAAAAAAAACAGAACAACAACAAAAAGACTAGGAGTGATGAATGAGATCCTATATATAATTATGCGCATATATATATATATATATATATATATATATATATATATAAAAAAAATATATTTTCATTTCCTATTTATAGAATTTTCCACAATCTAGTGTGAAAACTAGATTTTTGTTTTGGTTATTTGGCTTTGCTTTTGTTTTCCAAACTTAAGATTGTATTAGGATGGCCAGTGTTTGTATGCATACATGATATTATCTGTCTTACTTTCTTTTTTGACCTTTTCTCAGGGGCAGGAAGGCAGAAAAAGCATTATAGTAAGTAAAATGTGTTATCCCACACCCAAGGATACCCAACATACTGCTTCTTTGTCAAATATATCATGAATAATTTTGAAAATAAGATTTCATTTAAGTTCTTTCATATTCTCTGCATTGTGATGCTCATT
The DNA here is from genome assembly GCF_000298275.1 of Orycteropus afer afer. NCBI lineage: Eukaryota > Metazoa > Chordata > Mammalia > Tubulidentata > Orycteropodidae > Orycteropus > Orycteropus afer. The sequence continues at coordinate 4,020,732 of NW_006921748.1, forward strand.
TTGTAAAAAATATTCCCACTCATCACTGTTTATTCTTCTCCCAGACAGAAGTGCAAAATTGTGAAGGTGGTTAAACAATTTGTTTATTTCAGAGGTAAGGCTCTTTCATCTCTCATATCTTTCTCCAATTTCCATCATTCTGGAACTCACTCCTTATCATTTCAACAGTGCATCCAGGTTTGGGGGCCACGGAAGAGCTCATCACTTTCTGGACAAGAGCCTCCATATCTCGAAGGAGCAGAAATGGGACTTATGGGTTCATTATCGGGGGGGAAAAAATGGGAATGAGCAAAACATTCGGAAAAATGACTGTGGCAGGCACCGAGCAAATCAGAGATTTGTGGAAATGATCACATTTCTACAGCCTGCCTCCTCTCCACAGCACGTTCTGCTCATTAACTCATTAATCTTTGTACCATCCCTGCAGCGAAGGTAACTATTATTAGCTTGGGTTTGTAGATGAAGAAATAGCACTGAAGTACAGTGAAGTTCAGCAACTTGCCCGAGATCACAGTGGGGGATGTTGTTGGGAGTGGGATCTGAGCCCAGAAGTCTTGTCTCCCAAGCGCCTGCCTAACACAGAGGCAGCCCCCACCCCATCATTAGCATAATGGCTAAGGGAAGCTGTCATTTTATTTCTTGGAGTTGCATTCACCTAAGCTACTGAACTCTCCTGAAAACACATACAGTTCAGTTGTTCTAACATTTACACTGCCAAGTGTCTGCATAATTCCCCTCTTTTCCTAGCCTAGCTGTCAGCAGCTGCCCTGTCTGACAGAATGTACCCACTTGGTCAGGAAAATATATTTTTTAAAAAAGAATATTGCTACTTCTCAGCTCAGTGCTGCAAAAGCATGCAATTGTCACCTTCTGAAAGGAAAGGCATATCATCTGTTTTTGCAGAACTGACCCTCTCTGCACACCCCAGCCCGAGGTGCAAATGACAGTGGCTGGTGTCAATCTTTATCCTCTCCTTCCCCGATAAAAACCAAAGAAAACCAAACCCACTGCCATCAAGTCGATTCTGACTCATAGAGACCCCCTTTGGGTTTCTGAGGCAGTAAATCTTTACGGAAGTAGATCGCCCTGTCTTCCTTCCACAGAGTGGCCAGTGAGTTTGAACCACAGACATGCTGATTAGCAATCAGATGCCTTAGGCACTGCACCACCAGAGCTCCTTTTTCCTTACAAAGGTAACCATTATTCTGACATATAGGGTAGCACCTAAGGCATTTGACTGCTAACTAGAAGGCTGGTGATTCAAACCTACCAGCCACTCCTCAGAAGGAAGGTTGGACAATCTACTTCCATAGTGATAGTGTCTCAGAAACCCAAGGAGGGGTCACTATGAGTTGGGTCCAACTCCAGGGCAGTGCGTTGTTTTTTTTTTTTTTTTTTTCCCCTTACAAATTTAATCTCGAACAATGGCAGCAAGAAACTAAAAAATTGGTAGATTATGATTCCATTTATATAAGTTAAAAAATAAAACTGTGTTACTTAAATATGTATACAAAGAAGATATGTTTCTTTGAATGACCTTTTTATAACATATATCAAAATATGTCATTTCTCTGCTTAAAGTCTTTCAGTAACTCTCCATTGTACATAAAATAAAACATGATTTCCTTATTCTAATCCAGAATTGGGAGCTCTGCCGGCATACTGCCTAAAGCATATGACTGCTAACCAGAAGGCTGGCTGTTCAAACCCACCAGTCACTCCTTGGAAGAAAGATTGGACTATCTACTTCTGTAGAGATACCACCTCAGAAAGCTGAGGAGGGGTTGCCATGCAGAAGCTTTTGCCACCGCCTCTCAACTTGCTCTTGACAAGAATGTGAACTGCAACCTGTTCCAAGAACAGAAGGCAAACTTACTTGTGTCTTAGGACCTTTTCCCGGCCACTCCTCCCCAGGATCTATGCTTTGCTGGTGCCTTGTTGTTCCAGACTCAGCTTAAGGCCACTTCCTAATCATCCTCCAGTCTAAATTAGCTGTATTTTGTCTTATCATGTTTCCATCATAGCATTTATCTTTACCTGAATTTTATTACTTAAATTTGTTTGATTATGTCTGTGTCCACAGTAGAATATTAGCACTATAAGAGAAAGGGACACTTCTATTTTGTTTGATTCTGTCTCCTTAGTATCCAGAACAGTGCATGGTGCACAGTAGATGCTGAATAAATGGTTAATGAGAAAGGATTGTCTGTTCAGATAAGATTCCAAAACCAATAATATATAAATGTGTCCATAGCAGAATTGTGAGCTTACGGCTGAGAGCTGGCCAGCAGGAAGAACCAGACAGATAAAGGAAATGGGAAGATCCAGTGGCAGCGTCCTTGCTCCAGAGGCCTGGATCTAGAGCCTCATTTCTAGACGGCATTGCATGCTATAGATTGAATAGTGTCCCCCCAAAATGTTTTGAAATCCTAACCCCCATGCCTGTAAACATGAAATTATTTGAAAATACATTTTTTCCTATGTTAATGAGATAATACTGACGTAGATTGGCATTATGGCTTGAGGTGTATCCCCCAAAAAATGTGTCATAAATCTTAAACTCTCTGATGGCATAGTGCCTAAGGCATTTGACATTAACCAGAAGGTTGGTGGTTCAAACACACCAATCACTTCATGGAAGGAAGATGGGGCAATCTACTTCCATAAAAATTTCTATGTTAGAAACCCAATGGGGGTTACATTGAGTCAGAGTTGACTGGATGGTAGTGGGAATGCTGTGATTATATTCTCACTTGGAAATGGTTTGTCTTGTTATGTTAATGAGGAAAGATTAATGTAGGGTGTGTTTCCAGTTAATATCTTTTGAGATATAAAGGAGATTAAATAGCCAAGAGAAAGAAGCAGAGACAAGAGGTGAATGATGCCAAGCTACCCAAAGATCCCACGGGAGCAGAAGCTCAAAGAGGCAAGGGCCTTCCTCAAGAGCCTACAGAGAGAGAAAGACTTCCCAGAGAACAGGCACCCTGCATTTGGACTTCTAGCCTCCTAAAATGTGAGAACTTGGGCAATCTACTTCCGTAGTGATATCGCCTCAGAAACCTAAGGAGGGGTCGTTATGACTCCGGTCTGACTCGAGGGCACATAACAACAACAACAACAAAATGTGAGAAAATAAATTTCTGTTTGTTAAAGCCACATACTTGTGACATTTCTGTTATAGGAGCAATAGGTAACAAAGACAGATAGGTCCTAAACATAATTACATTTGACTTACTTATAAAAAGAGCAGAACAGACACAAAGACATATACAGGGGAAAGACAGCTGCCAAGGAACCCCTAGGATCTGCTGGGGCTACTGGAAAGGAAGGAACTCTCTCAGGAGCCACCTCATGAATTCAGACTCCTGGCCTCCTGAATTGTGAGAAAATAAGTTTTTGTTCTTTAAAGTCAGCCACTGATAGTAATTTTGTTATGGCAGCACTAGCAAGCTCAGAAGCTATACATGTAGACTGTGATGAATTCTACCTAATTCTTATGACTCCCAGCCCACCCCCACTTCCCTGATCATGGAAAAGAGATTTTGATTAAACCATCCTGTGCCCATTCTAACACTCCTCATACACCAATAATAGTGCAAAGGGAAAACAAGGGAATAAACGAGGAATGCAAGAACTTGGTCGAGGTGGGCTGGGGACTTTTGGAGAGCCATCCTTCTCTCTCTCCAGTCCTAACTCATGCCACAGCAGTCATCCAGCCGTGTTATCAATGGACCACAGGTCCCATTCAGGGTCAGGTGACCTTGCGAAGCAGAAATAATATGTCGCAAAAATACAGTGTAATAAAAGATGTGTGCAAAGCTCGGCTGCCAAGCCAGCTTTTCTAAATAACATTCTGATTGCATTCGATGCCTCAGCAACCCCTCTATTCTTGCTGCCCAGGCGCTCTGCAGCCAATATATGCACTGGATGATGAAAAGCTCAGGGACCCACTGGGCAAAAGCCAAATCACATATCGGCAACATCGGTATAAGGGCATATAAAGCAATCCTGTTAAATATTTAGATATGTAGGGCCCCAGAGCGTGAAACACACTCAGCTAGAAATGTTTCTTTTTCTTTTTTTTTTTAAACCAGGAAACTTGAGATTATAAACCAGTATAATGTTGTGCGTTTTAAAGGAGAGTGAAGCTGAGAAGGATTTGTTGCATATTGACCTACAGGATGTAAATCATCACCATCAAATTACATGCTGACCTGGGATGGGACTCATTGAATCATAGAATTAATCCCTAACATTTACATTTTACTTTTGTTGTTGCAAATCACTTCCACCAGCATTATGTTACTTGATGCTCAAAACAAAATTCCATGGAAATAAATTAATTAGCAAGTACTTTCTGAGCATAATGTGGACAAAACAATAGACTATGCACTGTAAGAGATACAGAGAGTAGCCCTCGATTGGAGGAGGAGGCACATACAGAAATGGATGAGTATTATTGACTCCTTGAGAAAAACTATAATGCAAGGAGCATCAGGTATATGTTTGTTGTTGTTTATGTGCCGTCGAGTCGGACCTGACTCATAGCGACCCCTCCTTGGGTTTCCGAAGCAGTATCACTACAGAAGTAGATTGCCCAACCTTCCTTCCAAGGAGTGGCTGGTGGGTGCGAACCGCCAACCTTCTGGTTAGCAGTCAAGTGCCTTAGGCACTACAATACCAGAGCTCAGGTATATATATCTAAGATAAAATGAGAAGTTAAGAGCAAGAATAAGCATTTATCATGTGCTTGTGATCATCAAGAAACTTCCATAGCTTTGAGGATTAGAAGTAACCACCCAACAGTTGCTCACAGCATGAATGAGGAGACAGACATTTCAACAGAAGAATAATTATAAGTACAACATTATATGTAAGTACTCAGAAGGGATCCAGTGTTTGGAGGAAGGTAGGTTGACTGAGGTTTGTAGAAGAATTGGAATTGGGCTGATATTTGAAAGTAAGGTGATATGAAGATGAAAGTGTGTGAGCCTGTGTGCCTGTGATAGCTGGGGGCTTCACCTCCAAATGGAGAATAGTGTGACTTCTCAAGAGTTGTAAAGTTTGAGTTGGTTTTAACTCATATATATTATGACCTCTCCTACTGCAAAATTCTCCCTACTAAGCCTAACTTAAATGTACATTTCTCCAGCTTTCTCTATCATTTCTTTGTTCTCACTACAATTTCCTTTCATGGGTTTTGAATATATAAAGGCTTGGTCAAAACTTTTAAGAGTAAGTACATTGGTTTCATTTAATCATGTTTGTTCAAAGTCAGTGAAGTAGTTAATTACAGGTATATGTCTTGAACTCCTTTTAATGAAGTGTCTAAAGCAAGGCTTTGAAGAAAGGTGATACCATTTATAGCTATAGCTAACCATCAGGGACAGTGTTCACAGGGACTTTCTGTGAAAAGAAACTCTCAAATAATATCCACAATAAAAAACAAAAGTAGAAATCATATATATAAATATGACACTTTCATATTACTGCTGTTAGATAAGAGAAATAGAAGTACTACATGGAGCTCTGGTAGCATAGTGCCTAAGGCACTTGACTGCTGACCAGAAGGCTGGAGGTTCAAACCCACCAGTCACTCCTCAGAAGGAAGATTGGGCAATTCTACTTCTGTAGTGATACTGCCAGAGAAACCCAAGGAGGGGTCGCTGAGTCGGGGCCAACTCCACGGCACATAACAACAATAACAACAACAACATGGACTATAAACGCAACACAACACAATGCACCGCCATCAAGTTGGATCCGACTCCTCCTTGGGATTCCAAAGCAGTATCAGTAGGGAAGTAGATTGCCCAACCTTTCTTCCAAAGAGTGCCTGGTGGATTTGAACCTCCAGCCTTCTGGTTAGCAGTCAAGTGTCTTAGGCTCTATGCTACCAGAGCTCCCACATGAACTATAAAAACAAGAGGAATATAAAGTAAGAAAAGTCTGAACTACCCATTCAGCCAAGTCTAACTCAAATTCACTGCATCAACAATTGTTGTTATATGCGGTAGAGTCAAACCCGACTCGTAGCGACCCCTCCTTGGGTTTCCGAGGCAGTATCACTACGGAAGTAGATTGCCTGACCTTCCTTCTGAGGAGTGGCTGGTGGATTTGAACCACCAGGCTTCTGGCTAACAGTCAAGTGCCTTAGGCACAATTAGGAGACCAGAACTAAGGTTCTCAAGCTAATAATCCCGACTATGACCAGTCTTAGCATCACAGCTCTCTCATATGATAAACGTGGATAACCTGAACACCACCTACACACCACAATCATATGGTTGCTGTGTGGTTGTGAGGATCAAATGAGATTGCCCGGCACAATGCCTACCACACTCTAGGAAAGTAAAAATGCTGGTTTATTAAGGGAATGTTGCCTAAAAATGCAGAATCACGCTGTAGAAGAGCATGGCCTCTGGTCTCAGAAAGTTTCGGATTCAGAAGCAGCATTGATACTGGTATTATACGCCTGTGGAAAAGCCATTGGTTAGCTCTGAATCATATTAAATGAGAACACCTGGGAACCTGGGACAGGCCTGTTGTTAGTTGCTGTCGAGCTGATTTAGACTCAAGGTGATCCAATGTGTGGAGCAGAACTTCTCCAAAGGGTTTTCAAGATGGTTACCATTCAGAAGTAGATGGTCAGAGACACTTTCTGGTGTATTCAAGATGCCAAACTTTTGTTGGTAGCCCAGCACTTAACCATTTGTCTTGCCTGGAGACTCCTATAACAGGCGTAAGACAGATAAAACCTGAAACCAAAGCCGTTGAAGTACAGTTGATTCTGACTCCTGGTATTTGTACCAATGTGTACAGAGTGGAACTGCCCCATTAGGTTTTCTTGGTTATCAGCTTCATGGAAGCAGATTGCCAGGCCTTTCTTCCTCAGGCCACTGGGTGTGTTCAAATCACCAACCTGTAGGTTAATAGTTGAGCATGAACTATGCGCACCACCCAGGGACCCAGTAACACAGGGGAAGGAGGGGTAAATAAATTGTTTATGTCCTTTCCTTTTATTTTTCAACAACCTATCATCCAGGGCCTTCTACTTTCTCTCTGAAAATCTGCACCCGAGGGCTGCTCACTCACTCCAAATGGGTCTCCTTTTGAAACACTTCCCACAGCTCTGAATCCTTAAGATTAAATAAAGAACAAGAAGGAGCCACAAATAGCAAGTACTAATATTTATGTTTGTGTGAGTTTGAGTGCATAAGATTGATTGTGTATATGTGTGTGTGTGTGTGAGTGAGTGTGTGTGTGTGTGTTTGAATGTGTTAGTGAGTTGAGAATGGAAAGGAAAATTTGCTAGAGAGGAGCAGATCGAAACGAAGCAATGTATATATGAGCAAGGGGTGCCCTGGACCCCCCATGACCTGTTCAGTGCACCTGTAGCTAAACTGCTAGGCCAGGGCCCTGGGATTATCTGAACCCTGCTGAGGACCATTCAGGACACCTAGTGACTCAGAGATGGAGCTTGGTTAGTTAAGGACAGAGTTACAATCCAGAATCATGTGCCATTTTCACCTGCGTGGAAAAAGACAACTTCCAAATTTACCATTGTAGGAAATAATGTTCCCATTTTCTCAGAGTGTCTTTTATTTTTTCCTTTCCTAGGTTTTTCTGTAGATGGGTTATTCAGGCAAGTAAAAAGCAGAAAAATAAACACTGCCACTGTTTTCAAACTGCAACAATGACCATGGCTGTTAGTAATCCTTGATCAGTCCTGCCACGCTTCAGTAACAGTCGTCCATACAGTTCCTTCTTCCCAGTAATCTTTAATGTATGGGATGCATTGCCTTATGTATTTACTTTTTTATCAGAGCCTCCAAAACTGCATTTATGAGAGTAGAAATCTGCTCTATAAATTTGTGGTTTGGCTCTCCCAGCAACAACCACAAAAAGAAAAGAAAATTCCAAAAACTGTTGTGACTGCATTGTTAAAAATCTTGACTCCAACTGAAGTTTTTTCTCCTGCGCTTCCCAGACACTGGGGTAGGATATGGCTGCTGAGTCTATCAACTGGAAAATTCTCCCTAAAGGGCAAAATGCAACATTATGGATCACAGTCAAGCAAAAGGGGGAAAAAAAATAAAGTGGAAAATTGCCCTCCTAGCTGATAAAAACCCATCTGCCTCTTATGACAAGGCAGTGCCATTCTTCACAGCTCCCATCCTGAAGACATTTAGAGGGTCATAATTTTCAGTTCTTTTTTCCTTTTTCTTCTTTCTTTTTCTCACTGGGGGGAGGCAGGTCTGAAAGGAGCTGGTTGCTGAAGACTGAGAGAAGATGGCCTGAACTAATTCATCTTGTGACCTTTTAGTGCCTTCACAGTAAGGTGATTTAATAGCACTTAATCTGTCAAAAATCTAAAGCTTTATAATAACTGTATATTAAGCCAGTTTTTATGGGGCATTAGCTAAAGTCCTTCCAGTTTACAAAGAAAGAGAGAGAGGAAAGAGAGGGAGAACACGTGCTATGTTTATCCTCATTGAACTTTCTATTACTCTCTAATGTATTCCTGTACTGTGAAGTGTCTGGCCCACAGGACATTTAAGTCCCTGCATTGTGGCACATCAGAAGGAGGGCAGGGCCATAACAGGCTTAACTGCAGCAACTTGAGCTGGGTCATGTTGCAGACTCTGGAAATGGATTTGCTGTTCAGAGAGCCACTGGGAAGAAGACAGGCAAATCCCACCTAACTGGACCTTGGGACTGCTTTGAATCTAGAATCTTTTCAATTTTAAAGAAAGCATCAATGGTTTGTCTTGAACACAGTAACCTCTGTGCAGTCTGGCTAGGTCAGGTCAGAGTTTTACCTTGGGTAACCTAAAATTCTACTTCTTAAAACAGCACTTATATGCACTCAGTGATCTCGCTCATACTTCTCTCCCTGCCTGAAACCTGGCTCCCTTTTTCTTATGTTTAATACTTCCTCCCCCAATACAAGCTGCATTCCCTAGATTTTAGCTAACCTTTTACCTGAAATTTTCTTTCCCTGACCTCCCTGTCCTTAGCACTGTGACCATGTTTCCCCCTCTTCTGAGTGTCTCTGTCACTTGGAATTGGGCACATGGTAAATATTGGATTGTTTGGACTGGATCATAAGTTCTATATCATTTCGTGTTAAAGAGGACATAGATAGCACATTTAAATCAGGATAATTTGAGGAGGATTAATAAAAGAACTACTTTCAAAAGTGGGGCAAGAGTGTAGGAAGCCAAAGCAAGAATGCCAGAGTTAGCAACAGCAGTCCTATTACCATCCCTGGGCCTCAACAAATGGGAGGAAGAATAGTCGTCAGACTCTAAGGAGAGAGTTGTACAGAAAGAGCCTCCTTTGAAGTATCTGTGATCTTCCTTAGAGAATTAAGTCAACCCCAGGTGTCACCAGGCAGGGAGCTGAGGCAATGGGTGTCTCAAACATACTCTTCTTCTTCCCTCTGACCCCCTGCTAGGACATCCCATTGGCTGAACCAAACGAGTCCAGTTGTCTTTGATTCAGTTCTGATCCATGGTGACTCCATGTGTGTGTGTCAGAGCAGAACTGTGCTCCACAGGGTTTTCAATGACTGATTTTTCAGAAGTAGCTCACCATGTCTCTTGTGTGTCTAAGGCTCTTGACTGCTAACCAGAAGGTTGGCGCTTCAAACCCACCAGCCACTCCTCAGAAGGAAGATTGGGCAATCTACTTCCATAGAGATACTGCCTCAGAAACACAAGGAGGGGTGGATATGAGTCAGATCCGACTCAACGGCAGTGAGTGAGTTCTGAGGGGCTTGTGGGTGGACTCAAACCTACAACCCTTTGCTTACCAGGCGGTGCACCGATCATTTGCATCACAGAGGGATTCCACATCAGAAGTTAGGGGATAAGTAAACCATTAATGAAGTCTATTCCAGTGTGTCTCTGAGGCAGGGGGAAAGATGAGAGTGGTTCTAGAGGCACAACATTGTAGAGAGGAATTCAATAAACAATCACTGGGGGGGAGACTCCTGAAGCCCAAGGGATTTCTTGAAATCCAGGTGGATGAATTTCCCTCTATGAGGTCATTAGTTTCTGTTCTGTAGTCTCTATGCCCCCACAACCCTTCTGTTTACCCACAATAGTGGCAAGGAGTTCATCTTACAACACTGTTATTTTGATTATTCTACTGACTGACATTTAACAAAAAGAGAAAAGAAACAAAGGGGCTAAAGATGGTCCCCTTCCAATTGGGTCCAATAGATGGAGACAACAGAACTCGTTATGTCTTTCATCTTCAGACACTCTCTTTTCTTCATAGAAGGCAGTTCCCATGAGGCTGTCTTCCTAGTTTTTCTTCTCCCTCACTGCTACTTCTTGGACTTCTTACATGTTCCTTCTTCTCCATTCATTCTCTTTAGGTCTTTTTCTCTTTTATCTGTACACTCTTTTCCTAAGAGGCCATTCAATTTTGTTTTCTTAGATATGATATGCTTAAACCATGGAAGTATTTTTACTCTCTTTTTCATTAATTCCAAGAGCATATATCAAGCTCTTGTTGAATGTCTCACTTGCCTTTCAAACTTAAATGTTCAAAGTGAACTATCATTGCTGCAAATGAAGTCTTGCCATTTATCCAAACACATTTAACAACACCTCTAACCACTGAGTTGCTGAAGTCAAAAGCAAGAGTCATTTGTCTCCTCCTTCTTCTTCATCCCTTCCATGTAAACCTCAGCCAAATCCTGCAGATTCTCTTGCTTCACAGGAAGCATAGAATATTCCTTCTCCACAACTGACACTCCTGTCCAAGCAACCAACATCTCTCACTGAACTACAACCAGTCTCCCAGTTCCTTGCTTTGCTCCCTCCAAATCACTTTCCACACAGCTGGAAGGATGATCATTTTAAAATTTGAATACAATTTTGTCATTCTTAAATTCATTTACTAACTTCCTGTTGCAGTTAGAAGCAAATACAAATTCCTTCCTCTGTTCTGCAAAACCCTACATGATCAGTCTTTCTCTCTCTCTGCAGACTAAACAGACTGAAGTCCACCACTCCCCTCCTCACTTATTGTTTGACCTACCAAATTCATTCTGCTGAGAAATTGCATTATAAGTGCTCTTTCTTCTTGCTCTGAAGGAAGACTGGGCAACCTACTGTTGTAGAGATACCATCTTGGAACCCAAGGAGCAGTCACTATGAGTCAGATCCAACTCAACAGAACTGAGTTTCATTTTTGTTTTTTTTTTGGTTCCTCGTGCTAGAATGGTCTCCTTGAAGAGATGCATGGCTCACTTGACTCAGGTTGCAGTTCAAATATCACCTCCTCAGAGAGGACTTCCTTTATTGCCTCACCTAAAATAATTTCCCCTGCAATCACCCACAAATTTCATATCTGATTTCATTCTCTCAGAGCTTTGTCACTGTCTGAAATTATATTGTTATGTGTTTATAGTATTTTCAACTAGAATGAAAATTGCTTGAAATAATTTACCTTCATTGCTGAAAAAAAGGCTGATACATAGTAGTTGCTCAATAATTTTTTTTTCTGAAATTAGAAGATGCATGAAAAAATAAAAATATGAGTGTATGATTAAAAGAAAGTTGTTTCCTTCTTTCCTTTCCATGAATAACTTTTGAATTCAGTTCAACAATCATTCATTTTATAATAATATATTAGGTATATACATACAAGCTTTATTTTTCCCAAAGAAATGAGATTCTGAAAGCTAGAAAATATGTTCCATGTAACTTTTCATTCATCATGGTTTTCAGCATATTATTTGCAACCTAAGTGTTTCTGAGTAAATATTTATCGGAAGAATAAATGGAAGAACCAAATGTGAGGGAATGAGAGAAGACAGTACCTTTCTTTTCATATGATAACAAGCTCAGCATTCCAAAATAAATAATATAAAATAAATATCAACAGAAGCTTGAGCACATCTGCTCATAGCAACAACCTTCTTCTTTATGTTTAATATTCTCCCCCTGGTGTTCCTCATTTCTTGAAATTTTGGCTTTTGCACAAAATCCTAAGAAACAAGGCACAACTTAAGCCCTCAGAGAAGCTTGGTTAAAGAGTGAGAAACAGAGGGAAGTGGTGGATGTGCTTTAAGACAGCTACTTCAGACTCCATAAATTTCTTCAGTCAGCATTACAGCTGCTTAATATTTTATATAGCGTTGCTTGCCTGGGTGTGACATCTAGAAAACCTCATACATGTATAAGCTTTCCCTTTTGATGTATTTTTTTTTTTTCTCCAGGCATTAAGGATGGTTTTTGTTCACATTGTGTATACTCCCCACACTCCCTTTTTTGCCCACTAATATCAGTTATTAAAATTGAAGTTTTCCTTCATTATTGCTAAGAAAACAGATTATAAATGATCCTCTTTCTGTCTTTCTTCAATGTATGGAGATTACAATACAAAGAAGATTCCATTATATCAAATGAACATGGGAAGCCTGATGAGTCCTTCACTTATTCATTCATTCATTTAATCAATACCAACCTACTAGTTGCTGTTAGAAATAGAAACAAAGATGAATCAACACAGACCCTTCTACATCTATATCTATACCTCCTGCCTGTTGTTAGGTGTCATCCAGTCAGCTCCAACTCATAGCGACTCCATATCCAACAGAACAAACTCTGCCTGATCCTATGACATTTTCAAAGTCATTTCTATGCTTGAACCCATTGTTTCAGCCACTAAGTCAATCCATCTCATTGAAAACTCTTCCTCTTTTCCACTGACCCTCTACTTTACCAAGCATGGTATCCTTCTCCAGTGACTGGTATCATCTAATAACATATTCAAAGTATGAGAGACAAAGTCTCAGCATCCTTGCCTCCAAGGAGCATTAGGGCTGTACTTTCAAGACATATTTGTCCATTCTTCTGGCAGTCCATGATGTATTTCATTTTCCTCCCCAACACCATAAACTCCTACCTACACACACACATATATATAACAACAACAACCAAACTCACTGCCATCGAGTTGATTCTGACTCACAGTGACCCCCTTTGAGTTTCTGAGATGGTAAATCTTTATGGAATAGATTGTCCAGTCTTCCTTCCACA
>NW_006921748.1:4033970-4037033 GCF_000298275.1 Orycteropus afer afer
GATACTGCCTCAGAAACCCAAGGAGGGGTCACTATGAGTTGGGTCCAACTCCTCCATGGCACATAACAACAACAACTATATATATATACAAACACAATTCAACAAGGGAACACTTTATGTGTGTGTGTGCTATAGTGCTATAGTTATACAGGTAGGGTTATCACAATATAGGTGTTAGAAGAATATTACAATTTGGCCTTTAACACCACTTTAAATTCCAATTTGGAAGCTTAAGCCCCATTTTTCAGACTCAGCCCATATCCAATGCTTTCCTGGCACTGTATGCTGGTTCAATTCTAAGAGTGTGGTATCTGCAAGTGGGTAGATATACAGGGTATAATTTATATTACCTACAATATATATATGAGTCGGGGCCGACTCGACGGCACATAACAACAACAACAACAACAACAACAACACAATATATTAAGTTCCACTGAGAAAAAAAATCAATTCTGCACATTTGGCACACCTCCTGAATGCATTCTAAATGCAGTTTGGGTATGTAGCAAAATGCTACAAATTGTTTTGTAACATTACCAAAAAATGTCAGATTTTTATAGCTTTCCCCCACAAGTCAAGGTGACCTCAAGCTTCTGTTTGCCAAACTTGGTGAAATCAATTAGTGGCCATACTCTGTTCACTGATTACACTCCTACAGATACCAACAGAATCAGGGGAGTTAAAAAGTCCAGGAATATAGGAAAATCCACTTGGTCTTTAACTCAAACCCTTAGTATCAACTGAAGGTTAGTGAGTCTGTTACCAGCTGTAACGCTAAGTGCTAGACTGGCTTCAGAGTCACTTCCACTGCTCCCAAGACTGAACCACAGTATCCAGCCCCAATACTCATTTGCCAGGCTCAGATATCTCCACTCAATAACCTTCTCCTGTCCCTAAGTGATACATGCAGTCAAGGCCATGCCATGAAGAGAGACCACAAATCTCAGGACCCTTTCTCAACCTCAAAAATGTCAATTATCTAGAAATATGTGCTCCCCTCTGATACAGAAATAATTCTCTCAATAGTTTCCCCATCCATCCTACCTTAAATGGCCTGTAGTTTTCTCAATCCTATCTATTATAACAATATTTGGATGTCCCCCTTTATTGTTTTGGAATAAAATTCATAGCTAATATAACCTATGTGTTCTTTTGATTTAAAAAATAATAATAATGTAATGTTCTAGTTGTACTATAAAGGAGAAGGAAAAGAATGGTATGATACTTTGTAGTACGTCAGTGCTTAAGTTTGATTTCACTAGAAAACACAAGGGAAGTGTTTGATGATTGCATCACAACAGAGGATTACTATGATTGTAACTGCCACAAATGTTAACTGAAACATCTGTGTTGTGTTTACAATCAAATATCTCAAGCACCATTTCAATCAGTGATATGGTAAAATTCTGAAGAAAACAGTAAAATCCTCCCTTGCTTTCCGCCATACTTGTATTTGTGGAAAGTTCAGTGAATGTTAAAAGCATTTTTATGTTTGGTGTTCAGTCTACTTCTGGAAATGGCAGTCTAAGTTTCAGAACAACTCTACTGCTGATAACAGATAGAAAAAAAATATCTGTTAGAAGGCAGTAGAGAGCTGTGATACAGTATCACATTCTTGATCCAAGATCCAGAAGAAGAAGGAAGCTTAGGGAAGGACTCTAGCATCTGGGGTTGTTTTTCTCCTGAAGTTAATTTCCAGTTTGGAAAGCAGAGGGTGAGACCCTGATAATCTGTGTAGAGCTTTCACTAGACTAACATAACTGAGTAGACAACTCAGTGAGGAACCTGTCAAAGATGAAGGACTCTGATAAAGACCCAGTGTGTGTGAACGTGCACACATGTATGCATACACAGGTTGTTCTCTAAAGCCCAAGCAATCATTAGACTGCTAGGATGAAGATTATGCTATCTGATCCAATTGTATCACACTAGATACTTTGCAAAATGTTGGCAATTTAAAGTCATTATTATTTATAGAAGGCAAAGAGTAAACAACAGAAACAAATATTAGGTAAACTTGTCCCATCCACTCCTGCAAGTACCACATTTAGCATTATAAGAGAGGAACCCATTTATGTCTAAAAGGGGATCTGCTTATCCTTCTCAAATTATCGATGTCCATTTCTGTGTCACTGGATGGGCACACTATGGATCAGGTATCAGTAATGTCTCTTTCTCTCAGCATGCATATCATTAGCTCAGGTCAAATGTGAAAAAGCTACGTTTGTTCTCTTTTGCTCTCTGCATCTTTTCTTGGCTGAGTCAGACCCACTGAGCTTACTCACCCAGCTCTCAACCAGAGTTTTGGGACAACTCAAAGCCAGTGTTAGGATTATGCCTGCATTATGGCAGCTCTTGAGACAAAACTGTTTTACAAGCAAACCCGGTTCAGTGTATGCCCAACCCACTGTGGGCAGACTCTCTCAGACCCCTCTGGACAAGTAGGTCTACCTCGGTGCCCTCAGGACAGGTCTCCTTTTGGGTCCCTCAGGATAAGTTTCCTCTCAGCCCCCTCTGGACAAGTTTCTTCTTAAACTTCAAGATTAGCCCCCCAGACACACACCTTGGCCTTAGATTTTCAGCTCACAGCAAAGCTGGGCTTTTGTTGCCAAAAATAGGCCAGCTCAGCCTTCATGCTGCTGCTTGCTCTGCTCAAACATCCTCCTGAATGGGCCCAGACTGAAGTTGCTTCCCTTTGTGCCTAAGACATTTGACTGCTCACCACAAGGCTGACAGTTCAAACCTACCAGCCACTCCTCTGACAGAAGATTGGACAATCAACTTCTGTAGTGATACCGCCTCAGAAACCCAAGGAGGGGTCACTAGAAGTCAGATCCAACTCGATGGCAATGACTTTGGTTTTTGGTTTTCAGCTTTTATAGGGTGACCTTCTGTCTGGAGATGGCCACTCTATGGGCAAACTCAGCCCACTGCTGCCATCTGCTGGTCTCATGGTTCTTGCTGCTCACACCACTGCCATTGTTTCTCTGCTACTAGGCTCTGCTGCAGGAACTCTGGTAGCATAGTGCTAAAGGAACTTGACTGCTAACCAGAAGGCTG
>NW_006921748.1:4038228-4040021 GCF_000298275.1 Orycteropus afer afer
TGTCCCCCAAAACATATAATGTAAACCAGAACTTAACTTTAATCTACCTTTATTTGTGTTATTTTTGGCACTCAACAAAAAGTTACCAGACATATAGAAGTATGAAATGACCAATAACCAAGAGAAAAACATGTAAAATAGATCTATAAGAGCTCCAAATAATAAAATCATCAAGCAAAACCTTTAGTTGTGATTGATATATTGTGGCAAATGAAATACAAAAATTTATAACATTAGCAAAAGATTAAAAACTGGAATATAATTAAATAAGAATCCTGAAAAAGAGGGTGGGAGGAGAGAAAAGCATAGAAAAGGCAAGAAATAAAAAGCAAGGAGTAAGATGTTAATTTAAACCTAATATATATGTAATTATATTAAATGTAAAAGAACTGAACACTGCAATTAAAAGACAGTCTGACTGAGAAAGCAAAGTTCAATTCACCAGGAAAATGTAACAATTCAAAATTCAAAATTCTAAAGAGAATCTTAGTATGTATATTTAAAATTAAGCTGGTTTTAGGCTCCAAGGAGTTCTGGCAGCACAGTGGTTAAGTACTTGGCTAGTAACTAAAAGGCCAGCAATTCAAACCCACCAGCCACTCCATGGGAAAAAGATATGGCAATCTGCTTCTATAAAGATTTTAGCCTTGAAAATCCTATAGGGAAGTTATACTGTCCTATAGGGTTTCCACTTGACTTGATGGCACAAAACAATAACAGACTATGGGCAGAGACCTGGTATCATGATGATTAAGCACATGGCTGCTAACTGAAAGACTGAAAGGCTGGTGGTTCAAATCCACCAAAAACCAAACTCATTGCCATCAAGTTGATACCAACTCATAGTGACCACCATTGTGTTGCCAAGTCCGTAAATCTTCACGGAAGCAAACCGTCCCATCCTTCTTCTGTGGAACAACTGGTGAGTTTGAACCACTGACATGCTGGTTAGCAGCCAAATGCCTTAACCACTACACCATCAGTGTACTCTCTCTTATATATATATATTGAAGTCCTAGACTCTGCATCTGTGAAGATGATTCTGTTTGGAAAAAGTAGTTTTCTTTTGTTATGTTAATGACATACCACGGTAGGGTGAATTCTAAATATAATCACTTCTGAGTTATAAGAAGAGCAGAAAAGACACAGACATACAAAGGAGGGACTGCCATATGAAGACAGATACAGGAACACCAAGGACTCGACTGGGCTATGAACAACAAAGGTCATTCGACCACAGCCACACCTTGAATATGGACTTCACCCTCCTGAACTGTGAAAAAATAAACTTCCATTCTTTAAAGCCACCTACTTGTGGTATTTTTTGTTATAACGCCACTGTGTAACTATCACACTCTGCTTATTTTCAGATATTTGTATTACTTTTGCCTCTCACCACTTTAAATGTAAAAAATACCACAACATATTTCCCAAACACCCCTTAGCAAGCAGTGTGAATCCAATCATTAACCTAGACCACTGGAACACAAATATAGGAGTTTGGCCCTCTGGCACAAAAAATTGATAACTGTCCTTTGGGTCAAGAAAGCCCCCCAAATCACAAGCTAAAAAGGCTACCTACTCTTCTTACAAAGTGGAAGTGTACAATTACATTTTAATTGTTTGGTTGGTAAGTCCATTGAGATAGAGAGAGATGGAGAGAGAAAGAGAGAAAGACCACATAATTTCTCATAAAATTGCACAAATGGTGGTTAAATAAATAGCATACATATTGCATCCCAAGCAGCTGAAGTCTAGATGAGATAAGCCACAGTCAAGGAAAAAAAAAAAAA
>NW_006921748.1:4040301-4056155 GCF_000298275.1 Orycteropus afer afer
TACAGCAGTTCATACATATTTTGTCTCATGAAATTGACTGCAATTCCCCACAATGTAACAGCTGTCTTCCCATTTCCTCCCTGTAGTTCCCTCTTCCCCATGTCCTTCCTTCTGATGCACGCCCCCCCCCCACTATCTCCCTGTGCAAATGATTGATTGATCATTCCAAGGATTGTATCTGCCTAATGCAAATGTATACCCCATATACCGGTCTATTGTTTGCATAGAAGCCACAGGAGTTCAATTCCAGACCTGAAGGGTGGCTAGGGGCCATAGTCTCAGGGGTCTCATCAGGCTCTACCAGACCAGCAAACCTGTTTTTTGTTTTGTTTTTTATGATTTTGAGTTTTGCTCCACATTCTTCTCCCACTCCTTCCAGGATCTCCTGCCCAATCCTTCTCTGAGTGGTTGACAGTGATAACCAGGTACCATCTAGTTCTTCTGGTCTCGTGGTCATATAGGCTGAGGACTGCATGGTCTACCAGTCCCTTGAACTAATTGTTTCCATGCAGCTTTGATTTTCTTCTTTCTTCTTTGCTTTGGACAAAGAGAGACCCATCATTGCATCTAGATGGCTGCTTGCAAGCTTTTAAGATTTCAGTTACTACTCATCAAAGTAGGATGTAGAACAATGTCTTTGGAAATCACACTCTCTTAAATATTTTCTGCAATTTCTAGTCTCCCAAGTACTCAAAAATATATTTTAAATGTCCCATTGAAGATTGTAAGGCAAAGCAAGAGTTGAGAACCAATGCCTTATGCCCTCAAGTTGGAAGAAAAGGGGGCACTGGTGTTCTGGCACTATAGCATTTATTCATCGTTTTATGTTTCCACTCACCTGTCATTTTGTCATACTGTACTGGCTTACATTTTGCTGTAATGTTGGAAGCTATGCCACTGCTATTTCAAATACCAGTAGCATCACCCATAGTGGATAGATTTCAGCAGAGCTTCCAGCCTAAGACATACTGGGAAGTACTACATGGCCATTCACTTCTGAAAAAAAAAAAAAAATTGGTCACTGAAAACCTTACAGAGAGCAGTGAAACAATGTTTGATATAATACTGAAAACTTCATGAATAGAAATGAAATACTGTCTGATATAGTGCTGGAAAATGGAAGACACTCAAAATATGACTGGAGAAGGACAGTCTCCAGTCTACTTTCTCAAAGTAAAGTCAACCTTAATGATGTGGATGGAGTAAAGCTATCTGCACCTTCATTGGCTGATGTGGCATGGCTCAAAAAGAGAAGAAACAGCTGCAAACATCCATTAATAATGGATGTTTAATCTATTATTAATCTGTAATTATATGGAATGTACAAAGTATGAATCTAGGGAAATTGGAAGTTGTCAAAAATGAAATGGAAAGAATAATGATCAATATCCTAGGTATAATGAGCTGAAATGGACTGGTATTGGCCATTTTGAATCTGTCAGTCATATGGTCTACTATGCCAGGAATGACAAATTTAAGAGGAAAGACATCTCATTCATCATCAAAAAGAATATTTCAAGATCTATCCCGAAGTACAATGCTCTCAGTGATGGGATCCACATGTTTATAAGGAAGGCCAGTTAATATTATTTTGGTAGTTAAGGCTGTCAATTTGACTGAGCTATGACTTTGAACGGCTTGGCAGATGGATGTAGTCATTTCTCATAATGAGACTGGACGTTGTATAATCAACTCCATGGTAGAATCTATGGTGAGCAATTAATCAATTGAAGGAGAGTTATCTTTGGGCGTGGCCTGCTTCCAGTGAATATAGAAAGGATCCTGCATGTGGTGCAGTCTTTATCTCCAGTTCCTAGACTTGAACCAGTGACCTACTGTTTTGCTTGCTAATCTTGGGAACATGCCATTTTACCTGCTGATCTTGGGTTTGTCAGCCTCAGCCACCAGCAGCTGCATGACTTAGGAGAAGTCTCCAGCTCCAGTGGGCCTAGAACAAAAGGCAAAGCTGCAGCCTAAGGTCAAGAGGCCTTCACCCAGACCCTAGAGACAGCATTCTGAATTCAGACTTCTAACCTCTTAAACTATAAAAGGAAAAATCTCTGCTTGTTAAAGCTTTCCACTTGTGGTATTTTTGTTTTACCAGAAGTAGACAACTAAGATAATGACTATTATTCAGATTAACACACCAATAACTAAAGCCAAAGGTAAAGAAATTAAAGACTTTTATGAACTTCTGCAGTCTGAAATTGACCTAACATGCAATCAAGATATATTGATAATTACTGGTGATGGGAATGCAAAATTTGCAAATAAAGTAAAAACATTGATAGTTGAAAAATATGGCCTGGTGATAAAAAGACACCAGAGACTGCATGATATAATTTCACAAAACCAATGACTTATTCCTTGCAAATACTTTTTTTTTTCAATAATATAAATGGGGACTATACACATGGCCCTCTCCAGATGGAATACACAGGAATCACATCAACTACATCCATGGAAAGAAGCAATGGAGAAGCTCAATATCATTTATCAGGATAAGACCAAGAGCTGACTGTGGAAAAGACCATTTATTGTTTATATGCAAGTTCAAGTTGAAGCTGAAGAAAATTAACACAACTCCATGAGAGCCAAAATACCACCTTGATTATATCCCACATAAATTTAGAGACCATCTGAAGAATAGTTTTGTCTTATTGAACTCCAGTTCCTGAAGACCAGACAAGTTGTGGGATGACATTAAGAACATTTAAACTAAGAAAGAAAAAGGTCATTAAAAAAACAGGAAAGGAAGAGAAAACTGAAATGGATGTCAGAAGAGACTCTAAAACTTGCTCTTGAATGAAGAGTGGCTAAATCAAATGGAAAAAGTGCTGAAGTAAAAGAACTGAACAGAAGATTTTAAAGGACAGTCCCTGGAGACAAAGGTAAAGTATTACAATGGACTATGCAAAGACCTCAAACCAGAAAATCAAAAGGGAAAAACCCACTCAGAATTTCTCAAGCTAAAACAACTGAAGAAAAAAGTTCAAGCCTTGATTTCCAATATTGAAGAATTCTGAAGATAAAATATTGAATGATTCAGGAACATCAAAAGAAGATGGGAAGAATACACAGTCATTGTACTAAAGAATTGGTACATTCAACTGTTTCAAAAATACCACAAGTGGAAGGCTTTTTTTGATCAAGAATCAATGATATTGAAGGAAGAAGTCCAAGCTGCACTGAAGGAATTGGCTCCAGGAATTGACGTAATACCCACTGAGATGTTTCAACAAATGAATGCAGCACTGGAGGCACTCACTTATTTATGCCAAAAATTTGGAAGACAACTACTTGGCCAATCAACTGGAAGAAATGCATATTTGTGCCCATTCCAAAGAAAGGCGATCCAACAGAATGCAGAAATTATTGAACAATATCATTAATATCACACACAAGAAAAATTTTGCTAAAGACAATTCAAAAATGGTTGCAGTAGTATACTGAAAGAGAATTGCCAGAAATTCAAGCCAGATTCAGAAGAAGACTTGGAACAAAGGATATCATTGCTGATGTCAGATGGATCTTGGCTGAAAGTAAAGAATACCAAAAAAAAAAAAAAGGTTTACCTGTATTTCCTTGACTATACAAAAGCTTTTGACTGTGTGGATCATAACAAATTATGGATAACATTATGAATAATGAAAATTCCAGAACACTTAACTGTGCTCATGAGGAGCCTGTATGTAGACCAATAGGCAATTGTTTTAACAGAACAAGGGGATACTGAATGGTTTAAAATCAAGAAAGTCACCCATCAGGATTGTATCCTTTTACCGTATTTATTCAATCTGTAAACCGGACTATATGAAGAAGAACACAGGATGAGAATTGGAGGAAGACTTGTTAACAGCCTGTGATATGCCAATGACACAACTGTGCTTGCTGAAAGTGAAGAAGATTTAAGCACTTACTGATAAAGATCAAAGATTGTAGTCTTCAGTAGGGATTATACTTCAACATAAAGAAAATAAAAATCCTTAAAACTGGACCAGTTAAGTAACATCATGATAAATGGAGAAAAGGTTGAAGTTGTCAGGGATTTCATTTTCCTTGGATTCACTATCAACAACCATGGAAACAGCAGTCAGAAAATCAGAGGATGTATTATATTGGGCACATCTGCTGCAAAAGACCTCTTTAAAGTGTTAAGGGCAAAGATGTCACTTTGAAGGCTAATGGGTGTGCCTCTCTTGAGCCACTGTCTTTTCAATTGTCTCATATGAACATGAAAGCTGGATAATGAATAAAGAAGACCAAAGAAAAATTGATTCATTTGAATTGCGGTATCGGTGAAGAATATTGAATATACCTTCAACCACCAGAAGAATAAACAAATCTGTCTTGGAAAAAGTACAGTTGGAATGCTCCTTAGGAGTGAGGATAGCTAGACTTTGTCTCATGAATTTAAGTCATGTTGTCAGAAGGAAGCGGTCCCTGAAGAAGAACGTAATGGATGGTAAAATACAGAGTCAGTGAAAAAGGGGAAGACCCTCAATGAGAGGGATTGACACAGTGGCTGTGACTATGGGTTCAAGCTTAACAAATACTGTGAAGATGGCATGGGACCAGGCAATGTTTTGTTCGATTGTACATAAAGGTGCTTGCTATGAGTTAGAGCCAACTCGATGGCACCAAGCAACAACAAGAAGAATGATATAGCATAGATTGGGATCCTTTCATCATACTTATTCAGTCTGAGCATATGAAGAGCGGGGAATTGGTATTGGAGGCAGACTCATTAACTGGCTGAGATATGCAGACGACAAACCTGGCTTACTGAAAGTGAAGAGAATTTGAAGCATTTAGTAATGATGATCAAAGACTACAGCCTTCAATATGGATTGCATCTCAACTTAAAGAAAACAGGAATCCTCACAACTGCCCCAGTAAGTAACAGTATGATGAACAAGGAAAAGGTTGGAGCTGTCAAGGATTTCATTTTACTTGGATCTACAATCAACACCCATGGAAGCAGAAGTCAAGAAATCAAACAAAAAATTGCATTGGATAAATCTGCTGCAGGAAAAAAAAAAAAAAAAAAACCTCTTTGAAATGTTAAAAGGCAAAGATGTCACCTTGAAGACTAAGGGCACCTGATTGAAGCTACAGGATTTTCAGTAACCTCACATACATGTGAAAGCTAGACAGTGCATAAGGAAGACCAATGAAGAATTAATGCCTTTGAGTTACGGTATTGGCAAAGAATATTGAATACACTATGGACTGCCAGAAGAATGACGTAATCTCTTTTGGAGGAATGGATATAATGACTTTGTCTCACATACTTTAGACATGTTATCAGGAGGGACCAGTCTCTGGAGAAGGACATTGTGGTTAGTCATGTAGAGTATCAGTGAAAAAGAGGAAGACCCTTAATGAAATGGATTGACAGAGTGACTATAACATGGCCACTTCTGTGAGGATAGGGCAGGACAGGACAGTGTATCTTTCTGTTATACATAGTGTTGCTATGAGTTGGAACTTACTGGATGACACCTAACAACAACAACAACAGTAGCTAAGAGCAAAGGGCCCTAGTGCAAGACTTATTAAAAGTAGATATTCTTGGGCACACAGAAAGGTTCTGATTAGATGATTCTGGAGAAGGGTACAGGATTTGCATTTTACAAAGTCATCAGGGAATTCTGATACAAGTGGCACTCTGGACCTCACTTTTAGAAACACCCTTCTGAAGGTACTTAGCACATTTATTTTGATGAAATAAATGTTTCAGTTTAAACCAGGAGAAGTGATTCCTCTCCAAAACGCAAAAAAAAAAAAAAAAAAGGAGGGGGAGGCTCCAGAAAACCATCCTAGAAAACAGGATGTCTTCAGGAAAGGAAGCCTGTGTTGACCTTAGTTTCCCTCTGGCATTGTTTTAAGAACAGAGTAGACTGAGTCTATATAAAAACAAACAAGCAAACAAACAGAACACTGTCTTCAAGTCGATTTCAACATCACTACAGAAGTAGAACACCCAACCTTCCTTCTGAAGAGAGGCTAGTGGGTTCGAACCACCAGCCTTCTGGTTAGCAGTCAAGTGCCTTAGGCACTACACCACCAGGGAATAAGTTTTGGGGAGAGTCTCACGTGTTGGTGGTTGGGAGCATATATGAACACCAATATTTATGACTGTTTTTGTTCTGGAGAAGTCTGAAGATGGTAAGCTTAGTTATATCTGGAAAAAGTGGATGAGGATAGGATACTCAGCACCAGTTTCCCTTTGCCTGGAAAGTGCACAAAAGAATTCTTCAGTGGTTTCTGGGGCTCATTCTAAAAGAGAGTAGACATTACATAAGAAGGGAGCAGTGGATCTGTCCAGGGAGCTATGGATCAGGGAAGGCTAAGGCTTACCAGCAGTGGTGTTGTGGGCATAGGACACTGACAGATTAAAGAGAGACCCAGCCAGAGTGGAGCTGGGCCCTGCTTCATGGAAACCACATGTACCCATCTGTGCATCGCTTGTAGAGGCCACCAGCTCTTACAGATTCAGAACAAACCAGAGAGGAGTCACTGTTGCCTTCCCCCTCTATGCTGCCCACCTCAGGAGAAAATTTCAGCCTGCCTAATCCCTTTAGTCAGCCCACAATCCAGAGAAGATAGATCCAGTGTTGAACAAGGACAGAAACTGAAAAACAAGCTCACAATCTCAACGGAGGTCCTTCAGAGCCACAATTCAAGCTTACACTGTGGGCAAGTGAGGATAAAAGAACAGGCTGAAGTTTTAAACAAGACTGGATGAATTTTAATAACTTAAAGTGACCATGAAGTTTTGGGATCTGCTACCCAGCTGGAAGGGAGATGAGACAGAGAACAGTTGAAAGCAGTGTTTGGAAAAAGAAAGGACATTTTATGTTTGAAACCCCAATGAACTGAGACCCCTCAATAAACTGGATTACAGAAGCATAAGTGAGATAAGAAAAACCTTGACCAGAATCCCTCCTTCCAAAAGCCTGGACATTTCTAGTTCCTACTCTCCTTAAAACCAAAGAAAAACCAACCCACTGCCGTCAAGTACATTTCTATTCAAAGCAATCCTATCAGTAGAATTGCCCCATAGGATTTTCAAGGCTGTAAATCTTTATGGAAGCAGACTGCCCCATCTTTCTCCAATGGAGGGGTTGTTGGGTTCAAATAAGAAAACTTTTCAGTTAGCAGTCAAATGCTTTAGGCACTGTGCCACCAGAGCTCCTTTGTTGTTGTAATGTGCTGTCGAGTCGGACCCAACTCATAGCGACCCCTCCTTGGGTTTCCGAGGCAGGATCACTACAGAAGTAGATTGCCCAACCTTCCTTTGAGGAGTGGCTGGTGGGTTTGAACTGTTAGCCTTCTGGTTAGCAGTAAGTGCCTTAGGCACTACCCAACCAGAGCTCCTTAGTAATAATTCCTCCTGTATTCCTTAATAATTCCTCCTATATTCACACCCTTCGTCATTTCAAAGAGAGGTTATATCCTCAAATGTTTGTTTTTTTGCATCCCTATTATCAGAAGAAAATCATGAGCCCCCATTTCAGAATGCCTCAAATCAGTGATCTGGAATATTCTTGTTGCTATACCTGTTACAATCGACACTGATTTGAAACGGTGGGGTCTCCACTGCAGGCCAACCTTGGGCCTTTCCAGGGCTAGAAAGACTGAGAGTATCAGCCTGGCTTTCTCTCCTCCTGCAGGCTTGGCATACTGTCTAAGGCATTTGACTGGTAACCACAAGGCTGACAGTTCAAACCCATCAGCCACTCCTCGGAAGGAAGATTGGGCAATCTACTTCCATAGTGATACCGCCTGGAAAACCCAAGGGGGGTCACTATGAGTTGGAGTACACTTGGCAGTGCATTTGGTTTGGTTTTTGGCAGGCCTTGGAGTGCTGAGAGCTGCCTTACGGGTGGGGAACAATTGCATTATCATAAGTCTCCAATTAGAGATCCTCCTGGTCAGGCTGATCGGGCAAATCAGGTCCCTTTACAAGAGCTGCTCTTGATGGCCAAGTCCTGCCCCACATCTGCATATCCTCTTGCTCTGGAAGACACTGGGGCTTACAGAAAAAGGATTTTGGAAAGGAATTCAGCACAACGAGTTTGGCACCTGTGGATTGCCTGCAGACATTAGTTTCTGGTGTGGGAAGGGTTTGAAATTAGTAATCTGACTATTGTCCGGTTTTAACACACTGACTGAAAAAAGGTTGGTTCTCTCCTTTCTGAAATCATGCTTTGGCTTTGGAGTACTCTGATTCATCAGGACATGTTTAGTTCAATTGTTCCTAAGAAAATACTGGGGAGATCAGTAGGAGGGCAGCCCTAGCCCTCAGACAACTAATCATATCTCTATATGCATCAGTTCCATAATAAGGTAAAAACCAAAACTATTAATGCAATAAAAAACCAAACTCACTGCCGTTGAGTTGATTCCGACCCCTCCTTGGGTTTCCAAAGTGGTATGTCTATGGAAGTAGATTGCCCAATCTTCCTTCTGCAGAGTGGCTGGTGGGTTGGAACCACCAGCCTTCCGCTTAGCAGTCAAATGATTTAGGCAATATGTCACCAGAGCTCCTAAAATAATGGCAAGATAAGACTTTATTTAAAATTACACAATTTTTCATTTTTAACATCATGGTACTTGGTTTTAAATCCTGGATTCTACTCTATCATAAACAATTCCAATTTATAAAAGTTTAAAGATTTTACACACAAACATGCACACTTTCAATAAAGAAAACAGTGCAGTATATGAAAAAAATTATGAGATGGTGAGGAAGGATCAATAATGGTTAATATATATCACAAAAAATAGCAAAGCATGCAAATGCAGACCACATAATAAAGACTACTCTATGTAGGGGTTAACACTAGCATTTTCTTCACTTTATTCCATTAAGTGCAAATGGGGCAAACAATGCTGATGCAATAGTTAATCTAGAATAGTCAAGAACTATCAAATTCTAGCCTTTATTAAATGTGTGCATGAATGACATAAATCTTGAGTGAGCCCAGGGTCACTTTGATCCTTTTAGTGGCTCATAAAGCAGCATGTATCCTCATAGGGACAAAGGCAGCCACAAAGTCTGAGAAAAGATCTGCAGAAGGGTCTTTGAAGGCAGGACAGGGAAGCAGTGCCATCTGCCATTCCCTCAAATACTGAGACTAGATTTTTTCGGCACTCAATTTGTAAGAGAAAGAATGAAAATGAAATTTTTGTCAATTGAGTTCATCTTCTGATCCTTCTCTATTGGTACCTACAGGTGTGGGCATAAAATCTTATGGTCAGTGTGGTGTCCTGATGGAGTCAAATTGAATTGAATGAAACTTAAGTGCCCTCTGAAAGATCCTCAACCTGTGGTCAGAAACCTAATTATTCTCCCCACAAGGAACTGGCTAGGGGAAGCTCATGGCCCTAGGTTATTTGGAAACTGTTTTAGCAAAAATGGCTGTCTCATTCATCAGTAGGTAGCTAATTTGTCTAATGCTCTCCTATTTCCAAAGATTGAGGTGGCAGCATTTTGAAGCTCACTTTGAAAGAGATTTAACGACAGTCTCTGTGCAGGAATGGTTCAGAGATGAGTTACCAGTTATCTGAAAAGACTGCATGACACAGGCCAGTAAGTGAAGGTCAAAACTGTTACACACATCACTGGGGCCAGTCTCTCATTGCTCATATGTAAATATGAGGTAAACAAGCCATTTGCCTCCCAGGGCCCAGAGGAGGAGCGATCAGATCATGAATTTAGAATGCCTCATGGTGTTTTTAGATGAGATAGTTTATGAGGCCAGGGCATAAATATTATTGTTGTTATTATTCTGATGCCTACTGAATAACAGCATTGCCAATGGCTTGTTCTCTCAGTTAATCCCCTCTGGAGATTCCAGCAAGTGTCCAACAGGTGAAAGGCCACAATTTTCATTAGATAACCCCCAAGCAAGGTTTGGAAGCATGAGTTTTTAATAAAATGAGCCTTTTTTGCCTCTGAGTTTTCAGTGTGTTGACATAGTTATTCATATTGCAATTTCAGAATAAATGCTTCTGACAGAGCTCTAGCCAGCAAATTTCTCCTCTACTAATCTTTAAGAAGAATCAAAATTAATCATATCATCACAAAAGCATAATACCCTGCTGTCAAGACTTAAAACTTGATATGTGACTAAGTTTTCCAAAACAAAATTTTTTACTTCCTTTGTGGTTTCATTCATTATTTAATCTTAATTTTTAAAGCATAATTCTTCTAACATGTTAAATTGTCTCTATCACAAGAGGTTGGAAAAGTTTTTCCTATTGGTAGCATAATGCCTAAGGCACTTGACTGCTTACCAGAAGGCTGGTGGCTCAAACCCACCAGCCACTCCTCAGAAGGAAGGTTTGGCAATCTACTTACATAGTGATACTGCCTTGGAAACCCCAGAAGGAATTGCTATGAGTTAGGTCCGACTCGACGGCACATAAGAACAACAACAACAACAGCATGGAATACACTACTACTATGACATTTTGCCATTGACTTGATTCCAACTCATGGAAACACCACGTGTTTCAGAGTAGAATTGACTTCCATAGGGTTTTCACATCTGTGACATTTTAGAAACAGATCACTAGACCGTTCCTTTGAGGTGCCTCTGAATAAATTAGAAATGCCAACCTTTCAGTTAATAGCCAAGAGGCTAATCGTTGGCATCACCCCTGGACTCCTACACATTGCATATCTAGCTTAAAAAAGCAACATCATTATAATAAAGATCTCATAATATTATCATAATAAAATAACTTGAGAGAGAAAAATCTGTGTAACCATGCATTTTTATGGGAATATTTTAACTATTCATTGTGAAATAAACATATAAATAAGTATATAAGATTTATCACAAAACGAGTGTGTAACCACACCCAGCAAAAAAGCCCCCTTTCATCCTTCCTAATAATTGTTCTGCATCTCCAGTAATCACAATCTTAGTTAAAATGTAATCAGTATTTTGTTTCTCTTTATAGTTTTACCCTTAGCTTTGCACCACTGAATTCTACAGATTTTTTTTTTTAACATTTTGAAATTCATAATAATGGGATTATACTTTATATACATTTATTCATCTGCCTTCTTTTCCTTGACATTAGTTTTGTGAGAGTCATCTATGTGTGTGTGGGGGGGTAGGACTATTGTTGATACATTTTCATTGCTATATAACAACATATTTGTAAAATTCAAGTAGTAGTAGGAGGAGGAGGAGGAGCTCTGCTAGCATAGTGCCTAAGGTACTTGACTGCTAACCAGAAGGTTGGTGGTTCAAACCCACCAGTCACTCTTCGGAAGGAAGATGAGGCAATCAACTTCTGCAGTGATACTACCTCGGAAACCCAAGGAAGGGTCGCTATGAGTCGGGTCCGACTCGATGGCAAACAACAACAACAACAGCAGCAGCAGTAGTAGTAGTAGCATCAAAAAGTGTTTAACTTTAAGGATGATGATGAGAATCAAGTTCAGCCCAAGGCTGGCTCCTTTGAGGTAGAGGTCTGGCATTAGTTTTGTGAGAGTCACACCTCCACTCTCCAGTTTTTTTACCAATTCAGACACCACCCATCCCATCCACGGCAATCTCGACTTTGATACCAGGTTCCATAATCTGTTGCAATGGTCACTCATGGACTATACTCACAGTTCAGTACTTTATTAAGGCTGTAACAGGGTACAACTTGGATCAGGATCAATAGGCTACAACTCATGATCAGGATCAGGAAGTCTGTAAACAAAGTGTCCCTTCTTCAGTGCAGGTCAGCTCTCTCACCTCCTCTCAGCCATGCGGGCCTTCTCTCACTCTCTCAGGACAGGCCTTGGGCCCCTAGGGGAGCACAGGCTCCTCTTACCCCTGTCACCAGTTACCACTCACTCTGCTACTGGGCTCCTTCTGGATCTGTTGCTCTCTTCAGAGTTACAAGCCTTTATCCATGTTATAGTTCTTTTAGGACGTTCCTTGCCTCCTCTCTCTCTTTTCTCTCTACTGTCTTCTTTCTCCCTTCTGCTCCTTTCTGTTGCTTCTCTTCCTATTTCTTTCTGTCTGAAAAACCTCTGTGAAGTTGGCTGCTTATACACACAACTTCTTGTCAATTTTAAGGCATGACCCCTCTCAGCAGAGGCCACAAACTAACCAATCCCCTGTGAAGTGTAGGCCACAGACACTTCATTTGCTGGTAGGCTATAATCACTTCACGTACATAGTCTACTGACCAATCTCTTCCTTGCAAGGTATATAACAATCACACAGTAGATTGTATCCCAGGATATCAAACCAAGTTGTTTAATAAATGTGGTGCAGTGAATTACTTCCAGCCATGGTCTTTGTGACTCCCAACACATGACTGGGTGGAGCTATACAAATGTGAGGTGTTATGACCCACCAAGGGATTGGATAACTTGGTAATAATGTCAGTAAGGTACATGGCACCCTCTGGGGGGAGGGGCCATGGAAATAAGGTATATGGAACCCTAATGTAAGGATTGGTCAGTTTTGCCATCTTGCAAGGCTTAAAATGAGCCATCCCTGAGGCGAAAAGGGGGATCTCATTGCCATCAAAACTGAGAAAATCCAGGAGTAGAGCACATCCTTAGACCAAGATCTCTGCACTGAGATGGCAAAGGAAAGGCAGAGAGACACAGCAGCAGGGACATCATAACCAAGAGGCTGCACGACGCAGAGCAGAGGACTGGTGGGCCCACTGAAACAGAAAGCTAAGTGACTTTGGGCGGGATGTTTGCTGGCAGAGTAGGATGCACCTATCATCAAAGCTGATAAAAAAACAAAGGTCTCTTAGACCTTAGTAACATTTGCCAGAGCAGGGCAGAGACCAGGCCAACAAGTCAAGGGCCAAAGAGAGGTGTGCCTGGGTCATAGCAAACGGGAAGCTGTCCTGATTAGAGAATTGTATCTTGAGCATTCCTGAACCTGGATTGTAACCTGCTACTTCCCTAATAAACCCCATAATTGGGGGAGGGGAGTTGTTTATAGCTTACCCAGAAAATTTAAGTAAACAATCTTTTTAACAACCCTATGGAATAGAAAACTACAGTAAAGTAACTCTTCATGTCTGGGGGCAAAAATCTCTCAAGCTGTTTTTCCAAGAACCAAGGCAAAAGACCACATAAAGGAACCCACTTCAAAACACTGTTGTATGAAACTATCTTTTAAAAAAATGAGCATTATTGTTTATATCTCTTGGTGAAAATGTGTAAATACTCTGTTGGGAAGATACTTAAAGTGGAGATGCTGTGTCACAGAGTAGGCATTTATCCGGTTTTACTAAACACTGCCATATAAATCTCCTAATTTCTATCCCTACAAATAGGGTAGGAGAGTTTCCATTACACTACATCCTCACCAATACTTGGTATTTCAGCTTTTTTAATTTTGGTCATTCAGGTAAGTGTAGTTTAGTGGTATCTCCTTTTGACTTTAATTTGTACTTTCATGAAAACTAAGGAGACTGAGTACCTTTTGACATATCTATAGCCAGTTCCCAGGTTACAAATGAGATCCATTCCTAAATGTCTTGAAGTCACTTTTGTAGTTAAGTCCAAATATGCACATAGCATCCTTGTTTAGCTTTACTTTAGTGCAAGAAAATGCTTGAAACACTTTCTGTGATTTAAAAGCTGTATATAAAGCAAGTGGAGGGGTTGTGATGAAGAATTTGTTGCAGGGAGGGGCTGGTTCAAAGTGAGGGCAGATTTACAAAACATTAAAGGGCCAGTCCATAAATTGGACATTTGTAACCTGAGGACCGCCTGCATTGGTCATTTGCATAGCTCTTTTGTGAATTACCTTTCAAGTGTCTTGCCTTTTTTTTTTTTTAACCTTAAGGTTTTGTAAGAATTCTTGACACATTCTAAATCGAATTTCTTGTAAATTAAATTATATGTGTAAAATTATTTTATCCCACTGTGAGACTTATCTATTGCTTAATGATCTCTTATAAGAAACAAAAATTTCTAATATTTACCATTGTCCCTTTTACCTATAATTTTCTTCATGATTTATGAGTTTTATGTCCTGTTTAAGAAATTTTTTTTCTATCTTAAAATCAAAAGATAACCTTCTAAAATATCTCTTGGAACTTCATAGTATTTTACATATTGATCCAAATTTAATTGGAATTGACTTTTGTGGTATGTAGTAGAATCAAGTTCAGTTTTTCTTCCATATTAATATAGTTTTTCACATCACTCTTTCTCCATAGCCTTCTAGTGTTACCTTTGTTGTAAAGGAAGTTCATAGGCATATGGGTCTACTAAAGGTCCTCTTCTATTTCGTTGGTCTATTTGTCTATCCTTTTGACAACATTACATTATATTAATTTTTGCAACTTTAAGATCCAGAAGATATCAAGAAGAGCCTGTTCTACCATGTTCTTACTGAAAATTACCTTGGTTTCTCTTGACATCTTTCATTATTGAATAAATTTTAGAGTTAGTGTATCAGTACACACATGAAAAAAAAAAAAAAAAAAACTCACTGCCATAGAGCTAGATCCAACTCATACTGACCCCTCCTTGCGTTTCTGAGGTGGTATTACTATGGCAGTAGATCACTCAATCTTCCTTCCAAGGAGTGGCTGTTGGGTTTGAACCACCAGCCTTCTAGTTAGCAGTCAAATCCCTAAGGACTATGCTACCAGAGCTCCCTCAGTACACACAAATACACAAACAATAGCAACAACTTTGAATTTTTATTGAAATTGTATTATATTTATGGATTTATTTGGGGAGAATTGCCATCTTTACAAGAAAATGATCAAGGAAAGGAAGATGTCAGGAAGAATACAAGAGTTAAAGGCAACAGAGGTAAATATGAATGAACAATACTACAATAACAGTAATAATAATAATCAATAATCTGTGAGTGAATACATAGACAGACATGCAATCTGAACAGGTAAGGGATGAAGAATGGGACTATACCTAGGAATATGGATAGGTTTGACAGAGAATATTTTCACATATATATTTACAAATGCTTCAAATATACCCAAGAATATGGTAGAGCATACAGGGGGCAAAGTTATGAACATTTCTTAGCCATAATTAAACACCCTGAAGGAGTGAATCACTGGGCCTGGGAATGCAGGACCATAGTCTCCATGGACATCAAGGTCAATTGTCACAACATAGTCCACAAGGATAATGTTGTATGTCCTACCTTGGTGAGTACCAACTGGGGTCTTAAAAGCTTGCAAGCAGCCCTCTGAAGTGTAGCTATTAGTCTCTCCCCATGCAAAGCAAAAAAAGGAGGAAGAAAATCAAAGTCATATGGAAACAGTTAGTTCAAAGGACTAATGGACCATGTAAACCTCAGCTTTCATGACTTTGAGACCAGAAGAACTAGATGGTCCCCAACTACCACTACCAATGCTCTGAAAGGAATCACATTAGTATGTCCTGGAGATAGTGGGAGAAAAATAGGAACAGAATTCAAAATCATAAGAAAAGATCAAGATTAATGGTCAGATAGAGACTGGCACAACTTCTGAGACAGTGACCATTGATCACCCTTCAGTCCTGGAACTGAACTCACCCTTGTAGCTGAATTCTGAAATGATAGACAGGTCTACAAGGTGAACAATAACTCTAGGAAGGTACAAATTCCTTAGAACAATCAACCATTTGAGATCAAAAGGGCAGCATTTGCCCAAGCATGAATTTGAAGTCAAGAATGGTTAGGAAAGAAGGAGGAGTGGAAAGAAACATGGGGAGGAAGTGGGAGGAGAGCTATTACATTGAGAGGATTGGGATCAATGACATGAAACAAGATGTGTGTGAAGTATTGAAAGGAAAACAGATTTTCTCTGTAAACTTTCACCCAAATCACAATAAAAAG
>NW_006921748.1:4064663-4071629 GCF_000298275.1 Orycteropus afer afer
GTCAATGACATGAGACAAAGTATATGTGAACTGCTGTATGAAAAGTGAATTTACTCTGTAAATCTTCACCCAAATCCTAATTAAAAAAAAAAAAAAGTTAAACTTAAAAAAGAAAGAAACTTGGGAGATAGCTACCTGATCAATCAACTAACTGGAAGAGTTCCACATTTGTGGATGTTGCAAAGAAAGATGATCCAAAAGAATATAGAAATTATTGAACAATAAAATTAATATCGCACATAAGTAAAATTTTCCTGAAAATAAATCAAAAGTGGTTGTAGCTGTACATCAACAGGGAACTACCAGAAATTCAAGCTGCAGTCAGCAGAGGACATGGAACAAGGAGGGATATCATTGTAGATACCAGATGAACCTTGGCTGAAAGCAGAAAATACTAGAAAAAAATGTTTAGCTCGTTTTTGTTGACTATAAAAAGGCATTCGATTTTGTGGATCATAATAAATGATGAATACCATTTTATTATGCTCATGCAGGACAGATACATAGCCCAAGAGGAGTCCCTCCAACAGAGCAAGGAGATAGTGCATAATTTTTCATCAGAATGGGTGTGCTTCAGGGTTGTATCCTGTCACCAAATCTGTTTAATCTTTTTCTGAGCAAATAATCTGAAAAGCTGGACTGTATCAAGAAGAATGTGGCATCAGGACTGGAGCAAGACTCATTAACAACCTGTGATATACAGATGACACAACCTTGATTCCTGAGAGCACTAATAAAAATAAAAGATTACAGCCTTCAGTATTGACAGCATCTCAACATAAATAAAACAAAAGTCATCACAAATGGACCAATAAGCCACATTGTGGTAAGTGGAGAAAATATTGACATTGACAAGGATTTCCTTTTACTTGGATTCATAATCAATGTCTGTAGAAGCAGCAGCCAAGAAATCAAATGGCATATTGCAATGGGAGAATCTGCTGTAAAAGCAAGGACAGAATTTTGAAAACTAAAGTGCACTTGATCCAGGCCATGGTATTTTTCAATTGCCTCATATACATGTGAACAGTAGACAATAAATAAGGAAGACCAAATAAGAATTGATGTTTTTGAATTATGGTCTTGGTGAAGAATATTAAATATAACATGGACTGCCAGAAGAACAAATTTGTCTTGGAAGAAGTAAAGCCAGAGTGCTCCTTAGAAGTGAGGATGGTAAGACTTCATCTCATGGATTTGGACATGTTGACAGGAGGGACAGTCCCTGCAGAAGGGTATTATGCTTGATAAAGCAGATGTCAGCAAAAAAAAAAAAAAAAAGGAAGTCCCTCAACCAGATAGTTTGACACAGTGGCTGCAACAATGAACTCAAGTATAGCAACGGTTGTGAGGATGACACAGGACCAGGCAGTGTTTTGTTCTGTTGTACACAGGGTCACTACAAGTCAGAACAGACTGAGGGCACCTAACAACAATATTTCTATTGTGAGTATATGTATATACATGTTGCTGTTGTTATGTGCCGTCAAGTCGGACCCGACTCATAGTGACCCTTCCTTGGGTTTCCGAGGCAGCATCACTACGGAAGTAGATTGCCCCATCTTCCTATGTATATATGCATATCTACAAACCAAATCCTTACTGATAATTGATTCTGACTCATAGTGACTCTACAGGACAGACTATAACTGTCCTGTAGGGTTTCCAAGGCTGTAATCTTTACAGAAACACACTGCCACATCTTTCTCCTGGAGATAGCAGCCTGGTGAGTTCAAACCACCAACCTTTCTGTTAGCATCCAAGCATTTTACCAGTGTGCCATGAGGGATATATATATATATAGAGAGAGAGAGAGAGAAAGAGAGAGAGAGAGAGAGAGAGACCCCATGATGTGTATAACTAAATATACATCAACTAAAACAACTCACTGCAGTGGAGTCGATTTCAACTCATAGCAACCCCTCTTTGGGTTTCCGAGACAGTATGACTATGGAAGTAGGTTGCCCCATCTTCATTCTGCGGAGTGGTTGGTGGGTTTGAACTTCCATCCTTCTGCTTAGCAGTCAGTCAAATGTCTTAGGCACTACGCCACCAGAGCTCCTATAACTATATAATTATATATACATAAGACTGTATATGTATAACTATATATATAAAATGCCATGTGTGTGTGTATGTATATATATATAATCAAAAAACACCAAACCAACTAACATTGAGTCAATTCTGACTCATAGTGACCCCTATTGGGTTTCCAAAGCTGTAAATCTTTACAGAAGTAGATTGTCTCACCTTCCTCCTGCAGAGGAGCTGGTGGGCTTCAACTATGGACCATCTGGTTGGTTAGCAGCCAAATGCCTACCCACTACACCACTATATATATATATATATATATATATATATACACACACACATATACATATTAGGACAAATACATAGATTTTGCTTGTCAAAGCTTACTAATATTGTGCATGAAGGTGCTTTCTCTATCTGCTAACGAGAGATGAGTATAAAAATCTCAAACTATGAGTTCAGATTGAACTAATTCTCATAGTAATAATAATAATTTTAAACACCCACTGCCATTGAGTCTGTTCCAACATATAGCAACCCCCTTTGAGTTTCCAAGTTAGTAAATCTTTACAGAAGTAGATTGCCCAGTCTTCCTTCCACAGAATGGCTGGTGGGTTTGAACCGTCAGCCTTCTGGTTAGCAGTCAAATGCTTTAGACATGCCACCAGAGGTCCTTAACTCTCTTAATAGTTCTTTCAATTTTTGCTATGTGTACTTTGAAATCATTTTCTTTGGTACCTTCAATTTAGAATTGTTTTCTCTTCCTGCTGATTGTAGCCTTGCATCATTATGAAATATTCTTTATATCGAGTAATGCTTTTACCCCATTATGTGATAATAACAGAACTATATCTCCTTTTTGTTTGTTTGCATTCTGTATCTTTTTAATGTTTTACTTTTCACCTTTCTGTGTTCTTACATTTAAATGTGTCTTTGTAAATAGCAAATAGTTAAGCATTATTATTTTATGCAATCCAACAGTCTTTGGCTTTTGTGGAAAAGAAAGTCCAATTAATAGTATTACCATATGTATTTGGGTTTTAATTTATCATCTTTATAATTGTGTCCCTTTTATGTTCGTTTTCTTCTTTTATGATCCTTTTCATCATTTCTTGGCTTCTGGATACATTGAGGTAGGTTTGTTTCTTTGTTTCTTAATCCCCTCTCTTTTAGCATTTTTTTTTTTCTCTTAAAGATCCTAAATTGCAGTCTTCAACATACATTATTTCTACTTTATATGAGCTGTTTATTAATTGTATCATTGCTACCTTTACTACATGTTAGTCTTATTTTACTTTTTATATGTTATTTGGTATGATGGTAGGTTAGTTTTAGGGTCTGGGAATACTCAGAATTCTTTCTCATATAAATTAATAACAATTGCTTCTTCACTGTATTCCATTTCAGCTTACAAAAGGTTTTGTGAGAACATTCTGCTTTCAGACAGCAGAGCAAAACTATATCCCGATTCACTAATTCTCTCTTCAGCTATTTGTAATCTGCTGTCACTCTACCTATTGATTTGTAATTTTAGTCATTGTGTTTTTCAGCACTGAAATTTCCAGTTGTTCTCTGTAGTTCAAATAGTTTTCAGTTATTTTTTCAATTCTGTCTCTATTTTCTTGAACATAGTAAGCACTGTTATTTTAAAGTCTGTTTTTCATAATTCTGGGCAATAGGCTCACTGTCAGAATTGACTAGATAGCCCTGGGTTTTTTTCATAACTCCAATGTCTAGGGATGATGACAGTGTGGGTCTACTTTTTCTCTGTTTCCTTGCTTGTTTGTTTTACATTTTCAAATCATCTTATCTTCTTGGGTAATTTGTGGGGTTTTTGGTATTTGGTTTTTAATTTTCTGCCAAAAATTGAGTATAAAATTCTTTAAAGAACTAAGGCTGAGACTAGGATGATAATATCTTCCTCCAGAGAGGAATAATATTTGCCTCCATCTTGTAGTAGGGACCAGTAGAAATATGAGATTCTCCAATTCAACTGCAAGATGCTTAGTGGTGCAATGGTTAAATGCTCATCTGGTAAACAAAAGTCAGAGCTTTGAGCCCACCAGTTGCTTCTTAGAAGAAAAGACCTGGTGATCTGTTCCTGCAAAAATTACAGCCTAGGAAACTCTGTGGGGCAGTTATACTCTGTCATATAGGGTTGTTATGAGTTGGAATTGAATCAATAGCACCTATCAAAAATGCAAATGTTTTAGTCCCTTTTGTCTACTGCTATCTCACTGACACTTCTAGGGGGCAGCCTCTCAGGGAAACTTCACTTGATGGATTCTACTCCCCACCCCACAGCCACAGCAGGCTCAGAAATGGGTTATGCTTAGTCTCTCAATGTCTCAACCAATCTTTGATGCCAGCAACTTACCCAGATAAAAAGCAGCCTCTGCTTGACTCCTCCCACTCCAACTTACCTATTGTCCCCTGGATTTTGACCTAGAAATCCTGTACAGTACTGTTACCTCTTTGATGCCTTTAAATGTGTTTTATAATGTTTTATTATAGAAAATTTTAATACTACAAAAGTAAAGAAAATGACAAAATAAAACAATAAATTCCCATGTGCCCATTGCTCAGTTTCAACCATTATCAGTAATTTATGGCTAATATTATTTCTTACATGCTTCTTCATTCTTTACCCTCCAGGTTCTTTTGAAGAAACCCCAGACATCATATAATTTCAACCATAAATATTTCACTATGTAACTCTAAAAGACAAAGACTGTTTGAAAATAGTGCCAGAATATTATTCTCATTTTGGAAGCTATAGGTGTAGCTTTTGGTTTTACTTACCCTTATTGATCGGTCATTTGTATCCCCATTTTCTCACCAAAAACCCCTATTCTCAGTGACACCAACTGAAACTCTCATTTGTTCTACCCCATATACACACCCGCTATCTCAGAATAATAATATCAGCATTCTGATTACTAAAAAGAGTTTAAGATATTTTGTTGTTGTTTCTTTTGCCTCCAGTGTTGTTAAATCAATGTGTCAAATTATTGTGCTTTAGAGTCACTTGGAATGGTTTTCCTGTACATGATGATATCATCAATAGGGTATTCAGTGAGGTTCATTTGTCTCATTTTGGTTTTACTTTTCGCAAATTGTGTTTTCATTGAATTTTCGTAATTATGATGAATATTTACATAGCTCCAAAGTCAAATTGATCAAAAAAGTTTTATTCAAGAATCTTCCTGCTATTCCTTTCCCTGCATGCTATTTCCTCACTTTATTTACATGTAATTTTAAAAAAATTATTTGCTTCCATTTTTTTCTAGAGATCAAAATGTATTCATATATGTATTTGCTCTCATTTCTTAGATGAACAGTTGGCAAACTATACATTTTCATCTGCAAGTACGTTTTTATTCTTCTTTAGTTTTATTCTCTTCTGTCCACATTTTCTCATTGTCCTTAGGGAATTTATTGGCCAAATTACCTAGTCCACCATTACTGAAAGCAGAATTCCCATATGTATTTTTAATAAATAATATTTGTATAACTTAAAACATCTGGCAATTTGACAGTGTAATGAGGTAGCTATCCGAACATGAAGTTAGCAGTGCTGATTGTAATATATGAGGATATAAGAAATATTTGTTTTAACTCCTTTAGAACTAGAGGACATGGGCTACATGACAACCATACTCTCTCTTGTATTAGTGAGAAGAGTGAGACAATGTCCTGCCCTTAAATCATGTAACCTTGAGCACAGATCTGGAATTCGTGAAACAAGTTCAAAGACACAGTTCTCCCTACTGTCCAGTCTGCCCAAGACTTTTGAACCCAAATGCAAACAGTCAGTGTCAAAATTACAAGTTTAGAGGGCTAAGTCCACCCAAGACCAGCCTCATTTCTAGTATCAACTGTTTGTGAGGGTTTCCAAAAGTACCTTCAGTTTCAATAATTTGCTTGAAACACTTATATAACTTTCTGAAACCTATTATACACATGATTTCATTTATTATAAGGAAAGGATACATTAAAATCAGCCAAGGAAAGAAATTCATAGGGCATTTTCTGGGTGGATTCCAAATGTAAAGTTTCCATTATCCTCAGAACCCATTACCAGTATTGTCACCTGGGAAGCTCTCCTAAGCTTTGGTGCCCAGAGTTTTTACTAAGGCTTTTTTATAGAGGTATGGTTGTTAATCGGTTGCCCCATGGTGAAACACAGTCAAATTAAATGGAATGACCTCAAATCCCCATGTAAATCATATGGTTCGTCTTTCTGGCATGGCCAGTCTCCTCCTTAAGATTAATTGGAGGGGGCAGGCCCCACCCTGAGTCATCTCGTTAGCATTAAGTATCAGGTGTATTTTGAGGGGCTCACTACAAATAACAAAGACAGTCTTGTCACTTGGAAATTTCAATGGAGCTGGAATAAAGGCCAGTACTCACTTTGGTTGAAGACCCAAATCTTTACTACACAATAATAATTTACGTAACTTTCTAAAACACAATGCTTTTGTTTATAAAATGGTAACAAGATTATACCGCTCAGAACAGAAATGATCTGATGTTTCAATAAAGCTATATAAACAAAATATTTGACCCAAAATAGTGCTCCTCAAAGATTACTTTATTATTATTATTATTAATTAATCAAAGGGGTAATTTGTCAATATAGAATTCTGGCTGGACAGTTAGAATAAACTCTAATTTCTTAGCAGAAACCATCAAGCGAGAAGACAATGGGACGGTAAACGTAAAACTCTGAAAGAGAAAAATTTTCAACCAAGCATTATATACCTGGCAATATTGTCCCTCAAATATGATGGTGAAATTAGGAGATTTCCAGATAAGCAAACTAAGGGAATTTGTTAAAACAAGACCAACCTTACAGGAGATGCTAAAGGGAGTCCTTTGAACAGAGAACCAAAAATAGCAAATAACAACCGACCATTAATACACAAGATG
>NW_006921748.1:4075214-4080479 GCF_000298275.1 Orycteropus afer afer
AACTGCTGTATGGAAAGTGAATTTGCTCTGTAAATCTTCACCCAAATCACAATTAAAAAAAAAAAAAAAAGAATTCTGGCTGGAAATTATGCCATCTATGGGGTAATTAGTTAATATAGAAGTCTGCATGGAAGGTAGGACACCTGTGCTCTGAATCTACATCTTATCCATGGTTGGGTTTTAATAACCATTGACCCCTTCTGAGCTTTGTTTTCTATCTCAGTCAAATGAAAGATGTGGATAATGTGACTCCACAGATCACTCTAAGGACCACTGCAGTGAAGCAAATGTATAGCTTGGTGGTGTCTAGTAAGGTGTAGGTGTGTGAGATTGTGACTACAGTGGGTGGTACGTGAAAAATGGGAATACAGGGAGAGGAAGGGATACTAGTAGGTGCCTTTTAACATATTCCAGCCAACTGGACCCTTCTAAACTGCTTCTATCTTTAGTTTGAAATTGTTGGATTTCTGAAAAGAAATAATCAGGACAAACATTATATGTGTTCCAATAGTATGTATAGGGTGGAGGGTGGAGGCAAGAAATATGTCACAGTGGCTGTCCCAAGCCAATAGGGCGCTCAGAGGCCACCCTCTGAGCCTATGTGCAAGAGTAAGAAGTATCTGGCAAAAGGTCCCAACAGAACTTTCAGCTCCATTCCCCTAAATCATTGCTTCCTGCTGGAAGTTGTAGGATGTCAGGATAAACATTATGAAGTAAATATTGTGCACAATGGGGAGGGAATTAGCTGTGCAATTTCCATTAATGCTAATGAGACTTTGGTGGTTAATTTCCCATGCCTTGTGCTGAATATTTGCCCCAATTAGTTATGTCAAGCTTGTGCCACACTCCAACCACGTTTTCAATTTTGAGGAGGGGTGTGGAGAAGAGTGGGTAATTGTCCTCATCATTTCTTTCAATTTCAGATGGTAAAGCAAAGGCTGAAGTCATCTAATCATATTGTATGCTTTCTCGGATGAAAAGCCTCTGAAAAACTAGCACTTTGCCAAAACTTTTGAAATGCACAACCCTTTGGAAATCATTGTTTTCATTAGTAAGCTACCTGCTGAGGCATTCTCTTATAGGAGATGGGTTTATTTTAGTTTATTTATTTCACTCCAAAGAATAATTTCATCTCTATTCTCATTAGACCTACAGTTTGGTTTACCATCCCTATTACTTCCATGATGATGCTCCAGATAATAGGAAATTAGGGGAGATGCAGGAGTGATTTTTAGAGGCATACAATCGGATGTATCAGTCCATAATAAGCTTTTACTCTTTTGTACAATATAGGGTGTTCCCTTTTGTTCTAGAGCCTCTCACACTCTGCCTTCTATTACTACTATTTATATTTTTTCTCTTATGTTCCCTGTTAGATTGTAAGCTCCCTAAGGGTTGGGATAGTTAGTGTTTTATATTGTTTTACTTCCTCTACTAATATCTAGCAAATAACTAGACACTCAGTAAATATTTGTTAATGAATAAAAACATAACATTAACAGAAATGGGGTATGAAAAAATATAACCCAAACTAAACCCAGTTTCTAAGGCTATAAATCTTTATAGAAGCAGACTACCACATCTTTCTCCCACAGAGTAGCTGGTGGGTTTGAACCACCAATCTTTT
Source organism: Orycteropus afer afer (assembly GCF_000298275.1). Lineage (NCBI taxonomy): Eukaryota > Metazoa > Chordata > Mammalia > Tubulidentata > Orycteropodidae > Orycteropus > Orycteropus afer. The sequence continues at coordinate 4,076,842 of NW_006921748.1, forward strand.
GTTTATCAGCCAAACACTTTAACCACTGCACCATCAGGGCTCCTCTAGTAAATATTTATTAATAAATTAAAATACAGTATTAACAGAAATGAGGCCTGAAGAAACATAAAGTAGTTTAAAATATGAAATAAATATTTGAAATCAAACAAGAAGGCAGGCTGTAGGAAAGATGGTAGGAAGAGAGGGAAGTTTTTTTGCAGTAAGCTTTTGGGGAAGATATAGAAATAAGCCACTCCTCAGAAGGAAGATGAGGCAATCTACTTCCGTAGTGATACTGCCTCGGAAACCCAAGGAGGGGTCGCTGTGAGTCGACGCGATGGCACATAACAACAACAACAACATAGAAATAAAAAGAAATAAAAGCCAGGTAAAAACCTGGATTCATGATCCCTGGATGGTAAAAATAATTAAGTGCTTGGCTACTTCAGCTGTAAGGTTGGCAGTTCAAACCCACCCAGAGTCACCTTGGAAGACAGGCCTGGCAAAATGCTGTGAAAAGTCATAGCCTTGGAAACCCTGTGGAGCACAGTTCTATTCTGTGCACGTTGGTAACGAAGAGCCAGAATCAACTTGACAGAAAACAACAACAATAAACGAGTCAGGTGATTTTCTGAGCAGGGAACGCTAGTGTCTATATAAACAAGACCACAATGGTATATACTCTGAAATGAAGAGAAGGAGGACTAGATAATCCTGGGTGTCAGGGAAAGGAGTTGGTGAGTATATGTCCACAAAGAGCCTGCCTTGAGGCTTTTGATATTCCACCATCCATATTCATCCTCATAGCTTTTTTTCTGGGAGACAAGTGAAGCCTGGAAGATATAACAACATAACTAAACTCGCTCACAGCCATTGAGTCTATTCCAACCGTAGTGATCCCCTTTGCGTTTCCAGGGCTGTAAATCTTTATGTAAGCAGACTGCCCCATCTTTCTAGCTGATGGGTTTGAACCACTGAGCTTTTGGCTAGCAGCCAATTGCCTTAACCACTACACCACCAGACCTCCTTAAGAACATGACTAGTAGTCCTATAAATCAGAAAGTAATTTTAAATTTTGACTGAGAAACATACTCAGGTAGAAAACTACTATAATCTTTCTTACCATGGACATTATCTGTAATAAAAGAAAACAGTACAATCACTTCATTGAAGCATGAAGAAATTAAATCTTAAAAACCTATTGGTACACACACACACAGAAGAGACCAGCCTTACTAGTCTGATAGAGACTGGTGAAACCCCTGAGACTATGGCCCCTACTTACCTTTTGGACCTAGAATTGAACTTGCACCTGTGGCTTCCAGTCAAACAATAGGTGTATAAGGTGAACATTTATACCGGATAGGTACACTCCTTAGAACAATCAACCACGGGAGATCAGAAAGGCAGTATTTGCCCAGAGAGATAGCTCAGAAGGCAGGAATGCATAGAAAAGAAGGACACTGGGAAAAGGTAACCACAGGAAGGAAGTGGGAAGAGAGCTGTCACATTAGGGGGACTGCAATCAATGTCATGAAACAAAATGTGTATGAACCGTTGTATGGAAAATGAATTTGCTCTGTAAACTTTCACCCAAATCACAATAGAAAAAAAATGGCCAGTGAAAACCAAAACATTAAAAAAAAAAAAAAATGTGTTAGTAAATGAAAGAAGACAAAAAAAAATCTAATTGTGCAACAAATTTCCTTATAAATGCAAGGTGTGTAAAATGGCACTAGCATAGTCACCAGTTGATACATGCTCAATAAAAAGAAGTTGAATAAATGAATGAATGCTCCCAAAGTATGCTACTTCTAGATTAGATTGTTCTTGAAAGATACTAAATTTTTAAACCTTCATAATGAATTTTGGAAAATCAACCTCCCTGAAAGCAATCACTAGGCTAGAGGCTTACCTTCAAACTTGACTTTACATAGTCATTCTTCATAAATAATTGTTTATATTTGCTCTTACCGACAGTAATTGTAGCTAACTCTTAATGAATTCATCCTATGTACCAGGCAATAAAATAATAAAATATTCTAAGAATATTATTTCCTTTCACTTAGAATGTCATTGATTATTCCTGCTACCTTTATCATTTCTTTCTCTGGCAAGCAACAATGTGAAAGGTTTTTCTTAAATAATAAATCTTTTCACTGATTTTTTAAAAAAGTAAATGTGACTTGGTGTTTTGAGAGGAGTTTCCTTTCACTGGATCATGTGACCTGTTGTAACACAGCACTGACCTAGTTTTCAGATTAGCCATGGGGAAAGAAAGTTGTGGGAGGCAGACCTCTTCTCTCTTGTGGGCTTAGAAAGGACTGGATGAGAGACCAGGCCACTGGGGACTGGCGGTAGGAGAGGGTAGCTGGGCGTGTGTTCGTTCTAGCAATGACACTTGGTGATAATCAGAGGGCAGTGGCCATCTGTAGAGCCTGAAACCAGTCATCAGGGAAGGAAAAGAACTTCCAATAGACCCTGGAATGTGCTGGAAGCAGCTTCAGTGCCTGGGTGGATTGATTGCTCTTGGCTAATTAATTGGGTTCCACTTGGGAACTTTGGTGGAGTAGTGTCTAAGGCATTTGACTGCTAACCAGAAGGCTGGCAGTTCAAACCCACCAGCTACTCCTCAGAAGGAAGGTTGAGCAGTCTACTTCCGTAGAGATACTGATTCAGAAACAAAAGGGAGGGGTCGTTATTAGTCAGATCCAACTCAAAGACCATGATTTGGAGTTTTTTTTAGAGTCTCTTCTGACATTCATTTTGATCTTTTCTTTCTTTCCTGTTTTTTTTTTTCCCCCTCCCAGTTAACTTTTGCTTTCTTCTTGTCTAATGTCCTTGAGGTCATCCCACAACTCTTCTGGCCTACAGTGTTAGTGTTCAATACATCAAATTTATTCATGAGATAGTCTCTAAATTCAGGTGGGATATACTTAAGGTAGTATTTTGATTCTCCTGGACTTGTTTTTGTTTTCTGGAACTTCATCTTAACTTGGATATGCACAATGGATGGTCTATTCTGTAGCAGGCTCTTGGTCTTGTCCTGACCAATGATATTGAGCTTATTCACTATCTCTTTTCACTTTTGAACACAGAGGAGCTAAAGTGTATAGAAGAAATGATGAAGTAAAGAAGCTGAACAGAAGATTTCAAAGGGCAGCTTGAGAAGACAAAGTGAAGTATTATGATGAAATGTGCATTGACCTGGAGTTAGTAAACTAAAGGAGAAGAGAACACACAGCATTTCTTCAGCTGAAGGAACTGAATAAAATATCCAAGCCTCAAGGTGCAATACTGAAGGATTCTATAGGCAAACTGAATGATGTAGAAAACATCAAAAGAAGTGGAGGGAATATAGAGTCACTGTACCAAAAAGAATTGAAAACGTTTAACCATAATAAGAAGGTAATATATAATCAAGAACTCTATGATGGTATTGAAGGAAGAAGTCTAAGCTGCACTGAAGTCCTTGGTCAAAAACAAGGATCCAGGAAATGACATAATACCAACTGAAATGTTTCAACAAACAGATGCAATGCTGTAGCACTTAATCACCTATGCCAAGAAATTTGGAAAACAGTTACATGGCCAACTGACTGGAAAAGATTCATATTTGTACTTTTTCAAAAGAAAGAAGATTCAACAGAATGTGGAAA
>NW_006921748.1:4081094-4112021 GCF_000298275.1 Orycteropus afer afer
ATATTTGTCCTTTTGTGACTGACTTATTTCGCTCAGCATAATGTCCTCCAAGTTCATCCACGTTATGCGGTGTTTTGCAGATTCTACATTAGAATGTGGAAATTTTTAAACACTATCATTAATATCTCATTCAAATAAAATATTGTGAAGGTAATTCAAAAACAATTGTAGCAATGTGTCAACAAGAAACTGTCAGAAATCCAAGCCAGATTCAGAAGAGGATGTTGAATGAGCGATATCATTCCGGATGTCAGATAGAGCTTGGCTGAAAGCACAGATTACCAGAAAGATGTATACCTGTGTATTATTGACTATACGAAGACATTTGACTGTGTGGATCATAACAAATTATGAATAACACAGCAAAGAACAAGAAGTCCAGAACACTTAATCGGGCTCTTCTGGAACATGTACATAGACCAAGAGGCAGTCATTCAGGCAGAAAAAGAAACTACTGTATAGTTTAAAAACAAGAAAGGCATTTGTTGGGATTGTAACATTTCATCACACTTCTTCAATCTGTATATTAAGCAAATAATCCAAGAAGCTGGACTATATGAAGAAGAACACAGCACCAGGAATGAAGGAAGACTACTTAATAGCGTGTGATACGCAGATCACACAACCTTGCTTGCTGAAAGTGAAGAGCCTTGAAGTACTTACTGATGAAGATCAAAGATTATAGCTTTCAGTATGGATTAAATCTCAACATAAAGGGGGGTAAAAAAAGTCCTCACAACTGGACTAGTAAGCAACATCATGATAAATGGAGAAAAGTTTGAAGTTGTCAAGGATTTCATCTTCCTTAGATCCACAATCAACACCCATACAACCAGTAGCCAAGAAATTAAATGGCATATTGCTGTAAAAGAGTGCTTTAAAGTGTTAAAAAGCGAAGATGTCATTTTTTTTTTCAAAAATGTCATTTTTAGGACTATGGTGCCCTTGACCTAAGTCATGGTATTTTCAATCACCTTCTATGCGTTAAAAAAAAACAAACAAAAAAAACTGAACAATGATTTAGGAAAGCTGAAGAAGAGTTGATGTCTTGCATTATGGTATTGAAGAAGAATATTGAATATATCTTGGACTGCCAGAAGAACAAACAAATCTGTCTTGGAAGAAGTAAAGCCAGAAATCTCCTTAGAAGCAAAGATGATGAGAATTCATGTCATGTACACTGGACATGATATCAAGAGGTACCAGTCCCTGGAAAAGGACATCATGCTTGGTGAAGTCGAGGGCCAGAGAAAAAGAGGAAGATCCCCATGCGATGGATTGACACATGGCTGTAACAATGGTTTCAAACATAGCAGAAATTGTGAGGGTGGCATAGGACCAAGCAGTACTGCATTCTGTTGAACATCAGGTCACTATGAGTTGGAACCCAGTCAATGACACCTAACAGCAACAACAATAAGGATATTATATACATATATATATACTCATTCATTACTCCCAATGTTACGTATTATTATTATCACTTTACAAATATACCAAATGAGGTACACAGGGTCTTGGTAACATGCAAAAAGTAATCATTAAAAGATTCAGGATTTGAACCTGGGAAGCCTGGCTCCACAACTTATGTTGTTTATTTTCTTTTTTAAGAAGAGCTTTACTGAGACACAACTGACATAAATTACACTTCACCTATTTAAAATTACAATACAGTGTTTTTTAGTATATTCATGAACTTGTTCAGCCATCACCCCCTAAAATTCCATTACTTCTCACAAAAGAACTCTTATCTATTAACTATCACTTTCTCCCCTGCAACCCAAGCCTCTAGAAACCACCAATCTACTTTCTGTCTCTATGAATTTACTCATTCTAGACATTTCATATAAGTAGAAACATACACAATGTGGCTTTTTTTTTGGTCTGGCTTTTTTCATTTAGAGTCTTCTTTCTTAACTACTGTACTATATTGTCTTACTGTCTTTAATTCTTTGTTCTTGTTTCAGTCCATGTAAGACTTAATAAATTTCTAACAATCACTGCTAATTCACATAAATATTCAATGGCACTCTGAAGCAGTAAATTTTCAGACAAATCACTGAAATGTGTAACTGCATGGAGGAGTGAGCTGGTGGTGAGGTTCAGTGAATAAAATATACCAAAAAGTAAAAATGTGTTACATAAAAATTAATCCAGAAGAAACTTCAAATTTTTCTGTGAATTTTAAGAATAATCTCTTCTGCATTTCTTGCACTGTTAAATATCTCTAAACCCTGAAAAGTCTTTCTCCCTGCTCAATATGTATCAGAGAAGCAAAAGAAATCTATCATGTTAGAAAATTCATTGCCCAAGAGAATGCTGGGAAATAGGCCAAGAGTAATTCTTTGACCCCCAGAATCATCTTTGGCAGCTCTGTGCCCATAATTCTTCTATCTTTTAAGATCTAGTATTTCAGATGAATGAACTCCATGATGCAGAGGGATAAAATGTAGGTTGTCAGCTAGGTGGGCAATTCTGGACAGAAAAGGAGGCAAAGTAAGTGAGGGACACCCTGGTTCTTGATGTTGGTTTGCATTTCACTGAGTAACAAGGAGTACTCAAGTGTGATATCGCTCTTTGGAAGAACTTTGGCCATTCTGTGGATAAACATATCTCTGAAACTGATGAGGTAGATTCAAGGGTAACTTGAAGGGGCCTTGGTACCTGGGTTGAAAAGGTCTCTGGTATTTGGAATACATCTTTTATCTGAAGTCCACCTTGACAATATGGGCTGAAGAAATGATAAAGAAGAAAATTTAAGTATTATAGAAAGAATGGGAGCCCTGGTGACATAGTGCCTAAGGCACTTGACTGCTAACCAGAAAGCTAGAGGTTCAAACCCACCAGCCACTCCTCAGAAGGAAGATGGAACAATCTACTTCCGTGGTGATACTGCCTTGAAAACCCAAGAAGGGGTCGCTATGAACTAGAAAAAAAATTATATAGTGCCATTGTACTATTGTAAGTTTTCTTGTCTTCATTTCCCTCTAAACATTGATTTCAGCATTCATCTAGACAGTTACCAGTTACAAAATTGTTGTCATTTCATTAGATTATAAATAAATAACTGCACAGGACCAAACTTTTATTTTATCCATGTTTGAATTTTAGGATCACCTCAATCTGAGTGTGAGCCTGTTACTAGATTCAGAAAATCCACTTCTGAGACTGGGCTTTGTGGGACTATGGGAAAGTCACTTAGCCCCAGAGTATTCTTATCTGACCTAGGTGCACCATCAAGTTATGAGGATCAAATACCATAAGCAAAAGTGTGGGAAAGAAAATGAAACACTGGGAGGCAGAACACAAGATGATGGTGAGTCACCACTATCATCATGAAACCTCATGTAGTTCATGTCCCAGAATTTAAAAAGGATGGATTTTGCTAGTCTCAGGGCATGGAAAGAGAGGTACCTCCAAAAGTAGTACTAACTTTCCTAAGCCTCACCTTTTAAGGAATGCTCCTTAGAAACAAGGATGGTAAGACTTTGTCTCATGTACTTTGGTCATGTTATCAGAAGGGACCAATCCTTGGAGAAGGACATCAAGCTTAGTAAAATAGAAGGTCAGTGAAAAAGAGGAAGATCATCAAAGAGATGGATTGACAGTGGCTGCCACAGTGGACACAAACATAATAATGATTGTGAGGGTGGCACAGGACCAGGCAGTATTTCATTCTGTTGTATGTAGGATCACTATGAGTTGGAACCAACTTGATGGCATATTACAACAACCTAACAGGTCTCATTTTCAGGAAACTATGTAGCCACAATAACAGCTAGAATCTGATTATATATGTGTGTTAGCTGCCATTGTATCATCTCCAACTTATGGCAACCTTATTAGAACAAAACAAAACATAGTCCTGCGTTATCCTCATGATCTCCAGCATGTTTGAGTCCATCCTTTTGGCTATTGGGCTAATCTGTCTCTCCAAGGGTCTCCCTCACACTCACTGGCCAACAACTTCACCAAACAAAGTATCGTCTTCTGGTGCATGAGCCCTCCTGTTGATATGTCCGCCACAGGCAAGTCAGACAATGTTCTGTTGTGATCCATAATATTTTCATTGGCTAAGTTTTGGAAGTAGATCACCAGGCCTTTCTTCTTAGTCTGTTTTAGTCTGGAAGCTCTGCTGGCCTCTATTCACCATGGGTGACCCTGCTGGTATTTGAAATGTCAGTGGCAAGCTTCCACTATGATGGCAATGCACACGCCAGCACAGCATGACAAACTTACAGGCAAGCCTTGGACAACCTTGATAACATATAGTCAATACTGAACACCTATATTATAAGGCTCCCCAGTGCCAGGCATCAAGCACCAGGCTGGACACAAGCAGCTGAGAAAACACTGTTCCAGAACTTGAGGCTTACATAGATAACACCAGCACATTTAGTACAAATGGAAAATAATAAAATACGAAGTCAAAGAAGGAAGGAAACCTTATAAACTGGGCAGTTGGTCAGGAAAGGCTGCAGGGAAGAGAGTGAAATATGACACTAGCCTTTGAAATGGCCAGGAGTTTTTTGGTTGCTGGTGACAGATACTCAGCTTAAAATATAACTTATTGGCTGATGAAAATTCCAGGAGTAGTGCTGGTTTCAAGCATGTCTGGATCCAATCGGGCAAACAATATCCTCCTTTTGTCACATTTGCACACTCGCTCTCATCTCCACTCCTGTCTCAGCTCTGATTTCCTGGGAATTTGTTTTCTTTCCCTGACAAGTCTCTTCATATGACAGGAAAGACAGCCATTTCCAGCTCTGGGCACACACAGTCCTTACCATTTAAGACCTCAGAAACACCAACTTCTTCCCTCTGCAGTTTCATCTGTCTGTTCTCTTGGACGGATCCATGATGACTCTGCATGGCTGTGAGCTCTTTTGTGGACAGCTTCCCATGGACAGAAGGCTAAGGAACCACACAGCCGGGTAGCTGCCCATCGCAGAGGCCAGTGTGTGTGAGCAAGTAAGATTGACAGCCTCCTCATTTCCCATGAAATGGGGAGGGGCCAATACCTAATAATCAAGAAATATCCGTAAATCTCAAACAACTGAAAAGAACTTTAAAAGCTAGAAAGAATGGATGAAAGTTTAGAAAAATGAATAATATATGGACAAAGTTATATAGGGGAAAATAAGTAGGAAGAGGTAGTTTAGTGAGCAGAAAACATCAGAGAAAGTCTGAACAGGGGCATTGTAACATTTCCTCTTCCTGCCACCTCCCCTGACTCTACAGTATAAAACAGGCAAACTTTTATGGAAAGCCTGATGTTACAAAGCACTAACCTAGTTGATCTGATAAAAAATGTGGCGTCTTCCTTTGTGGAGTTCATGGCCTAATTGTAGAGACAAGGCACAAACAATAGAAAGCTATCTGGTGATTGATGCTAACAGAACGACACATAACCAAATTCAATACTCCCAAATAAATCAGCCTTTGCAACGTAGCCCCTTGGCTTGGGCTTTACCATGAGGAAACTAGATCCACTGATCTTCCTGTAGGGCCCCTGGGGCCAAGGTTGGCCTCAGATGGCAGCCTCTTCCTCATCCTGTGAAGGTCGGATTGTAGTTCTAAAGGAATCCTGGAGATATAAATTATGTAAAACAACCACTTCAGGGTGTTAAACTGAACTGAAGTCTGAATTTAACTGCCCAGCAAATCACTGAAAAGGGACTATAGCAATATCTTTAATAGATGATATAAATACTTAGGGCATAAAACTGCCTATTCTACTTACTTCTATTACAGCAACCCCCTCCCTCTCCCAGACCTGATTAGGACAGATAAACAGGCTTGCAGGCTCCCTTTTCTAGTCCCATGCTTTTTTCTTGAATACACCACCATCTTCCACATCACCCAAATCTGTTTGTCTGTATTCTATCTGAGACTTACACCTGGAAAACCATGAGCAGCAGATAAGACCTACTGTTTTGTACAGGATACTTGGATTACTAGGGTTCATAAATTCCTGTGTGGGCCACCATTTCAGGCTGATATAAAACCTGTCAAAATCTACTCTGGTCCTAAGTAATCCTTATTCCCAAAGCCCAACCCAATTCACACCTCTATTGATGACCACTGAGCACATAAATCTATTTAAAAACCTATTCTGAACATGATTAGATGAAATCTAAGAACCCTCTAACTTGAAGAATCAATGATTGTACAAAAACTCTCTACCTCTTTCAATAGACCTGATTTCTTAAAGCTGTCATTAGTAAAGTAATAGGATATAAGACCCTCATCCCAGATTTTCTGGATTAGTTCTTAATGGCTACATTCACTCTAAACTTTCAGAAAATATCATTTGAAGACCTACTCTGTGCCCTTTACTGCCCTGACAATCAAGAAACAGAACAGGTAAGCAAATGGCTATTAAAAATCATGTATTCATGACAATATGTGTTCATGTCCTCCCTATGGTCTTCTTCGCTACTATCATGGCTGCCCTATCCCACCTCCACGGCACGCAGACCCCTAAAACACACTTTGAATTGTTTTGCTTCCTTCTTTTTCACTATGCAATGACTTCATATTTTACAGGAGATTGAGTTCAAATTCCTTTGCCTGATATTCAAATATTGCCCATAATCTGTTTTGTTTACCTTTGCTAATATCACCCCATTGTCTGGAAACACACACCGTATCTTTTTTCCCTCTCTAAATTCTACCAACATTCCAAGTCCAGCTCAACTCCTGCTTCTTTCATTCACTAATCATTCTAGTTCTTACTATTTTTTTTCCTGTTATCTCCAAAAGCTCTTAGAACTTTATTTACCCCAATAGCTAACTATTTACCTTTAAAATTTTTCATATCCAATATCCTTTCTTCCCCATCAAGCTCTTTAATCGCAAAGGCTCTCCCTTTTGTGCATGTGTGTGCATGCACACCCATGTGTGCTTCTTTATAGCTATCAAAGTACCAGGTCCTTAGCAGAAAGAAAATAAATCGATGTTGATCAACATAGGAAAAAGAAAAATAATAATACCACAAACAATAATGTTACAAATAGAAAATAATCAACTATTTGGCTATTTAATGATGAAGACAACAAAAATTTGAGATGCGTGGAAAACTCTTCTAAGATGCTTTGCCCAAATTGTTGCATTGAGACAGGTGCTGAAATGTAGAAAAACAGGCCACGAGGTACTCTGAGGAATGGGAAAGAGCTAAGTTGTTTGTATTTCTCAAGACAAAAGCTTTCTAGTGGAGAAAAAACTTCAGAAGAACTTCAAATGGCTCCAGCTGCAAGGCTGCAACTAGAAATTGCTTGCAGATTTTCGGAGGATGTTGTGGATTTTTTTTTTCCCCCCCGTAATATGTGGTCCGTCAACCAGCTGGAAATGTGTCAAATATGACTAATTTCTTAGGGGCAGCTCCCTCAGCCTAATCACAGCACTTCTTGGGTTCCTGTGATCCCCCCATCTGCGAACACAGAGATAAGAACTTCTGTGGATGTTTCTGCCTTTACTCTGTGGTTTCCCGTATGCATGATTTTGTTTCTAACTAAAGTTTAACTTCCTTTCAGACAGAGACTTTTCCCATCTTCAAAAAAAAAAAACCTAATACAGACTTGAAAACATAGAGAGCATGTGACAAATTTTTCATTAGATTTACTAAATTTCATCCATTCCAAATATCACCGCGAAATCCACCTACATCTCAAAAGCCGGTTATCTTTCAGTAAGGAAACACGTGACAGAGCGCCAATAAAAACAGCAATTCCTTTTCTAAACTCCTCTAGGAAGGGAAACCATGTTGCACAGTAGAGCGTAACAATTTGAAATGCTGAAATACAAAGCAGAGGGGCACACTCAGAAATGAGGCTCGTCCCCCACAGGATGGCGTCTGGTTACTAACAGAGGACTAAGTCCTGTCCTTGGATGCCCGAGTACACCTTCTATTACACTAACTTAAATGAAAACCCCAAGGGGAGAACGTGACCTTAAAGATTTATCTGATGGTATGGCCATATTAGATCCTTTCAAATCCTTTAATTTGCAAAAAGTCCCAAAGTCGGTGAACCAAACAAATAGCGCTTCTCTCCCCGTGCTGTGTAACTTGGGTGATATTTATGGGCAGGGAAAAGTTCTGTGTTCAGCAATTTCCTAATCAACTAAGAACAAATCGAGAAAGCAAATCCATGAAATAGGAAAGGGCAAGACCACCGAGCTATGACTTAACAGGCGGCAGAGAAATGTTAGAGCCATTACGCTGCTGAGCCTCTTGCCCCAGTCAAGAGGCATTCATCAGAGATGTTATAGAAGCTGAAACTTGGAAAAATGGCCCGTGGATGTTAAAGTTGGAGCCTTTGACCAGCATCCGGGATGATGAGGCCCAGGAAATGAAAGTGGGCCTGCATCTAGCTTTAAACATCAATTACTATCTCTCTGGAATCATTTCTGGTTAATGTGATATATAATTCATCATTGGGTATTTCTAGTAATTTTAATAATTCAATTCAACAAACCCTTTCCAATATCTACTATATTCATGTCAACAATTGGGAGACAAATTGTAGAACCCCCCAAAACAAAAGAAGTCATGGTCTCCCATCTTTACTATAGTAAATGTTTCAGAAGTTGACTTTTAATTTTGTTTTTGCTTGTAAATGATTAGCACTTCACTTGGCATTCCAGCTCCTGTACCCTTCTAACTTTGCAGGTCTGCATCTGAAATGGACCCTGCAGATGAACCATATATTGTTATTTTGCAGCTGTCCTGAAGCTCTATTTCACACCATGTAATCCTCAGTGTCAGAAAAATCTTCCCTAAAATATGACTTCACTGCCTCAATGCTGAACCTCAAATTGTTTCTTCTCATCCTTTTATTCATAGGACAGAGATTAACCTCGTCCCTTTTATGACTGTGTTTATACTTGCAGACTCGGAAGTAGAAAAACACTTCTGAATCTATGGAACATAGTTGCAGAATCCCTCCACATAATGAACACAAGAAAGTAAAAGAAGAGATGGACATCAGAACTCAAGAGACTGAAGACGCGCCAGTCCTGCTCAACTTCTTCCTGTTTCCCATGAAGAGAATGCAGCCCGGAAGATCTGGCTCTTCTGCATTGTGATCCAGCTCTCCCTTCTTGGCAGCATGCTGTTGTGGAGAAAGGCTAGTCCCACAGACCATAAATCAGTTGTAATTTTTTCCTTCTCTTCCATTTCACAGTTTGCAAAGAAGCCAGTAAGTTAATTATGAGTCGTCTAGCATGTTGTTGTTGTTGTTATGTGCCGTCTAGTCGGATCTGACTCATAGTGACACCTTCTTAGGTTTCCGAGGCAGTATCACTATAGAAGTAGATTGCCCAAACTTCCTTCGGAGGAGTGGCTGGTGGGTTTGAACCACAAGCCTTCTTGTTAGCAGTCAAGGCACTATGCTACCAGAGCGCTAGCATAGAAAGGTAAAAACCATAATGGGATGGAGCAAACTTGTAAACATTATACTGGACAGATTTTTGCCTTTCTTTGAAACTTACATAAATTCATTTCTTGTTTATTTACATTAATATGAGAGCTTTTTTCTTCATCTCTTTTACTTTGCCATCATTCTCCTTAGCCCTCTCTCTCCGACTTTCTTGATTTGATATACTTGTTCATGATACATTAACTTGGCAAGTTTTTGCTGTCTCATGGTTTCTAGATTCTTCATGGAGAAAGATATCTTCATTATTACTGAATTCAAATAACTAAAATAGGAGTAAACTCATTACTCAAAGCTACCAAGACTAAAGCTTGCCCACTACTCTATGTCTCTTTGATTTTGTGGGGGATGTGGCTGGTGTAAGCAAGTTCACAGCCAGTCTTGCTTACTGAAATGATAAGCCAGCTTGTCTAGAACCTAGAGACCAAGAATATATACAGGGATGGAGCTCAGCATCTCCCATGAGCTTGAGTCTAAGTAGCTGAGAGTCTAAGAATATGAAAGGTCCTGAAGCAAGTAATGGAGGCCAGCCAAGACATGCTCTTCTTCTGAGAATAAAGGAACTGGAGCTAGACAACCACTCCCAAGGCAAAGAATCACCCTCAGCAGCACATAAAGACTTACTTTCTGAATTAAAAGGAGGTCTGGTGGCATAATACCTAAGGCATTTGACAGCTAACCAGAAGGTTGGAGGTTCAAACTCAGCAGCCACTCCATGGAAGGAAGACTGCACAATCTACTTCCATAAAGACTTACTGCCTCGGAAACCCGTTTCCAAAGGGGGTCACTACGAGTTGGAATTGATTCAATGGCAGTGAGTTTGGGTTTTGTTTTGTTTTGTTTTGTCTTGAATTAAAAAGAAAAAGAAAAAAATAGTATTATAAGGACAAATAGTATAGATCTCTGTTTATAAGAAATGGGTTGAAGAAAAGGAGATTGGTAATCAGAGGAATATAAAGCAACAAGATACTTCAATGAGGAAAATGGAAGGAAAATCAGCTTATGGCCACAAACTCAGGTGAAGAGAGTCCTAAATACTGCCCAGTGAATCTTCATATACATCACAGAGTCCTTCTTACCACTCCAAGTTTCCTCCTTCACATTGGCACCTAGTTTCCAAAGCTGAAGAGTCAAGGTTGAAAGACACAGTTACCAGTAACAATTGACTACCCTTCTAATCTCTGACTTGAATGGCTGAAGATTCTCATCAAAGCAGTATCTGTTAAGAGAAACTATGAATAGAATCATAACAGACATTTAAAAGAGTCCTAGAGGAACCACAGGGAATCTTCTAAACAAAGTCTATAATATGAGACTGAAAGGGGCATTGAGATATTTTTCTCCAGCGTCCTCTTCAGCATCCTGTTAGGGTAGTTAAGGTATTGCCACACTGTACACAATTGTACAGACAGGTACACAGACTAGGAAGGGATAGAGGACAGACTAGACTCAGATAATCCCACCATTCAGTGAGGCCTGGCTCCTTCTACTATGCCACACTTTATCCTCTAAAGTGTCTGGCAAACATTTATAAAAACTTTAAAATCAATTAGTATGTTGCCTTCTGAGAAGATATTGTAACCTGTCCAGAGTAATAAAATCAGCAATGCACAGCATTACTTTCCTCTATGAAGAGCTTGAATAAATAAGACATTTATAAAAATGAGTGGAAAATCTGAAATGAATATCCCAAGAACCATGAAAAAATAAGCTAAGAGAAATTGAATTTTCTTTTGAGTCTCTAAGAGAGAGGCAGCAGTTGAGGATTTTATACATAATTTATAAGGAAAATTGTCCCGTTCACTCAGGTATATACCATATCAGTTTGTGGAAAAGATTAAGAAAGCTGTCTCTTTTTAATTGAAATCAAATGTAGGTATGGAGGAAAAATAAATTCTGACTGAGGGAGAATGCAACGAGTCACATGACCAAACGCTTTCAGGAATTTACATGAAAGTTTGTTATTTTTATAAACCAATTTGTTTTGACTTTATTTATTATAAGGTAATAATAATAATAATAAAAGCCAAGTAATGGAGACCAGTCAATGCAAACTTTTGTGTGTGGAGTCTTTTCCCAGAGGAACTGAAAACTAGACACCACAACCACATCAAAGAATCATGCTTATCAGCATAAAAAAAAAAAAGCTGCCATCCAGTCAGCTCCAACTTATAGTAACCCCTCCTTGGGTTTCCGAGGCAATATCACTATAGAAGTAGATTGCCCCATCTTCCTTCCAAGGAGTGGCTAGTGGGTTTGAACTGCTAGCCTTCTGGTTAGCAGTCAAATACCTTAGGCACTACGCTACCAGAGCTCCTAAGATAGAAGGCAATCAAAAGACTATAATGCAGGAGCTTCTACCTCAAATAGAGCTGAACTTAAAGACAGGGAACTGCCAGAAATTCAAGATGGATTTAGAAGAGAACATGGAATGAAGGATATCATTGCTGATGTCAGATGGATCTTGGATGAAAGCACAGAATATCAGATGTTTATATATGTTTTATTGATTATGCAAAGGCATTTGACTGTGTGAGTGCTAACACATTATACATAACATTGCAAACAGTGGGAATTCAAGAACATTTAATTGTGCTCATGTGGAACCTGTACATAAACCAAGAGGTACTCCTTTGAAAAGAATAAGGTGATTCTGCATGGTTTGGGATCAGGAAGGGAGTGCATCAGGGTTGTATCCTTTCATTATGTTTATTCAATCTATATGCTTAGCATATTGTGACAAACTGGACTATGTGAAGAATGTGGCATCAGGATTGGAGAAAGACTCATTAACTACTTGCAATATGCAGATGATACAACCTTGCTTGCTGAAAGTGAAGAGGACTTGAAGCATTTACTGACGATGATCAAAAGCTACAGCCTTCACTAAAAAAATAAAAATTCTCACAACTGTACCAGTAAGCCACATTACTATAAATGGAGATAAGATTGAAGTTGTCAAGGATTTCATTGCACTTCTATCCACAATCACTTGCCTGTCAGTGTGTTGTATTGTGTTGGCTTGCATGTTGCTGTGAGCCTGGAGGCTATGCCACTGGTATTTCAAATACTAGCAGAGTCACCCGTGATAGACAGGTATAGTGGAGCTTCCAGAATAAGACAGACTGGAAAGAAGGAAGGGGCCATCCATTTCTCAAAGAATTAGCCAGTGAAAACCTTATGAATAGCATAATCAATGCCCATGGAAGCAGCAGTCAAGAAATTAAATAATGTACCGCATTGGGCATATCTGTTGCAAAAGACCTTTGTAAAGTGTTAAAAAGCAAAGATGTCACCTTGAAGACTAAGGTGCAACAGACTGAAGCCATGACATTTTCAATACTCTCAAACGCATACAAAAACTGGACAACGAATAAGAATGACCGAAGAATTGATATATGTGAATTATGATGTTGGCAGAGAATACTGAATATACAGTGGACTACAAGAAGAATGAGCAAATCTGTCTTGGAAGACATACAGCCAGAATGCTCCTTAGAAGTGAGGATGGTGAGTTTTCATCTCATACACATTGTACATGTTATCAGGACAGCCCAGTACCTGGAGAAGGACATCATATTTGGTAAAGTAAACAGCACAAAAAAGAAGACCCACAATGAATGTTGACACTGTGGCTGCAAAAATGGGCTCAAACACAACAATGATTGTGATGACGGTGCAGGCGTGGGCAGTATGTCCTTCTGTTGTACGTACGGTTATTATGAGTCGGATTGATTGAATGGCACCTAACAACGAAAGGCCCAAAAACAAAGTCCTAGTAAGTGTTAAGATTTCCTGTTGTTATTTTCCCTCCATTCTAAGGAATGCTGGGATTGGCATATATACCTGTGGTAGTTCAGTTTGCGTGTCAACTTGGCTGGGCCTGGTTGAGTGACTGGGCAGCTGGATGTAATATTCCCCATGAAGACACTGCTAATCAACTCTATGGCGGAATCTACTGTGAGCAGCTGAGTAGCTGCCTTAGGGATGTGGTCTGCTTCCTTTATATAAGCAGAAGCCTTGGGGAATGGTCTCTGGCTAATGGCATGCTTGAACCCTGCATGTAGCCCTGTCGTTGTTCAGCAGTCTGCCATGCTCTGCCAACCTTGGGACTTTCAATGGGCTTGAGTTAACAGCCTTCCATATGGTTTGGTAATATCGAGACTGTGCCTTTTTACTTGTCAACCTTGGGCTTGTCAGTCTCAGCACCCAGTAGCTGTCTGAGTGAAGAAAAGCCTCTGGCTCTGGTGGGCTGGGAGCAGGAGGCAGAGCTGAACCCTAAGGTTGAGGAGCTTTCACCCAGGCCCTAGAGCCTGGCACTTTGAACTCAGACTTAAAGCCTCCAAATTGTAAGAATAAACTCCTATTTGTTAAAGCCATCACATTTGCCATATATCCTTGTCAGAGTGGCACTAGGTAACCAGAAAAATACCCCATATCTCCTGGCTACTGATGATTTGAACAACATCAGTAAAGTACATTGGCTTAATGTTGCTGTCTCCTACAATGCTACTATTAATAATTTGGTTATTTTGTAACTTTTTCTATAGATTAATCACCATTTACAAATGCTCCCAGAAACACTGAAATAATTCTAAGTTATTAATGATTCCCTCTAAAATATCAAATTAAGATATTTCAGAGCATTTGGGCAAAGAAAGAGAGAAAGACTTTGAAAGGAAGAGAATGTGGATTTAAGAATCTAAGCTGCTTTCTCTAGATCATACAGGCAAGAAGTGGCAGAAATTACAGTTTAACTCTAGTTCTATTGAATCAAAACTCCATGCTGTTGAATGCCACCAGTCTAAATAAATCTTGAAATATGGAAGTTTTTATCTTAAGGTCTTATTTCATAAGTGGCAGGGCAATGACTGTTCCTGGGCCTAACTCATAGTCAAGTACACTTCCAGTACTATCCCAATGTTTATTGAAATGCCGGCAATTTAGCAGAAAATAAGAATGATGTAGCACACCTTCTTCTATATCAGAACTTTAATCAACACTGCTTCCTTACCTTGAAAACTCTGCTTTGCAATGGAAATTGCATATGCATCTCTTGGATATTCCAAGAGATTCTATCTACAAGAAGTGAAAAAATTAAAGGGCCATCATTTTAATTAAAATTAGCTTATGGTAATTTTAGCCTTTCCCACTTCTTGCAATGGAACCTACAGTGTGAGGACAGGGTAAATTCCAGCCTAAGGTTGCAGTTTTTATTCTCCTACATTATCAGCAGAATGAGTCACTCTAACCAAGAGCAGCAAAGAGCCATTCTGGTAACATCTTAGAAGGTGACAATAAATTAAGAATGAGATCCCAAGCACATTCAAATTTTAGAATTCTAGCTCCAAATCCTGATTATCTTAGTAAAGCAAGGCCATATGAATACAATTAGGGAATATCATTTTATTAATAATAATGATTATTATTCTTTGTAGAGTAGGCTTTTATTATCCAATACACTTATGTGGTCAGTAAAGGGAAAGATAAAGAAGAGTCGTATTTCTTCTTTAAAAAGTCAAGCCAGCATGTTTAACTAAACTGCCAGATAGTGTACTCGTCTCATTTATGTCTGATTTTAAAGAAGAGGTCAAAGGAGAAAATTTATGCTCTCATCAGGAGTCTCTCCTTTTTGCCCCACGAGGAAGTTTTAATCTGTCACCTTGGGTAGCTATTAGCTAAAAACTGACTTAACAACACGTAACGACAACAACACAACCTGAACACTGATTCATACAGTGATACAGAGGTCACTCTTGCATTCATGGCAGAGATGCCCTTCGGGAAAATAAAACACAAACTATCACTGGCTAGTTTATAGGTTGTCTGTAACATGGGCTGTGATTGCTGCAAAATACGAAATTCATCTTCATATGTCCAAAGTAAGGATAGGAGACTGGAAATTAGTTATTTAATTTCATCAAATTATCTCAACCCTCTAATCCAAGTATTAAACTGAAATGATGAACCTAGTCATGTAAATATATGGTGAGTATTGGATATTTCTTCTTAAATGAAATAAAGTATTTGTCTATATTTTTTTCTGTCTATAAGAAAGTTCGGGCAATCTACTTCCATAGTGATACTGCCTCGGAAACCCAAGGAGGGGTCTCTATGAGTCGGGTCTAACTCAACAGCACATAACAACAACAACAACAACATAAAATTATTCAATATAAATTCCCAAAATCGGGAGAGCTTTTTACAGATATGGCAGTGGCTCCCCAGGGTGTCTGTCCACTATGGTATTTCTCACAGTATGACCCTAATATCATTTACATCAGAATTCCCTGCTGGTGCCCAACTTGGAAGTGGAGCCCTTATTCAAGGTGAAATTCCTTCCTGGGCTTTGTCTCAGACTTACTGAGTCAATCTGTATGGTCATGCCATGATATCAACATGTGTAACAGGCTAAAGAACTGATTTCTTTCATACTAAAGTTTAAAAACCACTACCCAGGCTCCAGGAACACCAAGAAAACAAGATGTCCATTGGGCATAAAGAGGTGGAAGGACAGAGGAAGATCCAACAGCCACAGTAGAACAAGTCACTTAGTTTAGGAAAGGTCTCCTGACAGGAGTTCCTAAATTCCTTTGGCTCTCATTTAACACAGCAGGCCCAAGAGTCTAGAGATATCATCCTGTGGAAGGTGAGAAAGGAAAAATAAGGGGCCAGGGAAGTCTGTGCTTTGGGGCAGGGATTATGGAAATAGGGACAAGGAAGAGAAAGGGGAGACTTTGTGCTGAGCAATCTCCTCCCTTGGTTCCCTTACAGAAGACACTGAGCTTCGCAGCTTGTGGAGAATGATGTTGAGCTCAGGCAACTTCTGGTCTGCTCCACATTTGCACTCTTTAGGGAGATCATCTAACAGGCTTCCTGCACATCCTGTGGTGGCCATGAGAAGATGCACTCAGCGACACAGACCACAGACCTGTAGAATGGTACCCTGAGCTCCTCTCTGCTTCTTATGGGGACATAGAAGGTAGCTGAGCTGAGAGCTGTGAGCTTGCCCTAAGCTTGACCCGGTGAAAGATATCCTACCCTGTCCTAAATGGTATGACTTAGGTAAAATATTCATTGAAGTGCTGGTTTGAAAGGCAACTAATGGCACAAAGTCTGTGAAAGTGCTTTGAGAGTCTAGAACATGGTACAAATGAAATATGCAACATTAATAGGAAGTGCATTGCAGTTCCAAGAAAATTTCAAGTTGCTGTTAAGTTTCTAGGCTGACGGAACATTGGTTTATGAATTGAGCTCCATATATTCCAGTGGTTCTTCTGAACCCTCATTCCCAACACCCATTGAACTTGTTGGGGGAGATTAAGCCCTAGAAGACAGACTTCTACTTCATCACCCCACCTCCACTTTTCCAGAGTACCTCTACTTCTATTTATGCATTACTGTAGCTTTGTTTGATCGAAGAGCTTCTCAACTAAGAAACAGTTTGGAAAATAGAGTGCTTGAAGATAAAAATGAAAAGGTCACTAAGATAACAGTAAAAAAAAATATAGTAATATTTTTAGATATATTCTGCCGGGCTCAAACAAGCCTTAAAACCCAGAAATATTCTCAATTTTACTCACAATTCCTTTCTTGTTTTGTTTTCAGATGAGTAGAAGTAGAATCTCAAACCATACTTAGACTGAATGAAGTAAATTTTGATGGTTGAAGTCCTAATCTGTCTCCTATAAAGAACAGGACACTGCATTGACTCCAAGGGTTTACAATAAAACCCACTGAATCCCAGGTGGCAACTAAGCATTGGCTTGTCATGAGCACAATGAATTGCTTCACAAGAGGGTTAATACTTTGAATTACTGTTAGCACCAATTCTTATTTGCTAGAAACTGATAAAATAATCAATAGAGGGCTTTTGTGTGTTTGTTTCCAAGGAGATAATGGTGTGCTCAAGGTTATTGAGAAGGCCTCCTAATCTCCAGGGAAGAACAGGAAATTCAAGGCAAAAGCCTAGAGAGCAGCCACCACCAGTGGTTTATGACATTGGATAAGGTCTTTATTTCTTACCTGAAAGCTTCCATCTGTAAAAAGGAGGGATAATAATTTATCCTTTCCTCCAATAAAAGAATAGGCCTAATATAAAATCTTGGAATCATGGAAGACAGAAAGTTTCTTGATCATTAGATATCATTCCTTTGTGATCTCAAATTAGCATGTATACCAGACTTTAATTACTTTCCAGAAATATATATTATAGTTATCTGCTTATCTCTCTCATCTCTTAAAATAGAGCTTACCTGAAAGTTTTCATCATCTCTTTCTGCATAGCACCAATAGAGTATCTGCATATCCTAAAAAAAAACAAAAACAAAAAAAAATCCAAACTTACTGCTATCTAGCTGAATCTGACTCATAGCAGGCCCTCCTCCTTGGGTTTCTGAGGCAGTATCTCTAAGGAAGTAGATTGTCCAGTCTTTCTTCTGCGGAGCAGCTGGCGGGTTTAAAGCGCCAGCCTTCTCGTTAGCAGTCAAATGCCTTAGGCACTATGCCACCAGTGCACCTCTGCACTTTTTAACTTATTGTTTGTCATTTATTAAATGAATGAAAGAGAATCATTTATTAAATGAATTAAGGGATAGATTAATAATAAATATAATACTCCATATTAAGCCTCTCCCAAATCAGGGGTCTTCCTAAGCCTCACAACCTAAACATGTACGAAGGAGGATGACCAAGATGGTCAGGAACAATGACACAAGGACCAGCATTCTGTATGTTGATCATTAATAGATCCAAAACACCATCTCCTTAATGTCGGTGTTGTTGTTGTTGTTGTTGTGTGCCGTCAAGTCAGACCCGACTCACAGCGACCCCTCCTTGGGTTTCCGAGGTGGTATCACTGCGGAAGTAGATTGCCCCATCTGCCTTCTGAGGAGTGGCTGGTGGGTTTGAACCACCAGCCATGTCATATTGCTGGATCACACCAAGATTTTGGTCAACCAATACTCTCAAATATTTTCCACATGCTATGGGTTCAAGCCTGTCTAACTTCTGACACTTTTTTAATCTAAAAGCAGAAATATGCATGCATCCTTGATAAATGTGGATATGTCAATTTGAGGCCATTATATGACTTTATATTTAAGTATAATATATATACACAAAAGGATCAAAGGTCGAGTTTGATAAATTTTCAGAAACAGATTTAAAAAAAAAAAAGAAATAAACATATAATTAACTGATTGCCATTGAGTCGTTTCCCACTTATAGAGACCACTTCTTGGGTTTCCAAGGCAATGTCACTACAGAAGTAGATTGCCCAACCTTCCTTTTGAGGAGAACAGAACATTACCAGCACCACAGAATTCCCCCCCTTCAGAACTTATCCAGTCACCACGCCCAGCAAAGGTGACTATATTCTTATTTCTAATACTAAAAAATTAGTTGAGGCAGTTTTCAAACTTTATATACATAGGATAATACTGAATGGACTTTTATCTAGTTTCTTTCATTTAATATTTGTTTATTCACATTGCTGGTATAGTATTCCATGTGTAAATATTCCACAATGTATTTAGCTAGGCTACTGTTGATGAAAGAGCCCTGGTAGTACAGTGGTTAAAGCACTTAGCTGCTAACCCAAAGGTTGGCAGTTCACACCTACCACCTTCTTCATAGGAAAAAGATGTGGCAGTCTACTTCCTTAAGGATTTACACCCTTGGAAATCCTATGGGGCAGTTCTACTTTGTCTTATAGGGTCACTATAAGTCAGGAATTGACTTGGTGGGAGTGGGTTGGTTTTGACTTTTTGGTTGATAAACATTTGCATAATTTCTCATTTGGGCTATTATAATACTTCTACTATATTTTGTGCATGCCTTTGTGAATATATGATTAGCTTTCTGTTACAACCAATACAAGCTTTTTGAATTATAAATGAATCTATGTCAGCTTCACCTCCAAACATTTCTAAATCTGTCCATCTTTGCTTTTTCTACTCTTAACTAAGTTCAAGCCACTTCATCTCTTGGAACACTTCACTGATTTATAAGCAGTCTCACTGCTTCTCCATACAGCAGAATGTTTGTCTTTTTTAAAAAATGTAAATAATATCATGTCTTATCAGGGCTTAACATTTACCATTGATTCTCAACATTCTATACCCTGCTCTTCTACAAGGTGCTATCAGAACTAATCTCTGTCTATTCTTCTGATCAACTTTGAACCATTCTTTTCCTCTTGCTCACTCTGTTCCAGCCACACTGACCTCCTTGAAGGCCTCCAATGTGCAAAGCAGATTCCTTCTGACCCAGAATCTCCACATAACAGAATGCTTTTCTTTATCTAGGACTCAGATCAATGTCTTCTCTTCAGAGAGAACTTCTCTGATTCTTTCCCCAACATAAAGGAACACCTCCCTCCAGATCCTTCTCCATCATGGAACTCAACCCACTGCCTAACATCTCTTTTACCTGTTTCTTTGTTTACTGTCTTCCTTATTTGATAATATTTTTATTGCAATATAATAACATACCATAACATTCATTGCTTCAAAGGATATAATTCAGTATTTTTGTTTAGAATATTCACCATATATCCACCAGAATATTTTCAGGACCCCACAAAGAAACCTTATATCTATTAAGAGTCATTCCCCATTTTTCCTTCCTTCCAACCCTAAACAACTGCTAATCTACTTTCTGTCTCTATGAATTTATCTATTCAGAGCATACTACATATGACATTTTGTGAATGGCTTCTTTCACTTAACATAACATTTTCAAGATCCGTCACGTTGTAATGTTGTATCAATACTTCATTCCATTTTCTTGCCAAAAAATATTCTATTGTATAGATATGCCACATTTTATCTATTTGTCAGTTCACGACAATTAGGTCATTTCTATTTGGCAGAGCTATTATTAACAACACAAGCTATGAATATTTGTGTATATATTTTTTTGTGGATGTATATTTTCATTTCTCTGGGTACCCAGCACACAGTAGGTAGCCAACTTATTTTTGTTGATACTCTAAGATCTCAAAGCAGGGTTAACAAAACTGATTGTCTTTTGAGTTCATCTGTAAAAATAAGTGTAGATTTTCCTCTTCTGCCTAACAAAAATAACTTAGTGAAAAGCTGGTTTTCCTCACCAATTTTCACATTAAACAGCACGTACTGAGAATCCCATGTCAGTGGAGATATTTGAACTTAAATACACAATATAAATTGGAAATGGGAACAAATTCATGGATAGAATACACCTACAAAAGAAACTTCCCTTGTGGCCACTTCTACAGACAAATCAGATTAAAGGGGACCTGGTGAAGATTCTCTGAGGATCAAATAGAGAAATTACTCTAGGCCAAGCAAATCATGTCCTTTAGGACGCACTGAGACAGTTGAGAAAATAAATGAAGCAAATGACCTTAAATATTTGGGATTGCTGCTTATATCAAAACTGGAGTCAAATGTTTTTATCTTTATCGCTCTGGGGATTTATCTTAATATCCTCTTAGAATGATATTTATCTCTCAGCAAGCTAGTTGAAGGCCATCAAAGCACAGGAATTGCCCCAATGGAAGCAGACCGATGGTCCATCCAGCCTAGTATCTTCTTTCTGAGAGTAGCCAGTGTGGAATAGCACATATATACTGATATGCAAAAGTTCTTAGTAAAATACACCTAATTGTGCAATGTCAGGCAGGGAGCTCAGCACAATTTCTTCTGAGCCCAGCTGGTGACCAACTTCTGCCCTGAAGCAGGAGGTCTGATGGCCCTTGTAACTCTTAGCCTGGCAAGTGTAACTGCCAGCTCCATTTCAGAGCATGATTTCCTTCCCGTGGTATCTTCAGAAAAAAAGGTTGGATATTTACCACCCAACAAGTTTGCTGCTATCACATTATGGTGAGCCATTAAAGCTAATCCATTAGTAAAAGGGAAGAGATCTTCAGGGAACTTGGGAGTTTAAGTCTAAAATTGAGATAATTTGCTGCCACTTCTTTCCCAATTTTATTTTATTCTTAGGCTGTCCTTCTTTTTTTTTTCTTTCTTTCTTTCTTTTTTAAGATAAAACTCTATGAATTCTGGTTTGTTTGGATGTATTCCCTTAAACAAAGCTAATATCCTCAGCTAACTGTCTTTGTGCATCATGAGTGGAACAGCCAGAAGTGTATGCGAAACAGTTAGGATTTGGGAGCAGGAAAATAGTCTCTCTGTGGCTTCCCAATTAACACAATGTCTTTATTTCCAGGATTTTGATAAAAGAACAGCAAATTTTTTATACATGTATTCTTTCATTAAAAATTGAGTACTAAATATTCTGTAAAAATTCCCAGGTGTATAGTAGAACTCACAAGGAGCAAGGCTGCAGTTACTTCTTGGGCACAGCCAGCTAATGAGTAGTTGTTGGACCTGTGGGCTTGGGACCACAGTCACAGGGGACATCAAGCTCAACATTGTTCCACCTCCTACTTTGGAGATGAGTGACTGGGATCGTAAAAGCTTGCAAGCAGCCATCTAGATGCAGTGATGGGTCTCTCCTCATCCAGAACAAAGAAGAATGAAGAAAACTAAATATGCATAGAAACAATTAGTCCAAGCAACTGGTACACCATGCATGTTCACCCTGTATGACTACGAGACCAGAAGAACTAGATGGTGCCTGGCTACCACTGTCAAACACTTGGAGGGGGAATCTATGTAGGAGATCCTGGATAGAGTGGGAGAACAATGTGGAACAAAACTCAAAATCATTTGGAGGTAAAAAAAAAAGGACAAGTTTTGCTGGTCTGATAGACCCTGATGGAACCACTGAGATTATGGCCTCTAGCTGTCCTTCAGGTCTGGAATTGAACCCATACCTTCGGCTTCCAGACAAACAAGACAGGCATATGAGGTGAAGTAGTAGAAACACTCCTTGGAGAGAACAATCATAGGAGAATAGAAAGACTGTGTATACATAGGGACATAGTTCAGGGGGCAGTAGTGCATGGAGGGATGGACACAGGGAAGAGGTAACTATTGGGAGGAAGTGGGTGGGGAGCTGTTGCATTGTGGTAAATCATAGTCAATGTCATGAGACAAAGTGTATGTGAACTGCTGTATGGAAAGTGAATTTACTCTGTAAACTTTCACCCAAATCACAATTTAAAAAAAAAAAAAAAATGAGCACTAAGTGCTAGACTAGTCCCTGGGGACATAATGATGAAGAGAACAAACTTTACACTAGTGGCCAAAGGACGTCTATTCTAGTGCAGTAACAGAAATTTGGAAAAAAAAAAAAAAGTGAGGAGACAAATGAAAAACATATATATTTACAAGCTGTAGTACATTTTGCATAATGGAAAAAAGATGTTGAAGTAGAAAAAGATCTGGTAGTGGCAAGCAGAGATCAAAGATGAGCTAAGAGAAGCATGTTCTAAGGCTTTGAGGTAGCATACTCCAGAAATAAACAAGGGATGAGCAATCTCACTAGAATGTAGTCTGTAAGGAGAAAGTATGATGTGATAAGACTTGGACAACTTAGGTAAGACCTATTGTGCAAAATAAGAGCTCTGGTGGCTTAGTGGTTAAAGCTTTTGGCTACTAACCAAAAGATCAGTAGTTTGAACCTACCAGACACACCACAGGAGAAAGATGAGGCAGTCTGCTTCGATAAAGATTTACAGCCTTGTAAACCCTATGGGGCAGTTCTACTCTGTCCTATATGGTCACTATGGATTAGAACTGAATCAATGGCCATGAGTTTTGGGTTTTGACATTGTGCAAAGCCTCATGTCACAAAGAGCATTTGGATTTTATTTTCATACAATGGTAATATTCAACTTTTGCAGTCATTAGAAGATTGGGCAATCTACTTCTGTAAAATACTGACTCAGAAGCCCAAGAGGGGTCATGCTGAGTCAAATCAACTCAACACCAATGAGTTGTTTGTTTGTTTGTTTGTTTTATTCAACCAGTTAGTAGTCATTGAGCAAGTCCTCATAAACAGACTAGTGTCTTAGTACTAGTCAACAAATCTGGGTGGAACTGGTAGCAAACCATACATCTGACCCCTCTGAGACTCTCAGGTATGATCCCATAAGGAAATGACCACAGGAATTAGATGAAGGTTACTGGGTCCACACAGCTGCTCCATCTCATATCCTGACCTATCACACAGCTTGATACACTTCCTTTTATCTTGACCTGACCCCAAAGTTAATCATTGTCTCTGTCAAACCTTGTGCTTCATCCCATTGGTTTAACAATGCCTTATTTTAACAAGGGAATTTCTTCCCTGAATCTTCCCCTGTGATTATAAGCCACTTAACTCAGGGTGTCTATTCCTGGGGTAAACCCTTCTGACCCCTGGAAAACTGGCTTCCTCTCTGGGTAATCAGTTACACCACACAGAATACATGATTCCAGGCCTTAGATTTGTCAGAGAACAGGAAGTATTACATGAGTTCAAATGGAATCCAGAGCAAGGAGGAGACAATGATAAAAGAAGAGGAAAACTTCACGGGCTGGGAGCGTGGCCAACAAACAACATGGCAAAATCATAAGAGTATTAAGTGAGTCTTTACTAAGTGCCAAACCCTGTGCTACACACTTAACATTCATCCTAGCAATTCTATGAGAAAGAGATTCCAATCCCTGTTTTATAGAAAAGATAACTGAAGCACAGAGGGAAGAAGTAACTCTTCAAGGCTGGACAATGTTAGAGCCAGAATTTGACCCCAAACTCTTTGACTCCACAGCTGGTGTTTTTACTCCCAGCTGTACAGAAAGAACATAGGGTAGGAAGTTAGGAGATCTCCATTTCAACACCAGTGCTGCTTCTGACTCACTGGGTGACTATGGTATTACTTAGTGCCCCAGTCTGTACAAATAAGTCCCATAGATTCCACTCATCTCCAGTTCCCAATAGTCTAAATGTGTGCCTATTGACAGTACTTACTGAGTACCTGTGAGAAACCATGGGCTGTCACTACATGTTTGCAAGGGAATAAAAAGTCACACACAAATATCCACCCAGAAAGTATTTTGTGAGAAACCCAGAGAGAAATAGCAGTGAATTATAAGATATTCTACATGCACTCAATAACTTGCAAAGTTGTCATCCTACTTAATGATATAAACCTGGCTGAGCTATTCAAACTGTGTGATCTATAGAAGAACAAAGGATACAGCAATTAATGTTACTTGGGATGGGCAGTAGAAATAGGAGCATGATGGGGACTGGAAAAAATGATAAGACTTCAAGTGGGTGAAGTAAAAAGGGAATTCTAAATTCTGGATGAAAAATTTAAAATAATAATATTTGCTAATATTCAAATGTATGTTATTGGATGACTCAGATATCTAGAAAAAATTCAGAGTAAAGACACTCTCATTGGCACACATTTATACACATACATACACACACACACACACACACCACTGTCTTGTTTGTAATTTGAATTAATGGACTCTGTATTAATGCACATAATAGGACTTAAGTGTTGGAGTAGGAGGCAGGTGATGTTGTTGTTATTATGTGCCATCAAGTCAGACCTGACTCATAGCAACCCCTCCTTGGGTTTCCAAGGTGGTATCACTGTGGAAGTAGTTTGCCCAACCTTCCTTCCGAGGAGTGGCTGGTGGGTTTGAACCACCAGCCTTGTGGTTAGCAGACAAGTGCCTTAGGCACTACACCACCAGAGCTCCTAGGAGAGAGGTGGTAGGGTGTGATATAGCTACTCTAGGAATTTCATCTTGTATGTTATCTCTCTGGGAGAACTAGAGAAATCACATTCACTAGGTAATTAATTTCTGATTGTCAGAAGCCCGAAATCCACAATACTTCTCCCCAGGAGTCTCCCTTGAAATTAAGATTGGAGTACAATGGGAGTTGGACTTCATCTCACCAGAGGTGCATCAGAATCACCTGAGGAGCTTCTGGCACCTATAGCTTTCCATACTATGTCTCACAAGACAATCCTGGTCATGTGAAATAGGTTCCTAGACAATTCCAATGATCACTGTTCTATAGAAGCATTGCTTATGGAACAATAATGGAAGATGTATAACGGTGGCCTAAAGTCCCATAAGTTAGGAAATCAGAGCTTGTACTCACAGGAATGCCTCCTAGAAGAGCACTAGTCAGAAATATTTAGGGACTGGATTTGCCAAGTTCACAAAGGAAGAGAAAGCCAAAGACTTTCATATCTCACCATCTTTCTGTCTTTCAAAGTACCCTGCAAATAACCAGAACCCCTGTGTATTAGAAAGTGGAATTCCTGGAAGAGTAGGATTTGGGTCTTGGAAAGGTACATGACACTGTACATCAAGGCTTTCAAACAATGCAAAGAAATAAACATTAAAATCCACATTTCTAAATAAGAAAATATTCTTTCACCTATCCTTATTTCCTCCTGAAATCACTAAGCATGATTCAGTTATAATCATTAAAGAATGTAACCAGCTCTTTTCAGAGCCTATAATTTTAAGAAATTGAAGTGCTTGGGAAAATGTGTTTAAGGATTTGCCAACCTCTAAGAACTTGCATAGTAGTGAGGGACACTGGCATTTTTTGAAAGAAGATCGCATTTGCCCATCCATAGAGTAAGCAGTTGAATTGAAAATGTTAATTCTGAGTCGGGGTTCTCTGGAGACATTTAAATTCAAAATGGAAAAAAGTAGACAGCAGACCTGTCTCTGTGCCAAACCCCTGGAAGAGAATCTGGGAACTGAAAAACTATCATAGGTTGTGAACTGTATCTGAGACATAGTCATTCTTTAGGCTTTTGACAAAATGCTGCCTAATTGCAATCTACTGGAGCCCTGGTGGCACAATGCTAAAGTACTCTATGGCTAATCTAAAAATTCATGGTTCAAACTCACCAGCCACTCCACAGGAGAAAGATGTGGCAGTCTGTTTCTGTAAAGATTACAACCTTGGAAACCGTATGGGGCAGTTCTAGTCTGTCCTATAGGGTCACTATGAGTCTGCATCAACTTGAAGGCATATGCTTTTATTTTGTTTTGTTTTGTTTTCTTGCAATCTGATGACCTCAAAGGAGACTCTGATGATTAAGTACAGAAGAACCATTGTTTCAGTTATCCTGTGTTGCTGTAACAGAGGATACCACAAATGGGTGGCTTTAACAAACAGTATATTCTCTTACAATTTTGGAGGTTACAAGTCCAACTTCAAAGTGCCAAGCTCTAAGGGCTGGATGCCTTTTGCTCCTGGCCCACTGAAGCTGGAAGCTTTCTTCACTCAGGCAACTACTGGCTGCTGAGGCTGACAAACAAAAACAAGTAAAGAGGCACAGTCCCAATATTACAAAACCACATGGCAGGCCATTGATTCAAGTCCATTGTGAGTCCCATGATCAGCAGACAACATGGCAGGCTGCTGAATAACAACTCAGATACATGCAGGATTCATGCATGCCAAAAGCTGCAGACTATTTCTAAAGCTCCTCCTTAAGTACTGGGAGCAGACCACACCCCTAAGGCAGCTACTCAGCTGCGCCAATAGATTCCTCCATGGAGTTAATTACCAGTTTTACCTTGGGGAATAACTACATCCAGCTGCCCAGCCCTCAAAACCAGACCCAGCCAAGTTGACACATAACCTTAACTACCACAAACATGTACCTCCATTTTTCTTTTCATTTCCAAAACATAAAACTTAATGAGGGGGAATTCAAGGCCTTATGGAGGGTTCGAGTCCAAAGGCCGAAAATTTAAAAAAAAAAAAAGGAGAGAGGGAGACTTTAAAAAAGAAGAAAAGCGCAGATGGTCTGATTTAGACATTTTAAAGTTGGTTGCAGCCAGTATTGCAGAGGCCTCAGCCATTACTTTGTCATCTCTCATTGAAAAGGAGAAGCTTCCCCACAGACTGGGATTGGGGGGACTTGTTATCTCCATTTCATTGACCTCTTTGCCAGGAATAGTAGAGGAGATAAAGCACCAACTTCAGTCAGCAGGTAAGGAGGAAACTGAGACCCTGGGGACAGCAGAGAACCGCCACTCACACACCTCACAGAGGCCAAGAGCTTACTATTTAGTGGCTGGTAGTGCAAATAATGAAAGGCAAGAAGGGGAGCTACTGGAGAGAGTAAAGGCAAGAAAGAAAAGAGAGAGAAAACAGGAAAGCCAGAAGGAGAAAAACAGAAAAGAAAAGGAAGGAAGGTGTTGTGAAGGAAAAGAAGAGATGAAGGGAGGGAGAGAGGAGGAAAGAAAGAATTTTATTCATGTGTGTATTATTTTGCAAATGGTTTAAAATTCAGTTGTAGCTTTTAGAGCTGCCTTTCTAAAAAGGTAAAATAAAGAACAACACTGTAAGAGAATTCTTTCTCGCTTCTCCCCATAACATTTATGAAGGAAATTGGAGATATTTCTTGTGGCCCTTAGAATAAAATCTAAAATGTGCATAAGAGTTACAAAATTTTTCCCTACTCAATTTCCTTAGACTAGCCCTCTACCCCTGCCACACACCATCCCTATGGCAAATTTCAGCCTTCTGAAATTCCTTTAGGTGTTTTCAAATGAAAGCTGCCAATTCTCACCTCCTTGTTTTGTTCAGGCTTTTCTCTCTGCCCAGACCCCATTCAGCCTCCTTGTTGTTGGTCTGACTAACTGGAATTCAACTTGAAGGTGCAAGTTGTTTTAAACAAGTGAAGAGACAGCAACGGGGTAGAACACTCAAACTGTCTTCTGAAACAGTTTATAGTTACAATCACAATTTGGAGCCAGAGAACTAAGGGAAAGACCAGGAAGTGGTGGTGAGAGAAAGGGCTTGGGTAGGATATCTAGAACAATATGTAAAATCCTACCCAACCCCTTTCTTTTTTAGTAATTTAATTTACTTTTGGTCACTGAAATTATACACAGTGGAACTCAAACTAATTCCACAAGTTCTACATGTATAACTCAGTGACACTGATTACATTCTTCAAATTGTGCAACCGTTTTCACTCTCCTTCTTTGAATTGTCACTCCACCATTAACATAAACTCATTGCCCTCAAAGTTTCCTATCTAATCTTTTGAATCAGTGGTGTCAATTCGATTACATATAGGAGAGCTAAAAGAGCACAATGTTCAATGCAGAGATTCTTTACTAGTTAAGCTAAACTATTATTTTAAAAGACTTTAGAGGATATTTTTAATTTAAGGTTTCAGATTTAATGGTTATTTCAGGGCAATTGTCTTAGGAGTTTATACAGCCTCAATGGCTCCAGAATCTGGATTCCATGAAAATTTGAAATTCTATTCTACCTTGTCCCCCTTTTGATTAGGATTCTGCTACAGAATATTTGATCAAAATTTTCAGTAATGGTAGCTGAGCACCATCCAGTTCTTCTGGTCTCCTGGCAAAGGATGCAGGCATTCAGGGAGGCAATTTGCCTTACTTAACATTTTCTTATCCTATTCATGACACCTCTTCCTCTCTTTCTCCAGATGAATACAGATTAATTGTTGTGCCTTGGATGAATGTTTGCAAACTTTTAAGACCTAAGGCACTATACAACAAACTAGCAGGTAGTTTTTGTTGTTGTTGTTGTTAGGTCCCATCGAGTTATCTCTGACTCATAGCCACCCTATACACAGCAGAATGAAATACCACCTGGTCCCGTGCCAGCTCTGCAATCATTGCTATACTTGAGCCTATCACTGCAGGCACTGTGTCAATCCATCTTGTTGAGGGCCTTCCCCTCTTTCATGGACCCTCCACTATACCAAGCATGACATCTTTCTCCAGGGAATGGTCCCTTCTGATAACATGACCAAAGTAGGTGAGACCAAGTCTGGCCATTCTCGCTTCCAAAGAACATTGTGGCTGCACTTCCTCCAGGACAGATTTGTTAGTTCTTTTAGAAGTCCCTGGTACTTTCAGCATTCTTTGCCAGCATCACATCTCAAAAGCATCATTTCTTCTTAGGTCTTCCTTGTTCATTGTCCAGCTCTCACATGCATATGAGGCAATAGAAAATATAACAACTTATGTCAGGCGCATCTTGGCCCTCAAGGAGACATCTTTGTTCCTCAGGACTTGAAAGATGTCCTTTGCAACCAACTAGCCCAGTGCTATACATCATCTGATGTCTTGACCGCTGCTTCCATTGACGTTGATTGTAGAACCAAACAATGTGAAGTCTTTAACCACTTCGATCTTTTCTCCATTTATCATGCTTATAGGTCCAGTTGTGAGGATTTTTGTTTTCTTTATATTGAGATATAATCCATACCTCAGACTGTATTCTTCAATCTTCATCATTAAGTGCTTCAAGTCATCCTCACTTTCAGCAAGGAAAGTTGTGTCATCAGCATATCTCAGGTTGTTAATGATTCTTCCTCCAATCCTGATCCCAAGTTCTTCTTCATATAGTCCAGCTTCTCAGATTATTTCCTCATCATATAGATTGAACACAGATTAACTGTTGTGCCCTGGATGGATGCTTGCAAGCTTTTAAGACTCAGGCACTATACAACAAACTAGCATGTAGAAGAACCACTAAACATGTTGTTAGGACAATGAACTGGAATGCCCCAGGAAACCTTGACCTGAAACCTCCAAATCAAAGGAGCAAATCTCATGAAGTATTTAACTGTAAATAAGCAGCCCCAGCAACTACTCTTTCTTTCTTTCCTGCCTTTTTCTTCCTTCCTTCCTTCCTTCCTTCCTTCCTTTCTTTCTTTCTCTTTCTCTCTCTCTCTTTCTTTCTCTGTTTCTTTCTTTCTCTCTCTTTCGTCACTGTTGTAAATAATTCTATCACACAACTTTTGCCAATTCAACTTTTTAAGGTGTACAACTTATTATAGGGTCACTATGAGTAAGAATTGACCCAATGGCAGTGAGTTTGGTTTTAGACAACTTACTAACAGCAATTGCAATAATCATCTGTGCAAGTCTACCCTTAATCAGTGCAATTTTTTCTGTCACCATAAAGCGAAACTCAGTACTCCATAAGCAATAACCACTCCCTTTTCCTTTCCTTCTAGCCCCAATAACCACTAATAAACTTTGGTCTTTATAAAGTGCCCTATTTTTTCACTTTTTATATAGTGAAGTGGAAACCCAAGGAGGGGTCACTATGAGTTGGGACCGACTCAACGGCACATAATAACAACAACAACATAGTGGAGTCTAGTGACATCAAGACTGCACAACCACATTTCCAGTTGGTCTATTATCTCCACTCCTACACACCTCCAGCACCCTGGCTTACCAGGGATGTACTATGTAATAACAAATTGTGTGACTGGTGGAGAAAGGAGGCCATAAAACTTGATTTTCTCCATTCAGCTAGACTTCCTGAAAGAATATTCCCACCATACCATCCTGAATGCGCCGGATCTCTTCTGATCTTGGAAGCTAAGCAGGGTCGGGCCTGGTTAGTACCTGGATGGGAGACTGCCTGGGAATACCAGGTGCTGTGGCTTTGGCCTTTGGCCTCTGGCCTCTGCTTTCTAGGAGCTCTGGTAGCATAGTGCCTAAAGCACTTGACTGCTAACCAGAAGGCTGGCGGTTCAAACCCACCAGCCACTCCT
>NW_006921748.1:4112621-4116711 GCF_000298275.1 Orycteropus afer afer
GAGACAAAGTGTATGTGAACTGCTGTATGGAAAGTGAATTTGCTCTGTAAATTTTCACCCAAATCACAATAAAAAATTTAAAAAAAAAAATTTGTTTTAATCATAATATTATCTTTTGCTCTAAAATAATCTAAAAGTGTGGGAAAGGTAGGTATAAAGAAGAAATACAATTGGTCAAGTATTAATAATTGTCAAAGCTGCATGATGTGTACATTGGAATTCATTATCTTATTCTTTCTACTTCTGTATATGTGTGAAAATTTTTGTATTTATATTTTCTTCTGAAAATATTTAATATTTAAACATATATCAATGTATATGATCAAGTAGAATGGCAGAAATGCATATCTGTATTTAAAAATAAATAAATAAATCTTATGAAGTGAGTGCATATCACCATTTTTCATAACTTTTAATACTGTCCTTACAACTATTATGCCATTCAAACCTCGAAAAAGTGTAATCATGTGGGTAAGTCCAGGATTATTGTTGCTATTTTGTAAACGAGCAAACTAAGATTAAAAGAATCAGTAACAGGTGTTTAGTGAAGAACAATGACCAGGGACCAGATTTCTTAGTTCCTATTCAAGTCGTGATAATAGTGATGAAGATGATAATGATAACATTTGCTGAGTGTTATTAGAGGACAGACACTATTCTATATTTCTTACATGTAAATTTTCATTTAATCACCACAATTTCATGAGGTAGGTACTAGAAGCTAGAAAAGATAAATACCTTACCCAAGATCTTTCAGATACTGAATGTCTTTCAGATACAAATAAATGTTCAGTAACCACTATGCAATATACATTGTAATAATGTTAACCAGCATTAATTAACCACTTATGTGCATGCACTGGCTAAACCATTTATATTATTTGATTTATTGACCCCAGTAACACAATAATATAGCTATTGGTATTATCGTCATTTTACAGATGAAGAATTTAAAACTCTAAATCATAAACGTGCTTGCCAAAGTCACTCAGCTAGTAAGTAGCAGGACCAGCCCTCTTTGTCACTGGTGAGGCAATTTTGGTGTGTCACCACTGATGAGAGTCAACATGACTGTAGGGAGAACACTACCTCCATGAAGAGTACAAACTCATGTGCAAGCATTTCATGTTTGTCCATGCACATTCCAAGTTGTCATGAAAAATGGAGGCCATTTTGTTTAGTCTCTTGCATTGGGAGGGTAATTTCAAATAATTCTTATTATTCTCATCCAGAAAGTTCTTCCCAACTCTAAAAAAAGATTGAAATTTGAATTAAAAACCAAACGAGAATAAGAAAAGAAACCAGATATCTTAAAGGGATCAATTCCAATGGAATTACACTGTCATTGTTAGTTGTCAAGTTGATTCCAACTCGTGGTTATCTCATGTGTACAGGGTAGAATTGCACTTCTCTATTAGGAGCTCTGGTAGCATAGTGCCTAAGACACTTGACTGCTAACCAGAAGGCTGGTGGTTCAAACCCACCAGCTACTCCTCAGAAGTAAGTTTGGGCAATCCTACTTCTGTAGTGATACTGCCTCAGAAACCCAAGGAGAGGTCGCTATGAGTCAGGGCTGACTCGACGGCACAAAACAACAACAACAACAACAGGGTTTTCAAGGCTGTGGCTTTTAAGAAGCATATTGCAAGGTATCTTCCAAGGTATCTCTGGGTAGGTTTGAACTTCCAACTTTTAGACTAGTTGTTAAGGGCTTAATCTGACATTTTAAGTATTAAATTCAGCATTAAAAAAAAAAAAAAAAAAAGATGGTCACTATATCAATGACTTAAATCAAGGAATTTCAAATATATGGGGTTGTTTTAGCAGTGGAACTTTTTGTTCAAGTATATTCTTATAATGAATCAATCTTAAAAACAGATAAAATGACATATTATGAGTGCGACTTTAATTTATAACATTTACTTCTTGTTTTTGTGTGCTGTTGGGTTGATTCTGACTCATAGTGATGTTATGGGAAGGCTGGGAACTGCCTGATAGAGCTTCGTAGGGTGTAACCTTAGGAAGAGATCACCAGGTCTTTTCTCACACAGAGCTGCTGGATGTGTTCAAACCAGAGGCCTTTCAGGTAGCAGCTGAGGGCACAAATATTGTGCTACCAAGGCTCCTTACATATAGTTAGATGCCATTTAAATAATGAAGCCATTTTAATGCCACAAAAATATGGGATCTAGATGCTATCTTACAACAGCCTTAGTCTTGCCTATTTTTGTCCTGTATTTATCTCATATAAATTGAATCAAAGAAACCCTATTTCATATAGATAAAATAGGTTTTAGTACTTTACCTTACAATCTCAAGACATGCATTTTTTTTTTTTTTTTTAGTTTAAAGTAAACGATGGAAAGACTTTACTTGAAGATATACACAAAAACAAGTTAATCCACTAGCTAAAATTAACAAATGCACTAATGGATAAAATCTAATATATCATCCAAATGAAACCAAAATCACTGCCATTGAGTCGATTCCCATTCATAGTGACCCCCATTGGAATTCCAAGGCTATAAATCTTCATGGAAGCAAACTGCCTCATATTTCTTCCATGAAGTAGCTGGTGAGTTCAAACCACTGAACTTTTGGTTAGCAGCCAAATGCCTTAACTGCTACATCACTGTTGTTGTTGTTGTTGTTATGTGCCATCGAGTCAGCCCTGACTCATAGCGACCCCTCCTTGGGTTTCCGAGGCAGTATCACTACTGAAGTAGGATTGCCCAACCTTCCTTCCGAGGAGTGGCTGGTGGGTTTGAACCGCCAGCCGTCTGGTTAGCAGGCAAGTGTCTTAGCCACTATGCTACCAGAGCTCCCGCTACATCACTAGAGCTCCTTAAATTTAATATATAGGACATTTAAATTGTTCATTTTATTACAGGTTAAAGATAATTAAGATGTAATTAGGAAAACAATTCCATTTCCAATAGCATCTAAAAGAGTAAAATACCTAGGAATAAATTTAAGCAGGGATGTGAAAGACTTAAACACTGAAAATTATAAAACTGCTGACAGAGATTAAAGAAGACTTAAATAAAAGGAAAGAAATTTCACATTCATGGATTAGAAAACTTAACATTGTTAAGATATCAATACTAGCCCAAGTGATCAATATATTCATTGCAACCTCAATAAAAAATGCCAACAGCTTTCTGTACAGAAATGGAAAAACCAATTTTCACCTTTACATGGAAAGGCAAGAAGCCCGAAATAGCTAAAGCAATGTTGAAAGAAAGAACAAAGTAGGAAGCTTCAAATTTCTTGATTTTAAAATATACTAAACAGCTACACTTAAAACAGCCTGGTACTGGTATCACAATAGACATATAGACCAATGGAATAGAACTGAGAGTCCAGGAATAAACCCACACGTCTATGGTCAACTGATCTTTGACAAAGGGTGCTAAATCCATTTGACAGGGAATAAAGAGCTTCTTCAATAATTGGTGTTGGATTTCCACATGCAGAAAAATGAAACAGTATCCATGCCTCACATCATATGCAAAAACAAGTTCCAAATGGGTTAAGGACATAAATGTAAATGCTACAAGAAAACATTCTTAGAAAAAAACTCAGGGGTAATGGCGCTGGGTGTAGTTTTTAACAATGAATTTTCTAACTTAACGAAAAAAAAAAGAAACAGTAAAAGACAATATGAATGGGACCTTTTGTTCTTCAAAACACTTTATAGAGAAAGTGAAAGAAAAGCTACCAACTGGGAGAATATCTTCAGAAACCACATATCCAGTAAGAATCTGAAAACCAAAATACATATAAATCTTCCACAGCTGGATAAAAAGGACAACCCATTCATAAAATGGGCCAAGAACTTGAATAAACATTTCACCAAAGAAAACATTCAGTGGGCCAACACACACAGGGAAAGACATTCATCATTAGCCATCAGAGAGATGCAAATCAAAATCACAAGAGATACCACTGAGATTGTTAAGATTATAAATAAATAAATAAATAAATAAATAACAATGGCATGGTGCCTAAGGCACTTGACTGCTAACCAGAAGTCTGGAGGTTCAAACCCACCAGCCACTCCTCAGAAGGAAGATTGGGCAATCTACTT
>NW_006921748.1:4117316-4120004 GCF_000298275.1 Orycteropus afer afer
TGGTTATCAAGGACCAGGGAAAGGGTAAAATGGAGATTATTGCTTATAGAGTACTGAGTTTCAGTGTACAGTGATGAAAAAATTGGACTGATTAAGTGTATGGTGGCACAATCAGTAATT
Source organism: Orycteropus afer afer (assembly GCF_000298275.1). NCBI lineage: Eukaryota > Metazoa > Chordata > Mammalia > Tubulidentata > Orycteropodidae > Orycteropus > Orycteropus afer. The sequence continues at coordinate 4,117,437 of NW_006921748.1, forward strand.
GTAATTGCTCTTACTAAGTTGTTGTTAGGGCCCTTGAGTCAGTTATGACTTATAGCAACCCTGCGTATAATTGAACACTGCCTCATTCTATACCATCCGCATAATCACAATCATTGTGATTGTTGCACCCATTATCACAGCCAATGTGTCAGTCCATCTTCTTGAGGGTCTTAATTGGCAAAAGTTATGTGATTGATAGTTATTTACAACAATGACAATAAAGGAAAAAAGTAGCTGCCGAGGCTGCTTATGCATAGGCACAACCAAACACCTAATGGGATTGGTTCTTTTTTTGGAAGGTTTAGGGCTATGATTTCAAGAGATATCCCAGTTAGTTGTCCTAATAATTTGTTTTGTGTTTCTGTTCTACTTGCTACTTTGTTGCATAGGGCCTGGGGACTTAAAAGCTTACAAGTAGTCCTTCAAGGTAAAAAAATTGTTTATTCCTTCAATTGAGGAAGGAGTGTCAGGCATAAGAGGAGAAAATGGAATGTGCAACTAATTACCTCCATGAACACCTGCCTCCTTTGCCACAAGACCAGAACTGGATGGTAATCAGCCTCCATTACTGAAAATTCTAATCAAATATTCTGTAGGAGAATCCTAGTCAAAAAGGGAAAAGGCAGAACAGAATTTCAAATTCTCATGGAATCCAGATGCTGGAGCCATTGAGTCCTAAGACTATTGCCCTGAGATGAGATTTGAATCTTAAACCTTAAACTAAACATATCCCCTGAAGTATTTTTTGAAACCAAATAATAGTTTCGGTTAACTTCTAAAGACTGTCTTCCTTGAGCAATGCACTTTTTTGAAGTTCTACCTATATGGCATCATATGGACAAAAGGAACTGGAGGGATGAGATGGGAAGCTGGGGCAGCCATGAGTCTGTTAACTGTTAACGAGAGCAGCAACTTGGAAAAGGAAGGTAAGAATGGTGGCATACCTTGAAGAATGTAATCAACGTCAAGGAATTGTGCAGGTAGAATAGCCTCAACCAAAACAAAAAAAAATGTAAAATTCATTATCAAAATAATTAATATGTACTTAGTTGCAAGCCATGAATTAAGCATCCAGGTAGTTTCTTAAGATTTTAAAAAATTAATTTGAAAACCAAAGATGTAGTTGAATGCAGAGGCAGTTCCCGCCTCAATCTCAAAATAAATGTGGCAGAGTATCATAATAAATATTACATATTTCTTACTCTGTGCTGTTCTTCTCACTCCGCTCTACCCAGCAGCTCAGTGGAAGAAAGAGTTGGTTATCTACTTCTATAAAGATTGTTGTTAGGTGCCAACAAGTAGGTTACAACTTATGTACAACAGAATAACCATTGCCCACTCATGCACTAGCCTCATATTCATTGCTACGTTTGAGTCCATTGTTGCAGCCACTATTTCAGTCCATGTTATTGAGGCATTCTTCTTTTTCACTGACCCTCTCTCCATGAAACATGACATTCTTCTCCAGAGACTGGTCCCTCCTCATAACATGCCCGAAACACTTAATACGGAGTATCACCATCCTCGCTTTTAAGGAGCATTCTGGCTATACTTCTTCCAAGACAGATTGTTCATTCTTCTGGCATTCCACAGTGTATTTAATATTCTTCACCAGCCCCATAATCTTAATGCATCAGTTCTTCTTCTATCATCCTTATTCATTGTCCAGCTTTCACATGCTTACGATGTGATTGAAAATTCCATGGCACACTAGTTCTCACGGTGATATTTTTGCTTTTTAACACTTTAAAGAGGTCTTTTGTAGTGTATTTGCCCAACGTAATATGTTGTTTGATTTCTTGACTGCTATTTCCATAGGCATTAATTATGCACCCAAGTAAAATGAAATCCTTGACAACTTTGATATTTTCTCCATTTATTGTAATGTTACTTATTGGCCAATTTATGAGAATTTTATTTCTTTACATTGAAGACTGTAGTCTTTAATCTTCATCAGTAAGTGCTTCAAGCATCATAATGAACTATGCAAAGACCTGAAGTTAGAAAACCAAAATGAAGAACACACTCAGCATTTCTCAAGCTGAAAACACTGAAGAAAAAAATATAAGCCTTGAGTTGCAATACTGAAGAGTTCTATTGGCAAAAAGAATTGAATGACACAGGAAGCATTAAAAGGAGATGAAAGAAAAACACAGAGTCACTGTACCAAAAAACATTAGTCTATGTTCAAATATTTCAGCAGATAGTAAATAGTCAAAAATTGATAGTATTGAAGAAAGAAACCCAAGCTTCACTAAAGGCACTAGTGAAAAACAAGACTCTAGTCTGGCCTGGAATTAACTCACTTCCATGGCTTAACTGTCAGTCAAAAAATAGACAGTTCTATGAGCTGAACAATGACAGCAGGGAGATGCATTCTTTAGAATAATAAACCATGGGAAATCAGAAGGGAATTTGTGCAAGAGGAAAGCTGGGGAAGGAAGAATTCATAGGTGAGAAGGACACAGGGAAAAGGTAATCACAGGGAGGAAGTGAAAAGAGAACTGTGTATGAACTGTAGAGTGGAGAATGAATTTGCTCTGTAAAATTTCACCCAAATCACACACA
>NW_006921748.1:4120239-4121373 GCF_000298275.1 Orycteropus afer afer
TTGAACCACCAGCCTTCTGGTTAGCAGTCAAGTGCCTTAGCCACTATGCTACCAGAGCTCGCTTAACTATGCCAAGAAATTTGGAAGACAGGTATCTGTCCACCTGGCTAAAAGAAATCCACATTTGTACTCATTCCAAAGAAAGGTGGAATAACATGTGGAAATTATTGAAAAATATCATTAATATCATTAATATCACATAAAGTAAAAGTTTATATTTTATTTTAAAAATATCACAATAAAGTAAGTTTACAGAAGATAATTTAAACACAGTTGCAGGACTATACTGACAGGGAATTAACAGAAATTCAAGATGGATTACCAAAAGGATATGGAACAAGGAATATCATTGCTGATGTCAGATGGACCTTGGTTGAAAGCAGAGAATACCAGAAAGATGTTTACCTGTATTTTATTGACTATGAAAAGGCATTGAACTGTATGGATTATAATATATTATGGATAATATTTTGAAGAATGGGAGTTCCAGAACACTTAACTGTGCTCATGTGGAATCAGTACACAGACCAAGAAACAATTGTTCAAACAGAACAAGGGGATACTGCATGGTTTAAAATCAGGAAAGATGTGTGTTAGGACTGTATCCTTTTACCATATATATTTGTTCTATATGCTGAGCAAAAAATCTGAATAGCTGGACTATATGAAGAAGAACTCTGAATCAAAATTGGAGGAAGACCAACTTGATATATGCAGTGACACAACCTGTACAGATTATAGCCATGAAAACCCAATGGGACAGTTCTACTCTGTCACATGGAGTCACTATGAGACAGTATCTCCTCTGCATCCAAAGCAAAACAACAACATTAAAGGTTAATAACTTGCCCCAGCTCACATAACTAATAAGTAGCAAGAGAGGACTGAAATCAGGCTACTTGAATTTTTCTTAATGTTAGCTGTATCATGTCAATCTATAGCTTAATATTTTTCAGCAATTTTCCATGTGTCTTTGCGTTATAGGAAGGGTCGAATTACCCAATAAGCAAGGTAAGCATAGGTTACTTGTGCTTACTTACTCATCTGTAGTGAACAATTTCACATCAGTTTCATGTGCATGTAAAACTGTTAACAACAAATAAGCACAAGTAAGCCTTACTTAGGAGCTCTGGT
>NW_006921748.1:4122557-4126365 GCF_000298275.1 Orycteropus afer afer
AAAACAAAAATCCTCACAATTGGACCAGTAAGCAGCATCACAATAAATGGAGAAAAGATTGAAGTTGTCAAGGACTTCATATTCCTTGGTTCTACAATCAATACAATGGAAACAGTAAAGACATTAGATGACATATTGCATTGGGCAAATCTGCTGCAAAAGACCTCTTTAAAGTGAAGAGCAAAGATATCTCCTTGAAGACTAAGGTGTACTTAACCCAAGCCATGGTATTTTCAATAACCTTTTATGCACATGAAAGCTGGACAATGAATAAGGAAGACCAAAGAAGAGTTAATGTTTTTGAGTTATGGTGCTGGCAAAAAATACTGAGAGTACTGTGGACTGCTGAAAGAACTAACAAATCTATCCTGGAAGAAGTGCAGCCAGAATGCTTCTTGGAAATGAGATTGCCCAGACTTTATCTCAACTACTTTGGTTACGTTATCAGAAAGAACCATTCACTGGAGAAGAATATCATGCTTCACAAAGTGGAGAGTCAAAGAAAAAGGGGAAGGCCCTCAACAAGATGGATGGGTACAGTGATTGCAACGATGGGCTCAGGAACAGCAAGGATCATAAGACTGGCATAGGACCACACAGTGTTTCGTTCTGTTTTGCATAAGGTTGCTATGAGTCAGAGATGACTTGACGGCACCTAACAACAACAAAGACAACATAGTTTATGAACAGTCATTAAGATTCAAAACTAGGCAACTTAACTCTAGAACTAAATTCATCCACTGTAGTGTACTATCTGGTGGCATATGGCCTAAGGGATTTGACTGCTAAACAGAAGACTGGCAGTTAATACTCACCAGCCATTCCTCAGAAGGAAGACTGGGCAATCTACTTCTGTAGAGATACTACCTCAGAAACCCAATGAGGGTCACTATGAGTTGAAACTGATGCGATGGCAGTGACTTTTTTTTTTTTGGTAGTGTATTCATTTCTTTTCTTATTCCCTGCACTTTATAATGTATGGTTAATAACTAATTAGCTACAAAGTGTAGGGTATTCAGTGCATTCTTTCACTCATACAGGTAAAATTATGAGTGCTCACTTCATGTCATGATCTATGCTAGACAAAGAAACAAGGTCTTCGATTTTGTGGGGCTTGCATCCCAGAAAGGATGACTGACAAGAGCCAAGGAAAGCAATCTGAGAGGTCCATGTGTCAGCCACATACTCTGTTTCACACGCCTACTACAAGACAGGGAGCTCTGGTGACATACAACCCAAGGCACTTGACTGCTAACCAGAAGGCTGGCAGTTCAAACCCACCAGCCACTCCTCAGTAGGAAGGTTGGACAATCTTCCTCCCTGGTAATACTGCCTTGGAAACCCAAGGAGGGATCACTATGAGTCACAATCAACTTGATAGCAGTGAGTTTTGAGTTTGACTACAAGACTGGTACTTAATTTTTTTTTTTTTTTTTTGCTAAGAGTTGTCAGGAGGTGCTTGTTTGGTTTAAATAGCTGAAGTAGCAGGTCTATCTGCCCCTTGGAAAGAATTGGCTCTCGATGGTATACTACATTCCTGTTTCCTTAAAGACCTTACCAGATATTCATTTTACTTTCTGAGATGTTAGAGAAGTGGCTCTCAAGCTCCGGTGTATCATCTAGGGAGCTTGTTTAAAGCCTTGATGGGTGAAGTTTGCACTGAAATATTCTCACTCCATAGCTGGCTGCTTGGTATAGATACCTGCACTGTAAAAATCACCCAGAAGATTTTGATGCAGGTGACTCAAGAGCCATCTTCTACATAGTGCCCAAACTAGAATCAATCATAGATTCCTATAAATGATATCAAGTGTTTGCTATAAAATCTGTAGTCCCTAAACTTTGTATTTCCTCTTTAATCTCCAAAGACTTGGATCCTGAGAAGAATCAGAAAAGGCTCCCATCTTTCGGACACTCGTAGCCCATTGGTTCTTTGAGGACACACTGCAGACTTACTCAGTTCCTTCTAGAGAAATAACCAAAGAAAATGCATCCTTCTACCCTTTCTGCAAAGCTTCAGGACTTTTTAAATAAACACCTACATAAAAGATGGAAGGGAACATGTTCCAAAGATTGTAATGATAAACTATGTGCTGGCATTTGACTGCTAACCAGAAAATTAGTGGTTCAAACCCACCAGGCACTCCACAGAAGGAAGACTGAGCAATCTACTTCTTTAAAGAATTAAGACCTCAGAAACCCAAAAGAGGGTCACTATGAGTCAGAGTCAACTCAATGGCAGTGATTTTTTTTTTTTTTAATGGGGAGGTGATATTATCAGAATCATCCATCCTGATATATTCCCTTATCTGCTTATGTGGGTGGCCATAATTTCAATTGTCCTTTCAAGTCTCTAACTACCATCAAGAAACTTTCACTGGTCCAATAAAGCTATGGGAAAGATTGCTGTAATGATTTTTTCTTGAAAGGACAACCACTTCTTCCCCTAGGGGAGAGGGTGGAAATGGAGGTATGATCTTGTCTAGGCAGAGTATTGAATTAACATCTTTCAAATTTATTTTGTCTACTTCCAAAAAGGAAAGAATGGAGCTTAAAAATATATTTTTTTAAAAAATTAGAAGCATAGAAAATCAGGCTATCAGTTATTTTCTTTTGAAATAATCACTAACAAATTAAGGGCCTAATTAGATTGAAGGGATCATTCTTTAGGTTTGGTAAAGCTTCCCAAAGATGTCGGAATTTGATTCAACATAAAGATTCTATATTTGAAGTTGTAGGGATTTGTTTTTTCAGCTCCTACAATGGTGCTCTTGTTCATAGGCAAGCAATTCAGAAACTCATGGAGAGTTTGTAATGAGCCACGATAGAAAGGAATCACACATATTCCAGTGGTCTTATAGAGCTCAGGTGAAGTTGTGCTTGCAAAGACATGGATATGTTCCCCTTCGCAGAGTGAATTAATCACACGGGCTACTTTGGAAGTAGTGTATAACCCAAGTTCTTGTATGGTGATTGGGGTTTGCATTCAGCTGGGCAAGCAGTTTATTCAACGGTGCTTGAGGAGATCTGATGGCAATCCTCTCCATCTCTCTGGCAAAGCAGGGAATGTCTTCTTCCAATTCCCCCTTCCTTTCCTTCAAGAACAGCTCTGTTTCACATGATAGAATTCTGTATATTATTTGTCTTTCAAAATTCTAAATATTCATTTGACTTGACTTATTCTGAATTTGTATATGGCAAGGAAATATAAATTTACCTTGGCGTTATATCCATCTAAGAGTATACTACAATATTTATTAACATCTAATGTCTGTCAGACAAGGAGCTCTGGTGACATAGTGCAGAAGGCATTTGACTGCTAACCAGAAGGTTGGTGGTTCAAACTCACCAGCCACTCCTTGGAAGGAAGACTGAGCAATCTACTTCTATAAAGATTTACCACCTTGGAAACTGTGATAGCTGGAGCTATGTGTCAACTTGGCTGGACCACAATTCTGTGTGGTTTAAGCAATTGTGATGTGGGTTGTTCCCATGATGGGATCAGATGATTATATTTTGAACAGTCAATCCATTGAAAGGGAGTTTACTTAGGCATATAGCCTGCTTCCAGTATATTCATGGGCAATATGGGAAAAGAGACACTCTTCTGTGGATCAAGATTCTGCCTACAACTGTCCATGAGCGAACAATCCACCATTCGACCTGGAGATATTGGATTTGTCAGTCATTGGAGTCAACAGTTTAACGCCAGCCAACCTTGAGCTTCTCAGCCTCTACAGCTGTTTGAGTCGGGAAAAACCTCCAGCTTGACGTTTGATCCAAGAACGTGGGACTTGTTAGCTTCTAT
>NW_006921748.1:4127045-4131045 GCF_000298275.1 Orycteropus afer afer
GGGTTTGAACCGCCAGCCTTCTGGTTAGCAGTCAAGTGCCTTAGGCACTATGCTACCAGAACTGAACATCAGCTACTTTAATTAAGAGTGCTTACCTTGACAACAGACATCAGAAAATGAAAGTGTACTTGTATGGCTATTTATCGTTGGATTCACAATTTCACATTTTGCACTTCAAGAAGAAAAACAACTTGGCAAATGTTGCCATGTGTTCATAGCATTATTTCAGCAAGACCATAGATGTTAGTTAAACAAGTACTTACATCTCTGCACAGAGGTATAGATTGCTTTTTTTTTCATGCTATAGATAGTAGCTATATTTGATGATTGACTACAAAGCACATGAGTGCACACACACACACACACAACTTTGAACATATACCATTTGCTTATTATTTTCCCACAGATAACCAGGGGACGGATTTTTGCCGTCAAGATAACTTGGTCTTTCAGTTGCTCTGCAAGGCAGTTTATGCGATGCCTGTGATTCCATTTGTCACAGGAGCCTTTATGAGGGAACAGAAGATATAACTTTGCCTCATTTTTCATTTCCTGTTATCTCTCAGATTTCGGTCTTCAGCTGCTCTGTTTTCCTGTACCTCAACTGGAGTCGACATTATCAGAGCACCACCTGCTACCACCACTGCAGCTGAGTCTCTGTCAGCAATTCTGGTAGAAAAGAGCTTGCTTCCAAAGCAGCTGGGAAACTCCCTCTGGGCCAGAGACAACCAAGTCCGTGGTTAGGTCTACACATGCAGAGCAAAGTGAAGACACTAAATAATTTCACGGGAGGAATATGCTTGGATTTATAAATCATCTTAAATTTAACGGAGTGGTTTCTGTCTATATTTCACTGGATCTTCAGAGCAGCCTGTGAGACAACAGAATTGGTACAATTACCCCCATTTGCAATCCTGAGAAAATTCCACTTTCCACATCTCCTGAAGTTAGCTTAGGCTGTTGATGCAATTCAAGGTAAAGGGGCCAGTGAGTCAATGGTGGATTCTTGGCTCATAGATACGCCTGGAAAGGCAAATTGTCACTGTTGAGCAGAAAGAAAAGAATAATGAGGGGCTATGGGTTAGCTCTAAGATGACTCAGAATAGCGAAAGATAAAGAACAGAAGAAAAGGGTTGGTAATGAAAGAAAAGAAGGAAAAACACACTAATGAGGAGTCCTTTGAGCCAAAGGAAAGGAGAGGAAGTTTCCATCTTGGAAGTAAATGCAATACACTGGCCCAGCATATTTCTTCTCTGATTCCTTATCTCTGAGTTTACCCCTTCACTCTGAACTCTTGTTAATCTATCATTGGCTTATAGATGCCCCTTTTCTTCCTTCTCCTCTTTGGATCTTCCTCCGCCTCAATCATAATTCCGTTAAAGACAGGTAGGTTCTCATTGCCTTCCAAGATCATAACAACAGGTCCACATTCACACAGGAATGGAAGACAGGTGGTGTGGGGTCTTTCCTAGTCTCAGTCTTGACACTATCTTCTTGCTTGAACAATTTCTCTTAGAAAGATCAGCATGAGGCCAGTGCCCATGAGGTGGAGGTCAAAGATGTCCCAAGTGTCCAAACTACCATGCCACTCCATCATTTCAGACATTAACTCCTCCTCCTCCTCCCAGTAATTTCCCCAGTCTTAGGGTTCTGTATTTCACTGTAATGCCTCACAGAACTCACAGACACCCAAGGGTTCGTCTCACGTAGTAGTGGTAGAGGCTGGCAAGCTGGCGAGTCCCAGGTCCGTGAGTAGGTCTGGAGGATCCTCCCAACTCTCGGGGTTTGATGAACCTCGATCAGCAGATCAGATGACGGCTGCTGTCCCAAATCCAGGGATGAGATGAGGATGATCCAAGACACAAAGCTGGAGCAAGAGGAGAGCGAATCTTCCCAGGAGATTCGTAGGTATACCCTCAGGGAAGCTAAGGCTGGTGATTTGAATTATACCCTCCAGCAAGGCAGGACTCAAGATACATTCCACCTGTGTTGCCCCAACAGAATTAACCTACATCCCATCACAGAGTCGATTGCCAGTCATTATAGGGAATGACTACTACCAGCTGCCCAGCCAAGTTGATACCTGACCTTACTACCTACCACACCACCCCAAATAGGCATGGATAATGGGATTTACAAAACATCACAGAATGGAGGACAATGGCTAGAAGGACCACATCAAGCAATACACTGCACTTCTCTTCACTCTCTTATCACTGACCCACCCTACAGACACAATCTTGCTCCAGTATCTAGTGATGACCTTAGCATAGTTTAATTTTTTATATGATCATTGAATTCTAGGTCTTAACAATACACTCATTATTCAGAATCCTTTAGGATCCCAGCTTCTGGATAATTCTTCCCACCTGCAATGAGTGGCTATGTAAAACTCTGGCCCAGTGGCTGTGGATCTGCTAACTGCTGAGAGATGCTTTCTTGATGCTGGCTGGCTGCCTGCCAATCAGTTTGTCTACCTAAATTTTCCATGTCATCCACTCTACCTTCTCCAAAGTTGTTTCTCTTGTCTGTTGGGAGATCTTTTCATTTTGCTTTAAATCTCTCTAAAGTGAGTGTCTTACTTGGACTGTAACCTTTGCAATATTCCTGTCTTATCTAATTTTCTCCTTGAACCTATGGGAAACTCTGTTTAATGACTCAGTTTAATCAGTACTTATTTAACGTAAATAGGTCTGAGGGTCTGATTTCCAGCCTTACTTATTCTAATCTTCCCAGTTTCTTGATTCAAATTTTCTCATGTGTTATGAAAATTAGAGACCATCCCTAGAATGATTAGACAATCACTCACATTTCAATTGTACCTTGAGAACAATGTGTGGCAAAATAGGTTAGGCAAAGACAGAGAGCAATTAACTAACAAAAGATCCATTAGGAACACATATACATGGAACCTTGGGAAGCTCAATGTACAGGCACAAATTTACAAGCCTGGCAGATTCTTACCTGGGGCTCACTGGAGTGTCCCACTAAATGTACTCTGGCCAGACTTATGCTCTTAACACTCTCCCTTACGCTCTTAACATTTTTCTTCTTCAAAATGTGCTGGTTCTGTTGTCAAACCTGCTCTCATCCAATTAGAAATTATAAAACTTATGATTAATTGTGTTTTGATGTACTGTTGATACTAAAAATATTTGACAACTTTCCAGAGAAAGGGCCCTATTGATTCTCAAATAGTGTACTTTGCAAGGTGCTGAAGGTTTGTATGGTGAAGGAATTGTACAGTGCTGCACCTCGACTGGCACAAGAGGACGGGGGAAGGAAGGTTTATTGTGGAGATGCTGCAACTGAGCTTGCCACAGGAATGACTATAACTGTTGGAAGTACCACTTCATGATATTTCTTCACCTGACATTCTACCCCAAACAGAACGGGACTATTTGGTTCCAAATTACTCTTTATATCCCCTCTGATTGCTTCATGCCAAAATATTCCTCAAATATTCTTGGAACTTCTGATAAGTTTAGAACTAAACTTTAGTAGCTTAGAAAAAAAATTCCCAAGCATTTAATGTTACAGATAATTTCGGTGTTGCACAAGTTTGGCAAATAAAATTGAATCACGTAGTGAGAAAGTTATTCCTTTTTCAATTCTCTTTTGATCCTTCTGATGACACAAGAATAAATTTTTGGTATGGAATTGTACATCTTTAACACCTCACTAACACTTGCTTTTTGTCTTCTTTAGAAAAGAAAGTACAGACTTGAAGCTCAGAGCCTTTGGCAGGTAATAATATCCTCCTACAAGTTAATAACATTATTTAGCTATGTTGTTGTTGTTGTTATGTGCTGTGGAGTTGCATCCGACTCAAGTGACCCCTCCTTGGTTTTCTGAGGCAGTATCACTACTGAAGTAGATTGCCCAACCTTCCTTCTGAGGAGTGGCAGATGGGTTTGAACTGCCAGCCTTATGGCTAGCAGTCAAGTGCCTACGCCTTAGGCACTATGCCACCAGAGCTCCTTTATTTAGCTATTATATA
>NW_006921748.1:4131145-4138848 GCF_000298275.1 Orycteropus afer afer
CTCTTATAGTGAGTAACATTAGTTACATATTTGAGATACTGAAATCAAATTTCTTTGTAAAAATAAATTTCTATTTTAAAAGAGTAGGTAGTCTTGAAGAAAGAATTTAAATATTAATGTTAGAACAGGCAGTGAATGGTGATAGGCATGGGAAGAACACTGACAGTAACATGTAAATGACTGGCTTGTAGCAAACACTGGCTTGACTCTTAATCCCAACATTTCCATTCTGCTTCAGAATTCCTTTCTTTCATATTTCTTGGCCTTTTTGGTATCCCTTTGCCCAAAATAATATCTCGGTTGAAGTGCACCTTGATCAGTTTGACAGTAAGTATACAGCTCCCTAGTGTTCATGCATTTCATGGTGATACTACAAGTTTCACTAAAAGCTCAGATACACACAAGGGAATGAGAAATTTAGTGATGGGAATACCAACAGTCTTTGCCTTTAGCAAGAGGGAAAATAGAATGAGTTTCAGAGTGGGCTGTCAACATAAGATGGGGAATATATTCCTCTTTCAGACTCCCACACCCTCCCCACTTAATACCCCCAATTGCACTGAGGACAGTGTGTGGGGAAAGGAGATCACAATCCATGTACTTGGGTAATTGCTTTCTCAAAATGAAATGACATCTTCTTTTTATTTCCCTTACTCTCACCTAATAGCACCAGCATATTGTATTCCTCACATTGAAGTCTAGGTGTATAAATCTTACCAGGCACAGTGAGGCCTTGTTGGGTTTGGGTGTTGTTTCTGAAAAGAGTATAAGAGGACATAAAATGTAAGTGAATCAAGCCCTCAGCTAGCATTTAATTGATAAGAACTAAAGCTAATATTAGATAACAAATAAATGGTCTGTTGCACAGGCATTTAATTAAACACCAAATTAATGCAGTAATGACCTACTGGAACTAACAGCCAGGAATGCTTTACTGCACACCAGCATCTGGACGCTTTCACCTTCCAGTCCCCCTCCTCCTTCCCCTGCCTCCACGGACAGATACATTATAAAGAAATACCTTCATTCATATCCTGCATCCTCAGGTTTTCATGTCCCAACTCATCACACATAATAATCTACTTTGCCCAAAGAAGCTTGACCATTTAGTTAACTCTTTACCTAGTCCTCCCCCACCCCCATCACATGTCCCAAACCTCAGCATTTGGGACTGTTTGGAACTCTCGTCTTGTAGTCCATGGCTGATTACACGCTGCCTTGAAGATTAATTGCCGACAGTGTTTTAGATAATGGTCTCAGGGAAGAGCATACAAAACCATGAAGGGGAGCTGAGGAATCGATATGAGGCTTTGTTTGGGCCGATGCAGTCATACAATAAAACACATAATAGCTAGATGAGATCAACTCCACTCAGATTTACTTGCCTTGCCTCTGTTGGGTTTCACCCAGCTCAGCAGGACTACACTCATACTGCATGTGTTCATTGTGACTCATGCCCACAAGTTACACATAAACATTGGGACCACTCGGGCCATGGGGGCATATTTTTAACAACTCTTGCATGCAGAGACCACTCCCATCCATGTGTATGATATCTTCCTCCCTTGGTCAATGAGTCTTTGTGATTACCTGCTGGACATGGGGACCAAGTCTTTTCAATCTGGCTATCCAAGCTCCTCTATTCTCATGCACAAGCCCAACTTTGGCTAAGAAGCAACCTCCAGGAACCAGTAATCTTAAATCCATTCACTCTTCCAATGCTTGGTCTGGAAAATGAATGAAGGTGATTACACTAAAAGAGTTCTACAGAATTCCTGAGCCTATTTTCTCCCCCTCAGAGAGCTGCTCTCAATGAGAAAACAAACTCATGTGGTGTATACTTAACTAATGTATGACCCCCATTGCTAATTCCTGAGTTGAGGGGAATTGTACAAAGAAAGATATCTTAATAATAGTGGACTAATTCTTTACCCAATCTATCATCCAACTCCTCAGACGTTACTGTAAATCATACTGATTTTGATAAGCCAAGTTAATTCATACTGATGACCTTGGAAGGAGAAATACAAGGTAAAGAAAAAGCAAAATAACATTGGTTTTGGTGTGAGATATTTTCTTCTTGTGGGATTCTGAATGCCTTATCATACTCTATTCCTTTTATATCATTTCTATTCCATCCCACCTTCACTCATTTGTAATCTCCAATATAATATCTGTTCCAATCCCACATTTACTCACTTGTAATCCCCTTGTACTCCCCTTTGTGATCCTCATCATCTAATCTTTTCATAGACTTTTTCATGCAATTCTTCACACACACCAGCCTCATTCCCAGCTCTTGGAATTATGAGCCTTAAAGTCAACCACAACTTCAATTAACTCTCTCACAGTTAGTTTCCTTTTGTGAGGAGACTATGAGTGAACCTCTAATAGTTTTCTTCAAGGTAAATAGAGGAAATATTAGAGGTCAAAAATGGGGCTTTCCAAGTATCTCTTTTAGTTGTTGTTCTTCTTCTTCTTCCTCTTATTATTATTATTTGAGTGAAGGTTTACAGAGCGAATTAATTTTACATACAGCAGTTCATATATACTTTGTCTCATGACATTGACTGCAATTTCCAGCAATGCAAAAGTTTTCATCCCACTTCCTCCCCATAGTTACCTCTTCCCTGTGTCCTTCCCACCCATGCATTCCTGCCCTCCAAGCTGTCTCCCTGTGTGTACTACACAGTCCTTCTATTCTCCCATGATTTATTTCTCCAAGGAGTATATCTACCTAGTATAAATGTTCAGCTCATATACCTGTCTTTTGTTTGGCTGGAAACCACAGGAGTGGGTTCAATTCCAGACCTGAAGGACAGCTAAGGGCCATCATCTCATGGTTCTACCAGGCTCTATCAGACCAGCAAACCTGATCACTTTTTTTTTTTTTTTTACAATTTCAGGTTTTGTTCTATATTGTTCTCCCACTCTATGCAGGATTTTCTACATTGATCGATCCTCTTCCGAGTGGTTGACAGTGGTAGCTGGACACCATCTAGTTCTTCTGGCCTCATAGTCATATAGGCTGAGGATCACATGGTGTATCAGTCCCTTGGACTAATTGCTTCCATGTTTCTTTGGTTTTCTTCATTTTTCTTTCTCTAAAAGAGGAGAGACAGATCATTGCATCTAGATGGCCATTTGCAAGCTTTTAAGATCCCAGTCACTACTCACCAAAGTAGGATGTGGAACTATGTTTCTGTATAGTATTATGCCAATTGAGCTTGATATCCCTGCAACCATGATCCCAGCCCCACAGGTCCAACTACTTGCTCCCTCCGGGTAGCTGGCTGTGGCCAAGACATGACTACAACCTTGTCCCTTGTCAGTTCTACTATATACCTGGACATTCTTACAGAACATACAAATACACCAAGTATCTTTTAAGAACATCATCCATGTTACTCTTTACACGAAGGGTTTGTCCTAGATGTATGAGAAAAACAGATTTAAAGGAATCATATCCTACAACTTTAGGTATCATTGTATCCAGTGGGAGCTCTGGTAGCATAGTGGCTAAGACACTTGCCTGCTAACCAGACGGCTGGCGGTTCGAACCCACCAGCTACTCCTCGGAAGGAAGGTTGGGCAATCCTACTTCCGTAGTGATACTACCTCGGAAACCCAAGGAGGGGTCGCTATGAGTTGGATTTGACTCGACGGCACATAACAACAACAACAACAATGTATCCAGTGGCATACACAAAGCCTCTAAATAACATAAAAATAATCATAGGTAATCTTTATTGAAGACTTACCCTGTGTTGGCCACTGTTCTGTGGGGGGAATATTATTTTTTAAAAAAAGATAATATTTTTGTATAACATATATAGAAATGTGTCCAACATCTTGTTTTTTCACTAATGCAGTAGTGTTCATCTTGCCATTAGATAGTCAAGTAAAAGTATTTGTAAGTCTTTTAATTTCCCAAATCAATCTTCACATCAGTTGTTGCATGTGATACCCTTCACACCTCTATAAGATTAGATTGGTATTATTAATCCTTTTGAAGTAAACATCTAAAGTCCAGAGAAGTTAAGAAATCACATTTAGAGCTGGAGCTAGAGAAGAAACCTGGCTTCCAGCATAATGTGTTTTGTGCTTGTTTGTTCATTAGTTTTCATGATATCTCATTGCCGTTTGCTTTGCATAGACTGCTATGCATACTGTTGAAATAAACCCTGTGTTGGAAACAGCAGTCATGTAATAAGTTTTAAAAATAAAGAAAGAGATGCTAAATTGTCTCCTCTAATTTTTGCTCTTCAGTCATATGTTTTATCCCAGGATAGCAAATTGTTTACAAGCAATTACAGTAATTAAGCATAAATACACCCCAGTGAGGCAAATATTATTATCCACTTTTCAACAGATGGGAAAGCAGAGTGGAGAAAACTGGAATGACCCGGACAAGGCCAAAGACGGTGTCAGCTAGTAACACAGAAAAGGCTTAGAACCTTGGACACCCACCTTCATCCTCAAATGTCTAGATAAGCCATATTCTTTAAAGAAAGTTTGATTTTATAAAAGGAAAACAAAATAAAAGATGAAGGTTGTTGGTGGCAATGCCACAGAGTGACATGATAGAAGTAACAATGCCAAAAGGGAAGTGTTTTAAGAGATGCAAAGTGATGTACCCTGATGCCTCAGAGGCAGCTGAGACAAGGTTGGGCTCATTCTGGGTCTCCCTAGGTGTAGAAGCAAAGGTCATAAATGGAATATGAGAGAGTGTCCTCTAAAAAATAAGGTGCCTAAGGTTTATTTTGTTTGTTTTTGCCCCCCCCCCCCATTTCTGTGTCTTCAGAATAGGCCTACGCCTATAAAATGAAGATAACCAAGGAAGAAGAAGACATGCACACGATGAAGATACAACTGCCCTTTCGGAAGGGCTTTGGAATTTGTAAGTCAAATGCACAGTTGCATCAATATTAGGAAAACGCATCCAAGGAAAAATTCTGAAAGACAAGATGGTAACATCTCATGTTGCATCTTTTTTTCCTATTATCACATTTGACAAACAATATGAATTCATGCAGAAATCATATAGCCAAATAAAGTAAGACAGGAATGAAACAACAGCATTAAGAATTAACAAAAACAAACATGAAATGAAAAGCTGACAGACAAGGTGCATGTCACATTTCTGAAATTCAAAACAGTAAAGCCAAGATAAATAATTTTTTGATTTTCCTGTTGAAACTGTTGGGAGATTTTTTATCCTACATGTTATCACTTATCAATGTAAGATGGATACAGCCAGCAATAAAGCATGAGGATTTGAAAGCCTGACTCCGACAGCTTTATGAACTTGTGTATACAGGACAGAAAAGTATCCAGACACCCATTTCTACAGAGAGGTAAACAATTATTTATGGCATTGGTCATTTCTATGGAAACTTACACAGCTATCATATACCAACCAGGAAACAGAGAGAGAGGGAGAGTAAGTAGCATTCCATTGTCAAAGTCATGGGGCTGCACCCATCCCAGGCAGGCAGCTGAAAGCAAAATATGTGTATAAGCCATTTCCTATTTTCCCAGAGAAGGGAAGGAGATATTTAGAAAGGTGTACACTCTCCTGGACAATTCTTTATAGAATATGTTTTGGCCCATATTGGAACAAATATGGACTGTCTACTTATAATGAGGTTAGTTCCAACAGATTCTGAAAATGTGTGCAGATAAAAAGAAACTTCTTAAATGTCAGCTGAAATGCACAATTTCAAGTCTTTGGTATCATGACACTTACTCAGAAAACTCAGAAATCATGTTTCTATTGCAATGATGTAGGCAACAAGCTTTCCTCTGACTCTCACAACTTGTTAAATGTTTCTACCAGAAAAATCACCTGATTTAGTAATAAGAAAAAGAATATAAATATGACAGTTGTGTAGCCTGTCACCTATTAACAACAGTCACTCTGAACAATAAATCTTTAGATGTTAAATAGAAATAATATGAACAATCAAAATATGAGTAAATAGAGGAGCATTAGCATAGTGCCTAAGACACTTGACTGCTAAACAGAAGGCTTAGCCCATCAGCGACTCCTCAGAAGGAAGGTTGGGCAATCTACTTCCATAGTGATATTGCCTTGGAAATTCATGGGGGCATCGCTTTGTCGGGTCCGACTCAACGGCACATTACAACAAGAAGAACAACAGGTTGATGAGAATAGTGGAAGTTGACTTCAGTTATTTTATTTCTATTATTTTGTTGACATGTAATTTTGTTGTTAAGAGCCATCAAGTGGATTTCAACTCATCTCAACCCCATATGACAGAGTAGAACTGCTCCACAGGCTCTAGGCTGTAATCTTTATGGGAGCAGATCTTCAGGTCTTTGTCCCACAGAGTCGTAGGGTGGGTTTGAACCACTAACCTTTAGGTTAGCAGCCAAGTGCTTATCATTGCACTAACAGAGTTCCTTAACATGCTATAGTACTATGCACATTAACCAGTATCAGTTGCCTACAAGTCAGTCCTGACTCCAGGCTACCCCATGTGTGTCAGATTAGAGCTGTGCTCAATATTTTCAGAAGGAGAACACCAGGACTTTCTTCCAAGCCTCCTCTGAATGCACCCAAACCTCCAATCCCCTGGTTAGCAGCTGAACACATTAACTGTCTACCTACTCAGGGACTTGTAATCATGGCCTCTTAAACTCGATTCTAACGGAACAAAGCCACCAATCACTGCACTTAATGAATGAATCAATGAATGAATTGCAAGTAACCCTATCTTTTCTCTATTTGGTGCTGGAAACCTGAAGTTTCCTGATCTCATCTTGAGCTGTTTCACCAAATGCCGTAAGTGTAACACATCAGTTGGAGCTCGTTTTTTTTTCCAGGCTGAGGCATTATGCAATATGGTACAAAATACAGCAAGCAGCACCATAATGTCAACATGGCACCTTAGACAATTATCACTCGGGAATATGGGCTAAGCATGGCATTAATTTACACCTTGTATCCCACCCACCAACTCACTTCTGGATAAGAGAGTCCATCTGTCATCCAAATCACTGGACAGTGGTCTGGAAAGCATTATTTCTCTCACCTTCAAATACAAGTGCTCGATGAGTAATGGTGTAGCTACCTTCCAACTCATTGAAGAAGAACAGGCCCCTCTGGAAGCAATTACCAATCCTGGTGGTCAGTAGGTGAGCTATAGCTCCTGTTCCCAAGCCAGTATTTCAACAGTCTGACCAAATATCCCAATTCTGTAAAACCGGTCATCTGCTCCATGCTTAAAAGATAACAGCACACTAAAGGGAGTATCTAATGACCTCCCCAGCCGATGAGTCACCAAATTTTCGATATGATATTTGAGCACAGTTGCATTTGTCCTCTGTAGAGTTTCCAAAGACTGACTCCAGTTCATGGGTCAGTGAATGAGTTTTACCAGGTCTCAAATCTCTCTCGTACTTTCCTGTTTTCCCAAATACTTTATAATCATTAGTATCACATACTGACACCATATATATCCTGAACAACCAATGAAACAAAATTCCTTTGTAGAGTTGCTACAACTATTTCTCCCAATTTTCCACTTTGACATCAAGAGGCTTGAGGTAGGTTAGGACAGGTGCCACTAGCTAGATAATTGTGACACTTTAATTGATTTATTTCCAAGCCAGCTGCCACAGCTTCCTTTGTTGGTCAATATCTTAAATTTCCTGCACACTTCTCCTGCACTAAGCAG
>NW_006921748.1:4138966-4174113 GCF_000298275.1 Orycteropus afer afer
AAAAAAAACTTTAACTTTTTTTAGTTCTTTTCCTTGTCTTAAAATGTCTTACTGCTCCATTTTTAAAATACCAGCATCAAATGCTTTTTTGGGACTCTGAGTTCTATTGTGATTTTAGTTGTTCTTCTGACTGCACAAATATATTCCCTCCCAAATCTGAAGAAGAAAAGGCAAGATGATCTTCAGTAATTAGTTTACTTACTTGCATAATTTGAGTATAGTACCAAATTCCACTAGGTCATAATAATTCTCCATAGGACATACAATGGTAGTTGCCAATTCCGATGGCCTAGGTGAATAAGCTTGGATAACTAACATCACCATGGCCATCCACTTCAACTGAGAAGATAAACAATAAATTTCCACTACAGAGAATGGTGGTCTTAATAAGATGCACTTCTAACCCTGACAGTCTGATCTGGAGGTCACTATGGACTTGCTGCTTACAGAGGCATCCAGACTTTTCATGGTCTGATCTCTACGTACCTCTCCACTCTCATAGCTCAAGGTTCCTGACACACTATTTTTGCAGCAGGAATACAATACTGCATAAAAGTTACAGCTTCTCTTGCACCCCTCCAACCCCCAACACCATACGTCTATTCCAGATAGACAGTGACTGTACACAGTGTATGTGTTTTTGCATTTATTGTTCGTGGATATGCAAAAACATATGCCCTGAGGTTTGCATTAAGAAATACTGAAAACTACTTTCTGTGTAAGTTTGAAGTTTCTACATTGTATGGATTTATAATTCAAGATGCAAAAACTTTAATAAAAGGTTTCCTGATGTTAAACTGGAAATGAGATTCTTAGATGATAGCTTTCAGAGCCAATTGTTTGAAAATCAAAAAATAACTCAGATACATGATCAGTCAACATTTATTTATGCTGTCTAATTAATACACTTCACCAAGCAAATGAAGAAACAAGAAGCGAAAAGCACAGTGTACACCCTCAAAGAGCTTACAGTTCAACTGAGATGGAATCCCATTAATTAGAAAAAAGCATGAATGAGGTGCTGAATGGATGGTGTGTAAACAATGCAACTGGAAGAGGTGGAAAGGGATTTGGCTGCTATAGGATAGAGAAATGAAATGATCAAAGCTATGGAAGCATCCCTTCAGACTCCTTTAGTAGGAGAGACAATTTTAAAATTCAGTTTGACCTAACAGAAAGTTTGTGTCAGAAATGGTGAGGGAAAGTTTGGAAATAAATGTGATTATCCCTGTTTACTTAATGTACTGACTCTATATATTTTCATATATGATTAGACATTAAAATCTAAGGTTGATATGTGATTCCATTTTTGTCAAGTTTTCACCTTAAAGCTCAGTTTTGCACTGTGTGTGATTGTTTAGGCATGTACCAGTTGTGTGTCCATTAGCTGATGACTCTGCCACTTCTGATCATCTCTAAGGATTCAGGTCATTATTACTATGCCATCTGAAGGACTTACTAGTCATAGCAGAACACCTCTGGGAGGAAAAAATTCCAAGGCCTCTCCTCTTTGCATTTTTTCCTTCTCCCCTTTATAAATAAACATTCTTTGCCATTGTTGTTGTTAGGTGCTGTTGAGTGGGCTTCGACTCATAGTGACCCTATATACAACAGAATGAAACACTGCCTGGTGCTATGCCAGACTCACAATCCTTGCTATACCTGAGTCCATCAATCATTGCAGCCACTGTGTCAATCCATCTCATTGAAGGCATTTCCCTTTTTTGATGACCCTCCACATTACCAAACATGATATCCTTCTCCAGGGAATGGTCCCTTCTGATAACATGACCAAAGTAGGTGAGACCAAGTCTGGCAATTCTCACTTCCAAGAAGCATTCTGACACACTTCTTCCAGGATAGATTTGTTAGTTCTTTTGGCAGTCCATGGTGCTTTCAGTATTCTTTGCTAACACCACAAATCAAAAGCATCAACTCGTCTTTGGTCTTCCTTGTTCTTTGTCCAGCTCTCATATGCACATGGAATAAAAATACCATGGCTTGAGTTAGGCACACCTTAGTCTTCAAGGAGACATCTTTGCTCTCAGCACTTTAAAGAGGTCTTTTGCAGCAGATTTGCACAATGTAATATGTTGTCTGTTGTCTTGACTGCTGCTTCCATTGGTGTTGATTGTGGAACCAAATAATACGAAATCTTTATCAACTTCAATCTTTTCTCCATTTATTATGATGCTGCTTATTGGTCCAGTTGTGAGGATTTTTGTTTTCTTTATGTTGAGGTGTAATCCATACTGTAGACTGTGGTCTTTAATCTTCATCAATAAGTGCCTCAAGTCATCCTCACGTTCAGCAAGCAAAATTGTGTCGTCTGTGTGTCTCAGGTTGTTAATAAGTATTCCTCCAGTCCTAATCCTATGTTCCTCTTCATGTAGTCCAGCTTCTTGGATTATTTGTTCAGCATACAGATGGAATAAGTATGATGAAAGAATACAACCTAGACACACTCCTTTTCCAATTTTAAACCATGAAGTATCTCCTTGTTCTGGTTGAACGACAGCCTCCAGGTCTGTGTATATATATTCTTGATGAGCACAATCATGTGTTCTGGAATTCCCATTCTTCTTAACGTTATCCATAATTTGTTATAATCCACACAATCAAATAACATCTTTCTGGTATTCTTTGCTTTCATCCATGATCCATCTGACATCAGTAATGATATCCCTTGCTCCAGCTTGTATTTCTGGAAGTTCTCTATCAATATATGGCTGCACCCATTTTTTAATTATCTTCAGTAAGATTTTACTTGCATGTGATATTAATGATATTGTTCGATAATTTCCACATTCTATGGAATCACCCTTCTTTGGAATGGGTACAAATATGGATCTCTACCGTCAGTTGGGAGCTCTGGTAGCATAGTGTCTAAGGCACTTGACCGCTAACCAGAAGGCTGGTGGTTCAAATCCACCAGCCACTCCTCGGAAGGAAGATGGGGCAATCTACTTCCGTAGTGACACTGCCTTGGAAACCCAAGGAGGGGTCGCTATGAGTCGGGTCTGACTCCACGGCATATAACAACAACAACAACAACCAGTCAGTTGTCCGGGTAGCTGTCTTCCAAATTTCTTGACATAGACAAGTGAGTGCCTCTAGCAGAGCATCTCTTTGTTGAAACATCTCAACTGGTATTCCATCAATTCCTGGAGGCTTGTTCTTTGGCTATTTCTTCAGTGCAACATTGACTTCTTCCTTCAGTACTATTGGTTCTTGGTCATATGCCACATGCTGAAATGGATGAATATCAACCAATTCTTTTTGGTACAGTGAATCTGTGTATTCCTTCCATCTTCTTTTGATGATTCCTGCATCATTCAATATTTTACCCATAGAATGTTTCAATATTGTAACTCGAGGCCTGAATATTTTCTTCAGTTCTTTGAGCTTGAGAAATGCTGAGAGTGTTCTTCCCTTTTGTTTTTCTAACTCCAGGTCTTTGCACATTTTGTTATAATAATTGGCTTTCTCTTCTAGAGCTTCTCTTTGAAATCTTTTGTTCAGCTCTTTTATCTTGTCATTTCTTCCATTTGTTTTAGTTACTCTGCTCAAGGACAAGTTTCAGAGTCTCTTATGACATCCATTTTGGTTTTTCTTCCTTTCTTCAGGAGGGATATAATCAAGGTAATATTTTGGCTCTCATGGACTTGTTTTAATTGTCTTTGGCTTCAATTTGAACTTGCATAGGAGCAGTTGATGGTCTGTTCCACAATCAGCTCCTGGCCTTGTTTTGGCTGAAGATATTGAGTTTCTCCATTGCCTCTTTCCACAGAAGTTGTCGATCTGTCCTGTCAACTCCATCTGGTAAAGTCCATGTGTATAGCCATCATTTATGTTGTTGAAAAAAGGTATTTGCAATGAATAAGTCATTGGTATTGCAAAATTCTATCTTGCAATCTCCAGCGTTATTTCTATCACCAAAGCCATATTTCCCAAGTGCCAGCGATTCTACTTTGTTTCCAAATGTTGCATTCCAATCACCAGTGATAATCAATACATCTTGATTGCGTGTTTGGTCAATTTCAGACTGCAGAAGTTGTTAAAAATCTTCAATTTCCTCATCTTTGGCTTTGGTGGTTGGTGTGTAAATTGAATAATGGTATTAGCTGGTATTACTCATGTTGTTGTTGTTGTTGTTATGTGCCATCGAGTCGGCCCCGACTCATAGCGACCCCTCCTTGGGTTTCCGAGGCAGTATCACTACGGAAGTAGGATTGCCCAACCTTCCTTCCGAGGAGTGGCCGGTGGGTTTGAACCGCCAGCCTTCTGGTTAGCAGTCAAGTGCTTTAGCCACTATGCTACCAGAGCTCCTCATAGGCATATGCATATTATCCTATCACTGACAGTGTCTACTTTAGGATAGATCTTAAAACATTCTTTGTGACAAATAATGCCATACCATTTCTCTTTAATTTGTCATTTCTGCCATAGCAGATCATATGGTTGTCTGATTCAAAATGGTGAATATCAGTCCATTTCAGCTCACTAATGCCTAGAGTATTGATCTTTATGCATTCCATTTCATTTTTGACAACTTCCAATTTTTCTAAATTCATACTTTGTACATTCCATGTTCCATGTTCAGGAATTCCCATTGTATACAATGTTATCCATAATTTATTATATTCCACACAGTTGAATGCCTTTGCATAGTCAATAAAACATAGGTAAACATCTTTCTGATATTCTTTACTTTCAGCCAAAACCCAGCTGACGTCAACAATGATATCCTTCATTCCATATCCTCTTCTCTGAATCCAGCTTGAATTTTTGGAAGTTCCTTGCTGCAACCATTTCTGAATTACCTTCAGCAAAATCTTACTTGCTGTGATATTGATGATACTGTTCTATAATTTCTGCATTCCGTTGGATCACCTTTCTGTGGATTGGGCACAAATATGGATTTCTTCCAGTCAGTTGGCCAGGTAGCTGTCTTCTAAATTTTTTTTATGAACAAGTGAGGGCTGACAGTTTTGCATCCATTTGTTGAAACACCTCAATGGGTCTTCAGTCAATTCCTGGAGTCTTGTTTTTCATCAATACCGTCAATTAAGCTTGGATTTCTGCCTACTATCAGTTCTTGAACATATGCTACTTCCTGAAATGGTTGAATATCAACATTTTTTTTTTTTTTTGATACAGTGAACCTGTGTAATCTCCCATCTTGTTTGATGCTTCCTGCATAATTCAATATTTTACCTACAGAATCCTTCAATATTGGAACTCAAGGGCAAATTTTTCCTTTGGTTCTTTCAGTTTTAGAAATGTCAAGTGTGTTCTTCCTTTTGAGTTTATAACTCCAGGTTTTTGCACATTTCATTATAATACTGCTTTACCTTTGTCTTCTTGAGCTACCCTTTGAAATCTTCTGTAGAGCTCTTTTACTTTATCATTTCTTCCAATGACTTTAGCTACTCTCAGTTCAAAAGCAAGTTTCAGAACCTGCTCTGGCATCCATTTGGATCTTTTCCTTCTTTTCTGTCTTTTTAATGACCTTTTGTTTTCTTCACATATGATGTCCTTGATATCATTCCACACAATTCATCTGGTCTCCAGTCACTAGTGTTCAATGAATCAAATCTATTCCTCAAGAGGTCTCTAAATTCATGTGGGATATACTTTACACCATATTTTGGCTCTTGTATGCTTGTTTCATTTTTCTTCAGCTTCAACTAGAACTTTCGTATGCGCAATCAATGGTCCGTTTCACAGTCAGAACTTGGCCTTGTTCTGACTGATGATATTGAGCTTCTCCACTCTCTTTTTCCACAGATGTAGCTGATTTGATTTCTGTATATTTCATCTGGAAAGGTCCACATGTATAGTCACTGTTTATGTTGTTGAAGAAAGATATTTGAATAAGTCATTGGTCTTACAAAATTCTACCATGCTATCTCTGGCTTCATCTATCACCAAGAAAATATTTTCCAACTACCAATGCATCTTCTTCATGTGCAGCTTTCTCCTGTCAGTCACTAGTAATTATCAGTGCATGTTGATAGCATGTTTGGTGAATTTCAGACTACAGAAGTTAGTAAAAATCTTCAGCTTTTTCATCTTTGGCTTTAGTGGTTGGTGTGTGCATTTGAATAATAGTAGTAGTAACTGGACTTCCTTGTGGGCATATGGGTATCATACTATCACTGACAGTATTGTACTTCAGAATAAATGTTGGAATGCTACACCATTCCTCTTAATTTGTCATTACCAGCATAGTTAACTATATCATTGTCAGATTCAAAAAGGCTAGTACAAGTCCATTTCAGCTCATGAATGCCTAGGATATCAATCATTGTACATTCCATTTTGTTGTAAAAAACATTCAATTTTCTTAGATTCATACTTCATAAATTCCATGTTCTGATTATTTTTTAAGAGCTTGTTTTACATTCAATGTTACGTGTACATTTAGTTTCACTCCCCATTTACCATGTCCAACCCTTACCCAGTCTCCTCCCCTCCCTACCCTGTAACCCTCCTCCTGTGCCCCTCATAATTATGTATTCCTGTTTGTTCTGCATTTCCTCAATTTGAATATTGGTCCTCTAGTGTCTCATGGTCTATTGCTTTAAGGGATGTATTACCATAGAGTGTGTGGGCACATCATCTTGAATTGAGTGGTCTGTGTGTACATCTTGTTAACTATTGGGCTGAGAGCCAGCCCCTGGGAGTGAGTTTTATTCCAGGTGAAGAATGTATTCCAGGGCCATAGTAATAGGGGTCTCACCAGATTTCATCTGACCAGTAATTCTGGTCATTATTGAGTTTTTGGATTTTCTTCCACATTTTCCCTCCTATTCTATCCAGGATCTCCAGATTTGATCCTTTCCTGGGTGGTTGACATTCATAGCTGGGCACCATCTAGTTCTTCTGGTCTTGAGGGCCATCATGTCCTATGGTTGATTGCTTCCAAATAAAGTCCTCTTTTTTTTTTTTTTGCATTCTTCTTCATTTCTGACACTAGGAGACCTTTATCTTTATCTTAGATGGCCCCTTAAAAGCTTTTAAGATACCAGTTGTTACTCACCAATGTAGGATGAGGAGCAAGGCTTTTATGTATTTTCTTGTCTCGATTGAGTCTGATGTCCCCCAGTACTATGGTCCTGAGACAGTAGATCTATTGGATCTCTGTCCTGTAGTGTCTGGTTGTCTGTGAGGGATTACTCTGTGTCTGTCTTCTATCGTTTCTGTAAGGAATGCAGGTATTTTGTATCACTGGTGTCTGTGCAAGATTAGCCTCAGTTGAATCTATCCTTTGTCTAGAGTATACTCTGCAAATGACTTATTTCACTCAGTACAATGTCCTCCAGGTTCATCCACATTGTGAGGTGATTTGCATATCCCTCATTGTTCTTTAATGTAGCTAGTATTCTGTTTTGTGCATGTACCATAATTTGGTTATCCACTCATCCATTGATGGGCATTCAGGTTGTTTCTATCTCTTTGCTATAGTGAATTGTGCTGTGATGAACATAGATGTACACACGTCTGTTCATGTGCTATCTCTCACCTCTTTAGGATATATTCTTAGTAATGGAATTGCTGGGTCAAATGGTACTTCTATTTTCAGTTTTTTAAGGAAATGACATATAGTTTGCCACAATGGTTGTACCATTTTACAATCCCACTAGCAGTGCACAAGAGTTCCAATCTCTCTGCAACGTCACCAGCATTTGTTATTTTCTGACCTGTTGAACTTTGCTATAATTGCTGGCCTAAGCTGATGTCTCATTGTTGTTTTGATTGGCAACTCTCTAACAGTTAATGATCATGAGCAATTTCTCATGTGTTTGTTGGCTGCCTGTATATCATCTTTGGTGAAGTGTCTGTTCAAGTCTTTTGCCCATTTGTGAATTGGGTTATTTGTGTTTTTGGTGTTGAGGTGTTTGCTATAGATTTTGGAGATAAGTCCTTTATCAGACATGTCATAGGCAAATATTTTCTCCAAATCTGTAGGTTCTCTTTTTACTCTTTTGACAATGTCTTTCAAGGTGCATAGGAATTTAATTTTTAAAAGGTCCCAGTCATCTAGCTTCTCTTCTATCTCCTGCACATTCTGCATATGCTTGATAATCTATTTATGCCATAAATTAGTGCTCCCAGATTTGCTCCTATTTTATCTTTGATGAATTTTATAGTTTTGGGTTTTATATTTAAGTCTTTGATCCAGCTTGAGTATTTTTTTGTGTGTGTATGAGGTAAGGTATGGTAGATATCCAGTTTTGCCAGCACCATTTGTTAAAGAGGCTGTCTCTTCCCCATTTAATGTGTTTTGGACTTTTGTCAAAGTCAGTTGTGCATAGATGGATAGGTCTATATCTGGTCTTTTGATTCTGTTCCATTGGTCTTTCTGTCTATCATTGTACCAATACCATGCTGTTTTGACTACTTTGGCTGTATAGTAGTTCTTAAGATCTGGGAGTGTGAGACTTCCCACCATGTTCTGATTATTAATTGAATGTTTGCAGCTCTTTCTTCTCACTTTGAATCATGTCACATCGGCAAATGAAGGTCCAGAAAGCTTTACTCCATTCACATTGCTAAGGTCAACTCAACTTTGAGGATGCAGTTGTTCCTCGGTTGTATTTTGAGTGCCTTTCAAACTTGAAGGGTTCATCTTCCAGCAATATCAGACAATGTTTCACTGCTATTCCTAAGTTTTTCTGGCACTATATCAGATAATGCTTCACTGCTTTTCATTAGGTTTTCAGTGGCCAATTTTTCAAAAGGGAACCACCATATCATTATTCCTAGTGTGCCTTAGCATGGAAGCTTTGCTGAAACCTGTCCACCATTTGTGACCCTGATGGTATTTGAAATACTGGTGGTGTAGCTTCTAGCATCACAACAACACACAAGCCACCACAATATGACAAATCGGCAGACTAGTGGTGGTCTGTAAGTTTATGTACTATTATTTAACATCCAGTGTGTTCAAGTTTCAGAGAAATGGTCTTATATTTGAATGCACCTTTTTCTTTTTCTCTGAGATTCTTTGAAATATTACATCATATTGCAATATATTACATTGTAAACCATATTTTGAAAGTTTATGGCAGTTGGGCACAGGTATGACTCTTAGAATATTCTTTCCATTACTCCAATTTCCATTTTCCAGAGGTACTTCATGTATCTGCTCCTTAAGATTCCTTTTCAGTACACACTAAAAAGATGTTCTTGAACTTGTCCACAGCTATTTCTAATTTGTCTGATCTTCATCAATCAGTTTAAAGGAGCATAAAATGTCATCTACCTCATCCGTCACTGTGTGTGTGTGTTAATGTATTTATCTGATTCACTTCCCCTGACTCGTCTAAGTTTGATGCAGTTCTGAATCTTTCCTATCTCCTAATTTATTTCAGTCACTTCTCGGGTGTACTAGAGCTGAATTTCTCAGGTAGACTCATCTGAAAAGATGCCATGCTCTAGCAATTCTATAAGCAATTATCATTCTAATAGCCTGCAAGTCCTGCTTTGTATATTCATTGTTGCTCCAATGCCAGACAGAGGTCCATTTCCTCTTAAGCCCTTGACTTACTACATTCAGAAAACTTCCCAATGGAGAAGTAGTTTTTTGGCTCCTTTATGAAAATCCTATGCACACATGAGGTCACATGCGTTAGAATTGACACAATAGTAACAACAACAGAATACTTGGAGATGGTAATGATGATGTATTTTCATGAAAGGCAGATGGACGTTGATATTGACATTTGATAGCAGTATAGCCAGAGTTGTTACCTAATGAAGAATTCAGCTCTACTTCTTACTGCAGCTGACATGGTGAAATGGACTGGTCAGGTTTACTGTGTGCCTAGATAAATCTATGACTCAGTGCATTGTTAGAAGACCTTTCTTCTTTTTCAGCATCACCACCACCATCATCCTGTCAATTATTCCATCAGAATCTAGCATTTACTAATGCTTATTATATTCTTGAATTTTATGCGAGGTCCTGTGCATATTAAGAGGTAGAGTATATAAAAAGAAAAATAACAATATAAGGGAGCAGGTTCTGTTTTTAAGGTGAATAGAATAGATAGTAAGTATCATAGGATTCCAGTGTAGGAACAGGATAGTCAGAAGAGAAGTCAAGATACTAAGAAGAAGGTGAAACATCAGTTAAGTCTAAAAGGACAGAGTATAGGCACATGTGGAAGGTGGGAGAATGGTCCAGGGAATAGTGTGGTAGTCATGCCATGTTTGGCATAATCTAAAGGCTAATCCAGATGTAAAGGGCTTAGAGAGGGGAACAATAAAAACTAAGACTGTATAAGTGAACCACAACAGTGCAATCCACAACTGATCATGTAGAAGGTACAAAATTGGGCAGCATTTCATTGTGCAGGGAGTCACTATGAGTCAGGACTCTACTCAACGTCAGCTAACCAGAACAACATTAGTGAGAAGAAGATCATAGAGTGGTAAGAACTGGGAAATGTGAACTTTCACTTTAGTCTAGAAGAAAACATGAGCCATGAACCCCTAAAACAGACAGTTTGTGCTTGAACTAGTACACCTACTCCTCACTTATCAACTATCACATTTTCTGGTGTTTTGCCTTTACAGCAATATTTTAAAAAATGTACCATCCAACTATTTTGTGCATTAATATGTTCAGCAGTAATGGATGCTGAGGTGTGAGGTGAGAATAACACTGGCTATGATGATTAAGGTTATGTGTCAACTTGGTTGGGCCATGATTCTCAGAGATTTGGCAGTTATATAATGATGCAATTTGCAGTTATGTAATGATGTAGTCTTCCTCCATTTTGTGATCTTATGTAATGACTGCCCATTTTTGCATAATGCCAATTTTCATATAACAACCTGGTCTCTGCAACCTAACTATGTTGATAAGTGAGGAATGGCTGTATTTCCTTGGAACAAAACCTTTTCAGTAGGTACATCATCCAATCTTTTATTTATTTATTTATTTTAGCAATGATTTATTCAGTTGTTACTGCATGATAGAAATTTCTTATCAGGCACACAGCAGGAAACGCAACAGAGTAGGCCCCTCTCGTTATGAAGCTAACATTCTAGCAGTGGGAACAGTTTCATATCCTCATAAAAATGAACCCCCAGGGGCCTCCCTTAGGTTTTCCCGTCAAGAGGAATATGTCTGAACCCAAGAATGACCACAGTTGAGCTCAGATTGACCTCCTTTTTGCTTACACACAGGTAACCCTCTCCTTTTCTAGCACCTTCCAAGCAAAATGAAGCAAGAGTGAACATCTCCCATAATATGATTACTGTGATTTATATTCCTCTCAAGGATTCTCTTGAATAAACTATAACATGATTTCTCTCAAGAATGATGCGAACAAAGGACCTACATAGTGAGATTTGACCTGGGATACACATAACCAAAGTAAAGCCAAATTCACAAGGCTCAAGTAAGAATAAAAGAAGATACAAAGAGGCTTTGAAAATAAATATACTATGTATAACCTGAATTTCCCCAAGTCTCAGCAGTCTGTGGGGAAAATGAGGTCATATTAATATTAATAATGAAATTTTTCTGGCCTGTAGTTCCACCTGCAAAATTGCAAATTCTCATCCTTCATTTCCTGGCCTACACCCCAAGGTCTTCTATCATTCCTCAGTTATTGCCTGGGAAGCCCCAGAGTGAGTCTCACCTCATATTTGTTCAGTAATAAATGTGAAGCTGCCCTTTCTCTGTAATCTTTTTGAAGAAGACTGGTCCACTGACCAGGGCATTTGAAGGCAGCATCTCTACCTCCACAGCTGGTAATGTCACTCTGCCTTGCCACTCTCCATTTCCTGCTAATCCCATCCATGCTGTCCCTTAGATACTTGGATTGAATTTCCCTCTCTCTCTCCAAGTCAACTTCCTCTTCCTCACCTAGACACCAGGCAGCATTTGCTAGGGCCTAAGTCTCATAAATCCCTCACTAACATGGCTCTGGGAAATGGAGAAAAGAGTGTATTCCTCTTCACATTCCTGACTAGTCCCCAAATACAAGCTGTCAGTCATACCAACTCATGAAAGAGCTGCTAGAGTGAAGGATTGGAGTGAAAGCATAACCTACTGGCATACACCAAAACTTCACATAGGCTCACCTGCTATTAGCCATTGCTTTATAAAGGAAAATAAAGTTCTAGTACTTGAGAGCATGTGACAACAATTTTTATGTAAGGTATCCTGTTATTTAGATATTTGTTTCTTTATATAAAATCTTGCTCATTTTATACAAAGAAATTCCTAGTAACCTGTTTTTCCTAATTTCTCTCCAAAAACCAACCTTAAATATAATGTATTATAATACCCTTCTCTCTTGTCTTTGATGAAATTTACCTTAAATTTAAAAGTTTGCCTACCCACCATAAACTACTATAAAACTGGTCAAAATATATAAGCCCATTGTTTTCAAGTGATAGAAACAAGGGAAAGCACAGATGGTCCTTAAGAGAAAGGAAATATGAAATGAGCCCCATGGTCACAAAAGGGGACTTGCACTGATGTGGTATCAGGAAGTACTACACAAGCAGACCAGCCATCTTTCTACCTAAAAAGGCAAATATCAGAGTTCAGGTCTGCTAAATTGGTTAGGATTTCCCAAGCAAAATACTAGAGAAGAGGTAGCTGTGTAGAGAGGAGGCTCCGACATTTTGTTTGGGCGTTCTTCACAGGTTCTTGGCTGAGGGCTGAGCACAGGTGAGACTCTGTGAGGCTTAACTCATAGCAGAGATCACTTGCTATGGGGCTGAGAACTATCTGGATATACCACACATCACTCTGAGCTGTGAGATATTAAATTTCCAGCCCAGTAAGAATGAAGAGATTCTTCCTGGATAACTCAGGCATTCAGTTGAGATGTTAGAAAAGTCATGCCTTCAAAATGAGGAACATGCTTTAAGATTTGAGCATCACCATAGACTAAGGAAAAACACAAAATAGATTTGCCTGACCGAAGAATAAAATCAAGCTTGACAGAATCAAAAAGATCTACCAGTAATTTAACTTCACACCTGAAGAAAAGCCAACAATTTTTAAAGACAAACAACATAATCTAGATTCTCAATAATTTATCATTCCTACTATCCAGCATACAATAAAATATCACTAGACATGCATAAAAGTGAAATCCATAATCAAGGAGGAAAAAAACCAATGGAAACAGATCCCAAGGTAACCAACATACTGAAATGTGCAGATAAACATTTTAAACACAGCTATTACAAATATATCTAAAAATTAAACACCAGATGTTCACCTTGAGTGCATAAATGGGTAATCTTAGCAGAGAAACAAAAATGAATTGACAGATACAAATTGTGAAATTAGTAATTCACTGAATGTCTTTAACAGTATATCGGAGATTCCAGACTAAAGGATTAGTAAGCTTATAGACAGAAACAGAAATTATCAAACCTGAAAATCAGAAAGAAGTTTTTTTTAAATAAATGAGCAGTAGCTCTGTGATCTGTGGATCAATACCAAAGGTCTAACTTGCATGTAAGGGATAGAGAGAATGGGCAAAAAACATATATTTGAAGAAGTAATGGCAAAAAAGATCAAAATCCTCAACTGAAAGAACTAAGAAGATATTGGATCTCCAGCACAGAAAGAGGACATACCTAGGAACATCAGATTCAAACTTTTGAAAGCTGGAAAAGATCTCAAAAGCAGTCAGTGGAAAAAGACACATTACAGACATGGGAACAGCAATACAAGATGATGGATAACTTATCAGAAACAGTGAAAGCCAGAGAAAATGAAATAGCATCTTTAAAGCACTTTAAAAACAAGCAGGACAATCAACCTAGAGTTCTATATAGACTGAATTTACTTGTTAAAACAAGGATGAAACAAAGGCATTTTTAGAGATATAAAGGCTTAAAGAATTTGCTGTCAGTAGGCCTGCATGATTAATAATAATAATAATAATAATAATAATAATGAAGAAAGTTATTAGCCTACAAGGCAAATGGCATTAGACAGAAAGTCAGATTTATAGAATGGCACTAGAGTCTGCGGCCATGCCACCCTGAGCATGCCTGATATTGTCTGATCTTGGAAGCTAAGCAGAGTCAGGACGAGTTAGGACTTGGATGGGAGAAAGGTAATAGATATAGTAAATAAAAAATTGTATCATTTTGTCTTTCTTCATCTTTTTAAACAAATGACTATTTAAAGTAAAAGTAGCAGTTTTTTTTATTATTATTAAGGGGTTTATAATGTATATATTTATAGTAGACAATACTATCACAAAGCATGGAATGGAAGGGAAGAATAAATAATATTGCTAGAATCACTAGGAATCAGAATTGACTAGATGGCAACAGGTTTTGCTGTAAGATTCCAATATTTTACTTAAAGTGGTACAATATTAAGGAGTTCTGGTGATGCTATGGTTAAAGCACTTGGCTGCTAAGCAAAAGGTCAGTGGTTGGCACTCAGCAGGTGTTCCACGGATGAAAGATATTGCAGTCTGCTTCCATAAAGATTCCAGTCTTGGAAACCCTATGGGGGTCACTACAAGTTGGAATTCACTTGATGACAATAAGTCAATTTCATTTTTTCTGATAGTAAGTTGGTTTTGGTTTTTGTACAATACTAATTTTAAATAGATTGTGACAAGATGAGGAAATACAGTCTAATCTCCAACAGTTATTAAAAATATATATGTATACAAAGCAGAATAACTAAAATGTCGATAGATTACTTAAAATGAAAAACTGAGAAAAAGGCAAAACAAAACAAAACTCTATTTTACTAAAAGAAGTCACACAAGAAAGAACAGAGGAACAACAACAATAATAGCAAACTGGAAAAACAGGAAACAAACAGCAAGATGGTAGATTAAAACCAAACCTATCAATAATTAAATGAAATGTAATGGGTTTAATCCTCATATGTATGGTAAATTAACTTTTGACAAAGACACAAAAGCAATTCAGTGCAGTCTCTTCAACAAATGGTGTGGAAAAATTAGACATCCATATGCAAAAAAAAAAAAAAATTACCTCCCAATATATACAAAAACAAAATGAAATTAAAATGAATCATAGATTTAAATGTAAAACTGAGACAAAAACAAAAATTTAAAATGAGAAAATACAAAATTTCTGGAAGAAATATAGCAGAAAATCTTTGTGACCTTCAGTTAAACACCAAATGCACTATTCATAAAAGGAAAAGTGAATTGGACTTTATCAAAATTCAAAATTTTTACTCTGAAAAACAACATCAAGAGAATGAAAAGGGAAACTACAAACTAAGGAAATATTTGCAGATCAGATATTTGATAAAGGTCTTGAATCCAGACATATAAAGAACTCAAAAATTCAATAAGAAGAAATCCAATAACCCAATAAAGAAGAGGAGAGAGACAATTTGAACACCAAAAAACAATACATGAAAAATAAAAAAGAAAAACATGAAAAGATGCTCATCATCACAGTTGTTCCAAACCAAAATAAACCAAACTCATTGCCAGCCAGTCAGTCTCAACTCATAGCGACCCCTCATCGGGTTTCCAAGGCAGCATCTCTACAGAAGAAGATTGCCCAGTTTTCCTTCCGGAGAATGGCTGGCAGGTTTGAACTGCCAGTCTTCCGGTTAGCAGTCAAATGCCTTAGACACTACGTCACCAGTTATTAGGGAAATGTAAATTCAAACCTCTATCAGATAACAGTACCCACCTATTATAATGTCTCTAATTAAAAATATTTAGTATAACAAGTGTCAAAAATGTGGAACACTGTAACTCACTTATGTTTTTGATGGGAATGTAAAGTGGTACATCCACTTTGCAAAAGTTTGGTAACTTCATGAAAAGTTAAACATAAACCAACTTTATGATCCTACCATTCTACTCCTAGGAGCTCTGGTGGCATAGTGCCTAAGGCACCAGAAGGCTAGCAGTTCAAACCCACCAGCCACTCCTCGGAAGGAAATTTGTACTATCTATTTCTGTAGTGATACTGCCTGGGAAACCTAAGGAGGGGTCACTATGAGTCTAAATTGACTCCACAGCAGTGAGTTGATGGGATTCGACTCCTAGTTATTTATCCCAAGAAAAATGAAAGTACACGTCGGTACAAAAACTTACACACAGATGTTCATTGGAGCTATATTTTTAATAGCCCAAAACTAGAAACAACTCAAATGCACATCAACAGGTGAAGAGATAGGCAAATTTGGTAGCGTAGTGCCTAAGTCACTTGACTGCTAACCAGAAGTCTGGCGGTTCAAACCCACCAGCCACTCCTCAGAAAGAAAGGGCAATCTACTTCCGTAGTGATACTGCCTCGGAAACCCAAGAGGGGAGGCTATGAGTCGGATCCGACTCAATGGCACATAACAACAACAACAACAATACCATGGAATATGCTCAGCAATGAAAAAGAATGAACTATTAATATAGGCAACACCATGAATGAAGCTACAACTAATTTATACAGAGTGACAGAAAAAAGAAAAAAAAACAAAAACTAGTTGGATCAGACTCATAGCTACCCCTCCTTGGATTTCCAAGGTGGTATTACTAAGGAAGTAGATTGCCCCATCTGCCTTCAGAGGAGTGGCTGGTGGGTTTGAACCTCCAGCCTTCTGGTTAGCAGTCAAATGCCTTAGGCACTATGTCAGTCAAAATAAGAGTACATATTGTATGATTCTATTTATATAAAATTCTACAAAATGCAAATTAATGACAGGAAGTGGATCGGTCATTGCTGATAAAGGGAGTAGTGCAGGGAAAGATAGGAAAGAAAGGTTACAAAGAGAAATAAGGAAACTTCTGGGGGTAATGGATATATTTCTTCTCTCCGATTGTGGTAATATTTCATGGGCTTACTCATATATCAACACCTACCCAATAGTACACTTTTAAAACATGCAAATTATTTTATATAATTTATACCTAATGTCTTTTAAAAAGGATGTCTTTTAAAAGCAAAAGTCAAAAATCCTCAATAGTAGATACATGTTTACACAACTGAAAAAATAATCTACCAAACAGCAATGAAAATGGAAAAAGAAAACTATAACTATACACAACAGGGATAAAACTTCAGAACATCTCTCTGAGTGAAAAAGCAAGTTGTAGAAGCATAAAAAAAAATAATTACTGTCACAAAGATAAAAATATATGTAAAACTAAACAATATTCTGTTAGAAATATGTGCAACTGTTGTAAAAGTAAATAAATAAACCGTGTGCGAGGGAGACATAAGCACACAAATTGAATTCGAGTTTTTCCTAGTCAAGGGGAAAGGGAATGGGATGAAGGAAGGGCACACAGGACAATTCAAACGTATTTGTTTTATTTCTTAAACTGGCCAATAACCAACCTAGCTGTTCCTTGTATTGTTATTCTTTGTACTGTAGATTATTTTATAATTATTCTTTATATGTTTTATAATCATTCTTTCTATGTTCAGTATTTTATAAAATACATCAGTGAGTCTTACAACTTAAACACTCCAATTAACAGTCAGAGATTGTCAGACTGCATAAACAAAGCCCTAGAACATACTCTAGAAAAGGCTACTTAACATGTAAAAATACAGGGGGTTTGAAAGTAAAAGGATGAAAAAAGATAAACAGTAGGAAAATAATAACCAAAGAAAGTTGGTGTGGCTATATTCATATTGTTCAAAGTAGACTTCAAGGCAATGAGTTCCATTAGCAATAGAAAGGAACATTTCATAATGATCAAAGAGTCAATTTAACAAAGTAATGGTGGAGTAAAATAATTATCTGCAAAATCCAGGGTCAACTGATGGAATAATACAAGTCCAAGGATGGGCCGTGTGCTTCTTTGATGTCTCTGGACAACAGAATGCTGACCTGGAAGGACCCTGGTTCTCTGTCAACTTTGTGGACCCACTACTCAGTCCTGAACTGTTTCCCTCCAGCTTTCTTTTGCTTTATATTAATAAAATACGACAAGGAATGAAGACAGAGGATTCATAGAGAAATCACTCATACAACTGTTATTGTTGTTAGCTGCTGTTTAGTCAATTCTGCCTTCTAACAGCCCCATGTGACAGAACAGAACTACCCCACAGGGTATTCTTGGACGTAATCTTCATGGAAACAGATTGCAGGATCTTTCTCCTGTGAAACCACTGAGTGATCTCAAACCAATAACCTTTCAGATAGCAATCAAGTACTTAACTATTTTTGCCATCAGGGCTCCTTGATACATCTATCAGCATTTAGTAATGAATTATAATATCCTAATATTTGCTTAATTTCTAAAGACAAGCTATTTAGACTATGTTTTGGACTATGAACTTTTTACTTCTAACTCTATTTGTAACTTTTTTTTTCTTTATTTGATTTTACATTTGCACTTAAATCAAGAATACAAATATTGAACTTAAAATAAATTGATACATGGTTGAACCCATGTGAGATCAGAAAAAATCGAAATCATTTTTCTTTTCAGACAAAAGTATTAAAATGAATTGCCATCCTGGCTAAGTAGAGACATTACAGTGACATGAGTTATATTCCAAGGTGCTGCAAAAGGCTGCAGTATTTGCTGATTACTCTATGGTAAGTGTGTCAGAAACAGGGCTTGGGGACAGATTTCATCTTCCAAAATTATTTCCACAGAGGAGGAATAGCTGGCACCTTGATGGCTGTGGAAGAATAAACATAGCAAAATAACTCAGGCAACTGACATAGGCTGGGGACCATTACAAACTACCAACTTCACTGGCCTCTGTCCATCCAGTCTTCTCTCTTAATTTCCTTGTTGATCTGCACCATAGACAGATGTATCCTCCCTTTTTCTTCCCAGCTCCCACTGCAGAGTTTCAGAGATGGAATATTTTTCCTAGTCTTTATTCCCTCAGAAAGAGGTGCAGATCCACGCAGCCCAGGGTCTCGCTCCCGCACTGCAGAAACCTCCTTCCCTCCAGCTGTCAAAACCATGACAATTTCAATGGCTAGAAGCCATGAAAAGGTTGGTCAGAGCTGAAGACACTAGCAAAATGTTACCATTATTTCTGGTATTGAGAAATACAGTTATGCAGCAAAGTGTAGCCATCCTTCAAATATATTGTGTCAGCTGAAGTGTAGGTGTGTGTATGTGTTTGTGTGATTTACATAAACCAAACACAAAAATCCACCATGTTATTTAGGGTTAGTACATCATGTGCTCACATATGGAGAGGGAATTTAGCAATACAAGTATTTTCATCATTTGTCGTTTCACAAATACTTACCATTAACTCTTGATTCAACATCCATGATGTCCCAGACCATGAATTAGATGCTGTGGGAACTGTGAAGATGAATTAGTCATAGATTCTCCCCTAAGTAGCTTATAACTTCAGAGTAGAGATAAACCAAGGGCTCCAAAACCTTATTTACAGATAGAAGATGATACATGACACAATGAAGCAAATGCAAAGTCCCAAAGAGTCAGAGATGAAGGGGGGAGGCAACTCTAAGGGGCACGCTATAGGGGAGATACATCAACGAACATTTTATGGTGAAAGAATTTTTTTATAGGTCTCAAAATCTGGTCTGATTTCAACAGAGACAGCTGATAGGGATATCATTCCCATTAAGACAAACACACACAGCTGAAGACAAAAGATAAGGAGATGCAGTTATCAAGCCTATGGTATTATCTAGGAGCTCTGGTGGCGTAATCCCTAA
The DNA here is from genome assembly GCF_000298275.1 of Orycteropus afer afer. Taxonomy (NCBI): domain Eukaryota; kingdom Metazoa; phylum Chordata; class Mammalia; order Tubulidentata; family Orycteropodidae; genus Orycteropus; species Orycteropus afer. The sequence goes on from NW_006921748.1 coordinate 4,158,633, forward strand.
GGCATCTGACTGCTGACCAGAAGCCTGGTAGTTCAAACCCACCAGCCACTCCTGAGAAAGATGGTTGGGTAACTTACTTCTGCAGTGATACTGCCTCGGAAACCCAAGGAGGGGTCGCTATGAGATAAAACCACTCAACGGTAGTGAATTTGTTGTTGTTTATGGATGTATCTAATTTTATTAGAGTGAAAATTTATAAAAGGGAGCCCTGGAGAGAAAGCTGGGTGGAAGTTTAGAATACATAAAATGATCAATGGGGAGGCAGTCAAAGATTTTGACTGTGGTGGTAACAAGCACTGACATGTGAACTTCTTGCCTAATTTTTTCCGCACCCTCCAACACTCAGTATAGATCCATGTACTTAGTAGATGTCCAGTATAAAATAATCATATTCATAGCTTACATTTATTGAGTACTTAACATATGCCTGCTCTAAGTACTCAACTTGTAGCAGCTCTTTTAAACCTTGCTGAAACTCTATGTGAGGACATTATTATCTCCATTTCATAGATGAAGTAACTAAGATACAGTGTTGAAGTTAAAAACTCAGCCAAGGTCATCTTGTAGGTAGCAGAGCAAAGGCAGGGAACACAGTCTTAACTACTTTTCCCTAATGCCCCTTAACAAGCAAGTATTGATTTGTAAATGATGGCCTTTCTATGCTGAAGAGCAAAGCATTATACTCTTTCATTTCATGATCAGATGGCACATAAGAGTGGATATGATCCAATGGACTAAGTCACAAATTTAGGCATTACCTTCCTGATGACTTAAGGATGACTTAAGGCACCTACTGATGAAGGTTGAAGAATACAGTCTGCAGTATGGATTACATCTCAACATAAAGAAAACAAAAATCCTCACAACTGGACCAATGAGCAGCATCACAATAAATGGAGAGAAGATTGAGGTTGTCAAGGAATTCACGTTGCTTGGTTCTACAATCGATGCCAACGGAAGCAGCAGTCAGGACATTAGACGACGTGTAGCATTGAGGAAGTCAACTGCAAAGGAACTGTTTCAAGTGCTGAGGAGCAAGGATATCTCCTTGAGGACTAAGGTGCGCCTGACACAAGCCATGATATTTCCAATCGCCTGGTATGCATGTGAGAGCTGGACAATGAATAGGGAAGACCGAAGAAGAGTTGATGCTTTTGAGTTGTGGTGCTGGCGGAGAATGCTGAAAGTACCGTGGACTGCTAAAAGAACTAACAGATCTGTCCGGGAGGAAGTGCAGCCAGAATGCTCCTTGGAAGCAAGAATGGCCAGACTTCATCTCACCTATTTTGGTCATGTTGTTAAGAAGGGACCATTCCCTGGAGAAGGATGTCATGCTTGGTAGGGTGGAGGGTCAACGAAAGAGGGGGAGGCCTTCAGGGAGATGGATTGATACAGTGGCTGCGATGATGGGCTCGAGTATAGCATGGATTGTGGGGCTGGCGCGGGATTGGGCAGTGTTTCGTTCTGCTGTGCATGGGGTCGCTATGAGTCGGAAATGACTTGACGGCACTTAACAACAACAACAACAACTTCCTGATGACAGAAAGAAGAGACATATTTGTTTGGGTCAGTTTCTTACTATCATCAAGAGAATGTGGCATGTTGTTTAGTTTGGTCATTGCATCCTACAAGATGAGTGAATATAACTCCTGGATGTCAGTGTCCAGAAGCAGTCATTCAGAACTGACCATTAGTTACCAGTCATTTACAATTGAACAGCAGTTAGCAGAGACTGAGTTGTGTAGAGCCTGTGTAAGGCACTGAGTGGGAAAAACATGGAAGAACCTGCAAATTGTGCCCTTGTGGAAAGGCAAGTGTAACAAATTCCCTTAGGGTCCTTGGAATGTGTGCATTGCCTCTTTTCTGCATTCGCAATTGGAAAACCAAGACAGTTGGTTGAGAGTGAGGAAGGGTGGGTAGTGGGCTATAGAGTGATTTGGGGTTGTTCTTCACAAAGAAATCATCTGCTCTTCATACATTAATGACAGGTTATTTGGAACACTTAAGTTCCAAAAGTCATCTTTGCCTTTGAAGTTCATTTTTCTCCTGCCAAATGATGTAGATGAGTGCCTTAAAGCTTTCTAGGAAGATATGGCCTTGTGGTTTATGAAAAGGGGCATCCAACCTGTCATTTCTGCAAGTTTTGACTGAGTGCTGCTTATGACCCCTTCAAGGCTACCATGGCAGGAATCAGAAGACTGTGAGGTAGTGTGAGGCAGGGGAGAGCATGAACTCCAGATGAAATCTGAGAAGTCCAGACGGACTCCTACTCCATCAAAGCAGTCCAGAGATCTGACCCCACTTCCTCATGTCCAGCATGGAGACAACTATAACATCTATATGTGAAAGTTTTGAGGGGGATCAAAAAGATGATATATATGAAAGCATTTTGTAAATATGCAAGTACCCCATTAATCTTACTGTGTATGTGCATGTTGCTAAGCAGTGGTTGAAATGTACTTCAAGTTAAGCTATTGGAGAAAGTGATTTCCCTACCATTTCCTCAGAGCACTGAGCCAGGCTATCAGAACTCAACATGATTCCACATACATCTCTCTGTAGCAGCTTCATTGGTGGGATGAATTATCCTTTCTCAATTCTTTTCTTCTTTTTTAAGTCACAATGTCTTTTATTACCTAGCTTTGGAAGCAACACATCATCATATTTGCAATTTAATATTGGTTACACAGGTCAGTCATACTCATTGTAGGAGTGTGTGAATATCAGGAGGTAAGAAGCACTGGGAGCCAGTTCAGAGGCTGGCTACTATAATGGCTTTTATAGCAACTTTCCAGGTGGGAGATGACGGTGGCCAGGAAAGAAATGCTCAGAAAAACTACTCTAAAAATATATGTACATCTGGCAATGCATCTGAATAGAGATTTTCCTCTCCAGTTGGCTACTTAGTGGCCTGCTATTTGTAAGTAAGCCCACAGAATTAAAAAATACTCCAATTATAACACATTGTTAGACTCAGAGGTGTTTTATTCACATTCTAAAGTAATAATTTACTTGGCTTAATTTGACAAATCTTCTGTGATTATGATAAGTGACAAAATGATACAACTATGTGTTTTTTGATAAGTTAAATAGCATCCCAATCTCTTGAGCAGACAAGAGAAAAGATAAGCACACTTCCAGTATATCCATATTTTCTGTAACATCTATTTTGCTCCTCCTTTCTCAACTCTTAACAGAGTTGGAAGGATGAATGACCCAAAGCTTTCCTTACTCTTGTTTTGTCTGTTGCTAGATCCAGCAGAAAAGAAGAGAAAAGAATAAATACATAATGGTAAGTACATCAGACTCTTTAGGGAAGCATTAACATAGAGTTCAAAACTATTTTAGATAAGATGATACTATATGGTGGCAAAGTGATGCCATAATTCTAGTTACACATTTCTTTAAATAAGTGTTTGTATATTCATTTCCTACTGCTGCTATGGGAGCTCTGGTGGCGTAGTGCCTAAGGCATTTGACTGTTAAGCAGAAGGCTATAACTACAAACATAGTGGCTTAAACAAATTTATTATTTTTATAGTTCTGGAACTCAGAAATCTCACTGGACTATAACCAAAGCTTCTTTCTGAAGCCTCTAATGAAGGACCTTGTCTTGCCTTTTCCATCTTCTTAAGGCCAGCTAGGTGGTGCAAATTGTTGAGGAACTACCCAAAAGGTTGGACATTAGAGTCCACCCAAAGGCATCTCAGAAGAAAAGCCTGATGATGCAATACCAAAAAAAAAAAAAAAATCAGCCATTGAAAATGCACTTAAGCACTTTTCTATTCTGACAACCATAGTATTGCCATGAGTTGGTGTCAACTCAACAGCAATTAGTATAGGGTTGTTGTTGTTGTTGTTGTTGTTATATGCCATCGAGTATGGGTAGGCTACCCATATTCCTAGGGTCATAGCCCTCGCCACTTTCAAAGTCAGCAATTGCGTCAATTTAACCTCTACTTTCAACATCACATCTCCTTCTATAACTTTTCTGCCTCTCTATTGCCTTGATAAGGACTCTTGTGATTATAGTGTGTTCACTCAGATAATCTTTCAGGATAGGCTTCCCATCTCAAGATCCTTATGTAGTCACATCTGCAAAGTTCATTTTCCCATATAAGGTAACATATTCACGGGTCCCTTTGGGACAACACATGGACATCTTTGGGGGCCATTATTCTTTCTATCACCATTGTTTCTCCCTCCCCTTCACCCAGCATTATCACTAGACATCAGAGATATATAAACATGTGCAGTAACTCTCACCAGGTGGCATATTTGCTCCAATAGTGAGGAAATAGACAGGATTGGTTCAGACACACTTTTGCAGAGCTTTCTGTCTTTGGTCCCCAGCTAGGCAACTCTTCCCACTCTTTCTAAAACTAGTCTGAATTCAAGTGAACACATTTTGAATTGTTCAAGTTGAGAATCTAACCTCTCCAAAGAACAGAGATAGCAACAATCTTATGTCCTTCCAGAAAATCAACGTTCTTCAATACTTTGGTTTCGTACATACAGATTGTTTAATAAACTAGAATTCTTATGATTCCTTCAGACACAGTCCTAAAACCACAGGCCCCCGCCCCTCCAAGAAAAAGACAGGTTAAAAAGGCTCAGATTATATTTCATTTTACCTTGTAAAATGTAATTCAGAGAATAGGAAGAAATGCTTGCTCAAAGCCAAATTTAATATTCATTAATGTTAACCAGGCATTAGTTCCACGGGCACCTCCTTTCCCTCTGCAGTGAAAATGACCCTTTTCCTGTATTATCATCAATATCAGCCTGGTGATGCTTTGGCTGGGACTGACCAGACTGTAACTGAGTTCTTGGTCCCTTGGGCAATGGGATGATTTTTATTTACAGTGACAAGATAATCTTTACACTTGTTTCTCTTTGGGCTGTACACACACAGCTCTATCCATAAGCCAGAATACAACCAGGCCGGTTCTTTCCGCTCTGCACTTTACTTAACTGACTTTGTGTCAGCATTAATTTCTTGACTGTCGGGAAGTTTCATCTCTCTTGCCCTAGGGATGTTTTCTTGACCTCTCCAGTCCTGTGATTGGGAGTGGTTTGGTCTTTTCTCATAAGCTCCAAACATTTTCATTCTTTTCCATTGCAATTATTATCTCCTGTGACATTTACAAGGACCAGTTCTGCTGTAGCTTGAGCTATAAACATGCAAGGAGTCTCAGAAACCCAGAATTTTTTTTCTGCTTGAACATGCCATTTAATAACCATAGGGACTTTTCAGCATGAATTTGTGATTTGAGTTCTCTAAGTGTCCAATTTCAAAGGCCTATCAAAAGTCCTTTTGTCAAAAGAACTCCCCAAAAATATGCTTGAAAAAATTGTAGTCACGCATAACTAGGTAAACAAAACATTTAATTATTAAACTCTGCAACTCTCATATTATTATTATTTTTTATCGTAAATGAATGAGATTTAGCACAATGGCTGGAAAAGAGTTTGCACTGAGGTTGGATTGGAGACTTAAAGCAGTGGTGAGAATAACAGTGAGTTAGAAGCTGAACCTGGGCCACTAATGAGCTGTGACGTCTTTGGCTAGTAGCCTACTCCCTTAGAACTCCATTTTGTTCATTTGCAAAAGAAAGCTATTAGCCTATCTCTAAGGTCACTTCCAGCTCTAATTTTCTGGAGATAAATTTTAAAAACCACCCAGCACCTATCAATCTTTATTAATATTTTCTGTGTGAGTATTTCTTGTCTGTTACAGCTGAAGAATTTAAACAGAATACCCCTTCTGTATTGCTGTGTTCAGTACTGTGTTCTGTGTTCAGTACTGCTGCTGTCAATGCTCACATTTTCACTACCTAATTAATTGTATACAAGAAGAATAAGCTGAGACTGTAAGCTGTTTATTCTTGGAGAGGGGTGGGGGATTCATTTAGAGACAGAGAGGTTGTGAAGGGAAGTGATGTGACAAGAACACATACCTAGTCTACACTTACTGAGATACTCAAAACACTAAAAGGTACATATGTGTGGTACAGTCACTTTAGTAAATCATTAAAACAAAACAAAAAACTTGTTACCATTGAGTCTATTCCAACTCATACCAACTTCGTATATGTTGAGTTGTGGTCCTTAAGGGTTAACCACTAGATAACTTTAATATTCTAAAGATATTTTGATTGAAAAAGTTTTGTCTTTGGAGAGTGTAACTTTGCTTTCAAGTAAGATAAACACTATTTGTCATCAATGATATAGCTATCCATTTTCAAAACATCCACTGAATTTTCCTGTCACCGCTCTTCTGTCTCAGGTTCTGCTGAAGTTAAAAGAAAAATTGGCCCTTATCCTCTATAGAGAGTTTGCATTCAGAAAGATTTTGCTCTGTTTCTTGGCCCCCACTTCTGAACATTAATACTTGTTGCTTTTCATGCTCCTTAAGCAATACGTACACTATCTTTTATGCAAGGAATCTCTCAGTGGTCCACCCAGAGGCTCCTCAGAAGACAGACCTGGCAATCTGCTTCCAAAAGGTCATTGCCATTAAAAACCCCATGGGGTCACCATGAGTTGGAATCAACTTGGCAACTAACAATAAAAACAGCCACCTTTGTGTAAGACCCAATGAGCTCCTGGCTTCTGACTCGAGCCCTCCAAGAACATCATATTCTCATCTATAGCAGAAGGATGTATACTACACAATTGAACTTCTGATATTTTTTAAGTCTTACATTTTTTTAACTCCTCTTCTGAATTAAATTATAAGGCCCTTGTGAACAGAAAACACATCACACTCCTACTTTGAAAGTAGTAAGTGATCAATGAATATTTAATAAATGCCCACAACTTCTGTCCAGGTACAAGAGATAACTGCAGATAGATATTTCCCATACAACAATGGTTCTCAAATTAAGGCCTTTGAATCAACAGCATCAGCATCACCTAGGACCTTTGTAGAAATGGAAATTCTCGAGCCCCATCTAGTTTTCTGAATCAGAGATTCTGAGGATGCCAGCTACCTGTGTGTCAATAAGTCCCCTAGGTGATCTGATGTATGCTGATGTTTGTGGACTCAGGTCACAGACCAATTTCTGAATCTTGAAAGATATATAGGCAATTTGTCACCCTTAATCTAAGTATAGTAAACTCTGTAATTTTTATTTTAATGGAAATATGCACTAAATTAATTTGTGGTTTAAGAAATTAACTTGTTGTGGTGGTGGTTTATTCATGACGATAAGATATTTGATATCCAGATCCTGATCTGCCAGTAGAGTATACACAGCAAGTATCAATAGTGGATTTTTTTTTTTTTTAATTGTGATTTGGGTGAAGATTTACAGAGCAGATTCACTTTCCACACAGCAGTTCACATACACTTTGTCTCATGACATTGACCACAGTTTACCACAAGGCAACAGCTCCCTTCCCACTTCCTCACCATAGTTACCTCTTCCCATTGTCCATCTCTCCATTCACTCCTTCCCCCTGAGCTGTCTCCCTGTGCATAAGCAGCCCTTCTTTCTCCCATGATTGTTCTCTCCAAGGAGTGTATCTACCTCAGGTAAATGTTCAACTCATATGACTGTCTTTTGTTTGGCTGGAAGCCACAGGTGTGGGTTCAATTCCAGACCTGAAGGGCAGCTAGGGGCCATAGTCTCAGTGATTCCACCAGGCTCTTCAATAGTGGATTTTTAAAGAAAATGTTCATTGATTTTTATCAATGAGAAACACTACTAATATTATCTTAATATTTCTTAAGTCTTCTGTCACTTCTTCTATCTCATGCTTCTGATCCTTCAACAGGCCTATCTGTGTTTAAAGCCACCTGGATCTGAGACTATTCTGTGAGTATGGACATTGAGACTAACTTGATGGATTTATGTATAGAGTTAGATGTTCCCTTGTTATTAGCTTTCATCAATCAGTCCCCAAAATACAATGACAACATGACAACAGAACAAACCATTATCTGATCCTGTGCCATGCTCATGGTCAGTTGTAGATTGAACTATTGTGATTGACAGGCTTTTCACTGGCTGACTTGCAAAAGTAGATCGCCACACCTTTCTTCCTAGTTCATCTTGATCTGAATGCTCCACTGAAGACTATTCAGCATCATAGCAACACACAAGTCCCCCCCTGACAGATGAATAGGTGGCATGTTTGTATGAAGTGTATTGGGCAGGAATTGAATCCAGGTCTTGGAGTTTCCTCCAAGATGGGCATCCTGGATTGAAGTTATCACATGCACTGACCTATGAAAAATCCCAATGTATGATCAAAATCTATGGACAAGAGAATATTGCATTCTCCAGACACATCCCGAAGAGGAGCTACACAGCTTTTATTGCTTGTTTTATTTCTTTATTTTTGCCTTTAGTGTTTTTAAAGCATGGAGATTTGGTTTCTGCTAGCAAATCTTTGCATATGTATTACTTGGGTCAATGACTCCTGAATAATAAATACAATTACAAAGAGGGCCTGGAGAAGGTCAGGGTTTGTGTGTGTGTGTGTGTGTGCATGGACAAACATTATTAAAAGAGAAAGTGAAGACAGAGAGTTGGTTTCTTAAAATACTTTGCCAAGATTCCAGGAGTTAATTATTTCTTTTGAGAAATTAGCCCTGATCTGTCACTGGCTTACTGACAGGCAGTGATTTTCTCTGGCAAACAAAACACCTGGAAGCAATTGCCTTTAGTTGCTTACCTGTGATTCAGGTATATATAGGATCACACATGCCATAGGAGTAGTTTTATTTTAAATTATGCAAATGCCTGGGCATGGTGAGGCACAGAAAGCTCAAGAGATTTGAGTGCTTCCTAAGAAACATAAACTCAGTAACTCAACAAAAAAATATGTCAGTAGCTCTTCTCACCCCATGTTGTTGTTATTATGTGCCTTCAAGTCAGACACGAGGTGGTATCTCTATGGAAGTAGATTGCCCAAACTTCCTTCTGATGAGTGCCTGGTGGGTTCGAACCACCAGGCTTCTGGTTAGCAGTCAAGTGCCTTAGGCATTATGCTACGAGAGCTCCTATATTACACTGAAGATAAAACCAAAACCAAACCCACTGCCATTGAGTAAATTCCAACTCATGTCAACTCCATGTATTACAGAGTAGAATGGCTTCATGTGATTTTCTTGGCTGTAATATTTCTTAGCTAGGAGAACACCTGGACTTTTTTCTGTGGCACCATTAGAAGGGTTCAAACTTTGGATCATTAGATTAGTAATCAAGTGTAAACCATTTGTGTCTCCCAGGGAAACTTACACAGACAATACTGTTCATGGTGTTGGTTGTCTACTCTGCTCTATAGGGTTTTCAAGGCCACGACCTTTTGAAAAAATTCACCAAGGCTATCTTCCAAGGCACCTCTGAGTAGTTTTAGACCACTACTCAGTCTAAACGCAGTGGGTTTGGTTTTGGTTTTATCTTCAGTGTAATATAGGAGCTCTGGTAGCATAATGCCTAAGGGACTTGACTGCTAACCAGAAGCCTGGTGGTTTTAGACCAGCAACCTTTGTGTTAGTAATCAAGCACTTAACCGTTTGCACCACCCAGGAAGAGCATGTTGTCTAAACCTGAGTTCATATACATGAAGTACAAGAAAGAAGGAAGAAAGGAAATGAAAGAAGAAAGGGAGAGGAAAAGAAGAGGAGGAAAGGGAGCAGAAGGGAAGGAAATGAAAAGGAAGGACGATATATGAATTCAGAGAAAGAAGAGACTATATGATGCACAGAGATGAGTATAAATTCTTGGAGAAATAAGACCTGGTTAGGCTTAAAAGGAAGACTAGATAGTAGAGAAAAGAAAGAAGACAAGGAAAAAACCTAACAATCCTTGCTGTTTCCTACCCAACAGTGACTTCTTTAAGAATTCATTCTCTTCTGATTAGGCTGGAAAATGAGGAGAGCAGATGCCGACCTCTTTTATTTAAAGCATCCTGACTCTTTAGCTACTGTCAGTGAACAGATAAATTGTATCACCACTTATCCCCAATCTCACAGTGGTTTTCAATACTGCAGGAAGGGCATTTTAACTGCAGGCAAATTAATCCATTCCTTTTTAAAAAATAATAGATGTCTATTGATATATTTAAAGTGTCTGTCAATCTCTGTGCAAACTGCCAAATCATGTGTTAAATTTAAAAATAGAGCTGAACACTTAAAACTCATCAGACTGTACTAAATGAGCTTAGACTTGAAGAAAGAAAGAAATATGATTGAATGCTGGGCACAGGAATTAAGTTAACCAGACCACCCCAATTTTGTGGAATCCAGACAGATCCTAGACACTTTATGGTGTGGAAACCGTACATTGCTTTCCTCTGGGGACATCATGACTGAAACACTACACAATTTAAAAAAAAAAAATCATATTTCCTTGATAACTCTAAAATAAATAGAATTTGCAAATAACTTACATGAAATTCTTTCTCTTCCATAGTACTAAGGAACTATGATACTCTATTTCAAAGAAGCAGATGTTACAATATTTTCAAGATCTTTTGGAATATAATTTATCACTTTAGATTTAGGAAACTTCCATTAGAGTTTTAACATGAATGCCACAGAGAGTTCAATATTATATTTCTTTCTTCTGTCCTAATTTATCATGAAGTCACTACTGCCTTTTCATCCCTTAGTAAATAAAATGGCATAGGGTTAGTATTTTAGCCTAGAGTGTTAGTTCTTCAAGAAATAATGTGCTGTACTTTCTAATTAGTACCTAGTACCCAGGGGACATAATTTATCTATCAGATCAAATAGTATAAATAGCTATTAAATAACTACTCTGGCAAATCAAAGGATTGTTAGATATAATCTTCAACTTTATGGAATTTATAATCCAATATGAGAAAGGAGAGGAATACCTATGAGATATATTACAAAGGAAAATGGAATTCAATTTATGTGGGAGAAGTTATACATTTTATGACATGTTAAAAGTTACCTATTTAATGAAGAGTTGATGCTTTTGAGTTGTGGTGCTGGTGAAGAATGCTGAAGGTACCATGGACTGCCAAAAGAACTAACAGATCTGTCTTGGAAGAAGTGCAGCTGAGATGCTCGTTGGAAGCAAGGATGGCCAGACTTCATCTCACCTACTTTGGTCGTGTTGTCAGAGGGGACCATTCCTTGGAGAAGGATGTCATGCTTGGTAAGGTGGAAGGTTGAGGAAAGAGGGAAGGCCTTCCACGAGATGGAATGACACGGTGGCTACGACGATGGGCTCAAGTATAGCAAGGATCACGGCGCTGACACGGGATGGGGCAGTGTTTCGTTCTGCTGTGCATGGAGTCACTATGAGTCTGAAGCAACTCGACGGCACCTAACAACAACAACAACAACATTAAATAAGAGCTTTAAAAAACAAGCTTCTTGTATAAAGCCTAAACATAGTATGCACTTACTAAACATGCATTAAATAAGAAGTAATACCAATGAAAAAAATTATAAACAGATGTCAATTTTCCACTTACGCTAAAATGGTTCTGGAAGCTTCATTGAGGAAAAATGGCTTCCACTTAAAAATAACTTAGAATTAACAAAGAGAAAAGAGTCAAAAGAGAAATCATACATGAGAGGGAAAAGGATAAGCAAAGTCTTAGATTTTTCCTATCAGTAAGGTGGCTAGCCACATGTGGTTAAATGAGTTATCCAGGCACATGTCATATGCTCTGTAGCCACATGTCACTTCTTGTTAGTTGCCATCAAGTCAGCCCTGACTCATGGCAAACTCATGAATCAAAGCATTGACTGGTCCTGTGCCATTGCCATGATTGTTGGCTCATTTGAGTCTACTGTTTTGGCTACGGTGTCCATCCATTTCTCTGAGAACTTCCCTCATTTTCATGGACCCTCTAATTTACCAATCATGATGTCCTTCTCTAGCCATCATTCTTCGCAGAAGGCGGGTCCAAATAAACAAGTTGAATTCTCAATATTCTCATTAACAAGGAGTATTCTGGTTATATTTCTTCTAAGATTATTTTGTTCGTTCTTCTACAAGTCCATGAGAACTCAATATTCACCAACACCAGAATTTGAATACATCAATTCTTCTTCTGTCTTCCTTTACCATTGTGCAGCTTTTGCATGTATATAAAGCTATTAAAAAGATCATGGTTATGATATTAGACGTAGCAAATACAGAAAACTTCTATCATTTCTTTTGGACAGCACTGGCTTAGTTTTAAAAAAAAAACACTGAGTGTATGTGTGTGTGAATGTGTGTGTGTGTGCACATGCATGCACGTGTGCAGGGGCAAAGTATCCAATAAGCAAGGGAAGCATGGGCTTTCTTGCTTACTAGATGCTCTGTCCTTGTCAGGGGTTGTAATTTGAAGTGAAACTTTGATTCAGTAGGAAGGTGCTGTAGGGTTGGGAGAAAGGCAGATGCCAGCCACATAACTAGAAGCAGAATCTTTGATGTGGTGAAAAAATGTGAAATTATTCATTATAGACTAGTGAGTAAGCACAAGTAAGCCAGTGGTTACCTTGTTTGTTGGATAATGTGACACTGTGTGTGTGTGTGTATGTGTGTATATAAACATAGGAGGGTTCGACCACTGATTTGGGTCTCTATGGATCTATTTCCTCATCTACTAAATGAGGAAAAAACAAAGTAAACTATGCCACTCTCAGTTCCAAAATTCCGTCATCTGTGTCTACATATAACGAGAGTAGAGCAGCAGGTTTGTACAGAGAAAAGAAGAGAGGGAATTTTGCAAAGAAGAATGAAAATGAATTTTAGAAAGAAAAATAAAAAGAAATTTTAGAGGGGACTTATCTGAGTTTGTAACCATCATATGGCCAATGGAAAACCACTGGCAGATTTTAAGAAGGGAATTGATATAGTCAATGTCTTATTCAACTTCACGTTGAAATTCCCTTTTCATTCATGCAATATTTTTCTCTCATTTCTCAGATACCATTGGGAAGCTATATCCCCTTACCTTAAACTATCATATGTTCCTAATTTCCAGATCTGTCCATTGGGTCCTGTGGGGAGCAGATACCGAGATGAGTTAGGAGTGAAAGCAATTTATTGGGGGATTACTACTTGTAAAAGATAAAAAGTGAGAAGAAACAGAATTAAGCAGAAAAAGCCTCCAAACTGTGATGCAGATCTGACACTCCTTAAAGAAGAGGGTGGAAGAAGCAGGATTCAGTAGGGGAAGCCTCAAATCATGATGCCACCCAACTAATGGGAAATCAGAGCAAAGATGCTCATTAGAAGAGTGTCTTGTTGGGCAGAAACATTAGGCCTAAAACTCCTATAGGTCTCAATCCTTGGCTGTTGCTACCTATGCAGACCGAGGCCTCCAAGGCAACTCCTGGTGGTGCTGCAGCTAAAGGATGTTCATTAACTCCACTCTTTGCAGCTGATTGGTGAGTTCTGTTTTGCAGTAAGATCTGAATAGCACACCTCCCTGGCTGCCACACTGACTTGCCACCCCAAAATGCCACCACCACCACTTCCACACTCCCCAACCTCCTATCTGTTTTTTCTTTCTGGCTCATTCTCTCCCCAGAGCAGCATGAGGTAAAGACAAATAGTGTTGAAAATAAACCTGTTGTTAGTAAAATGGCAAGACATCAAAGCAGAGAATCTCACAGAGTTCCCTTGCCTGTGGTCCCTAAGCCTTGTTGAATGGTTGTTGTTGTTGTTGTTATGTGCCGTCGAGTCAGCCCTGACTCATAGCGACCCCTCCTTGGGTTTCCGAGGCAGTATCACTACGGAAGTAGGATTGCCCAACCTTCCTTCCGAGGAGTGGCTGGTGGGTTTGAACCGCCAGCCTTCTGGTTAGCAGTCAAGTGCCTTAGCCACTATGCTACCAGAGCTCCCTGTTGAATGGTAGTGAGCCAAAATTCTATATCTGTAGCCTTTACCCTGCTGCTAGGAAGTCCCAAGTTGGATTATTATAAAAAGCAAAAAGGACAGTAGACGTGAAAAATTAATCATATAAAGGCATACCTGCTGCCATTGAGTCAATTCTGATTCATAGCAACCCTATAGAACAGGGTACAACTACCCAGAGAATTTCCAAGACTATAAATCTTTTTGGAAACAGACTACCTCATCTTGCTGCCACAGAGGAGCTGGTGGGTTCGACTTTTTTTAGTTACCAGCTGAATGCTTTAACTACTGCACCATCAGAGCTTCTAATATAAAATCATAAACCAAAAAACTCCAAACTCTCTGCCATTGAGTTGATCCCCATTCATAACAACCCCCACTGGGTTTCCAAGGCTATTCATCCTTACAGAAGCAGGTCACCCATCTTTCTTCTGCTGAGCAGCTGGTGGGTTTGAACCATCAATCTTTTGGTTAGTAGCCAAATACCTTAACCACTATCCTACCAGAGCTCCTTAATAAAAAAGCATGTTGTTGTTATGTGCTGTTGAGTCAAACCCAACTCATAGCGACCCCTCCGTGGGTTTCTGAGGCAGCATCACTATGGAAGTAGATTGCCCAACCTTCTTTCCGAGGAGTGACTGGTGGGTTTGAACCGGCAGCCTTCTGGTTAGCAGTCAAGTGCCTTAGGCACTATGCTACCAGAGCTCACAGGACCCTGTAATTCACATCATTGCTGATGCACTCTTCCACATCCAGGAAAAATCCAGATCTTCCCAAAATCCACCCCATTCAAGCTGCTGCATAAATTCTGGTAAATGTCTCTTCCTTCCTAAAGAAAACAAAAAATTTTACAATTGCACATCTCTAGCATTAAGCAATGAGCTGAAACTGAACAATTTACTACCATTCAGACTTTGGGCATTACAGATATTGCCCACATTGCCTTCACTTTCTCTAGAAATGGAGCCTGAACTAAATAATAAATTTCACATATGTCCAATATTCCCATATGAATGAGGCCACATGTCCCAAACAGGCTTATAGTGGGTTGAGTTGCAAAGTTGGTTATGTACGTGGAATACAAATTTAAACTGAGCAGGATATGACGTGGATTATATCATTACCCAATACTCAAGGCTAGTGGTTGCTCCAAACCAGCAGCAGTATCAACTGGGAGCTTGCTAACAAATTCTGACACTCCTCACCAGATCTATTGAATCAGAAATTCTCATGATGGGGCCCAGTGATCTGTTTTAACAAGCTCTCAAGGTGATTCTGATGCTCAGGTTTGAGAACCAGTGGCCTAGTTCAAGATGACATTGATTCAAATGTAATGTTAATATAACTGAGTTCAGGTGTCTTGGATGGAGGGTTCAAGAAATGAAGCTGAAATGGGGATATGTCACAAAAGTAGAGTTGGATTGAGGAAGTTGAAGTCATAACCGCTAGGAAGAGTAGGTTTTGTGGAAATGAAAGGGTTAGCAGGAAAAAGACTACCCCATTTATGTGATCTATAAAGTAGAATTATTCTGACTTTGATGAAATTTAATGGCAGTTTCAATAATACATAGCTACTTGAAGAGGTCAAGTTCCCAGCTTCATATACAGAAACTTTATATATATTTATATTATTTAAA
>NW_006921748.1:4174393-4193322 GCF_000298275.1 Orycteropus afer afer
TTTTCCTTATGGTTTCATGTAGAACTTCTTCTTTTTATTAGATGCATGATATTCCATTGTACATATTTATAACAATAAGCAGTAGCAATAGATGCCTTGAGAGGAGCTGTGTAAATTGAATTGAGTAGGAAAGAGAGAAACCTTCTTTTCACTATGTATTCTTTCATATCCTTTCCATTTGGTGAAAGCATTTCTCAATATTAACAGCTCTTTGGAGTTATATTTCGGATGCACCATAGTTTATGCAACAATTCCATATCTTAGGAAAATTGAGTTATGATCTTTTCTTAGTAGAAACAATGTTGCGAAAATATCCTTGTACATATAATTTTTCATTTGTGCTAACATATCTGCAGTATATCTGTTCTGGCTTAAGTGGAATGTAACTTTTAATTTTATTTTGAAAGATATTTCCAAATGCCCTATATAAATGATGCAATTCCAACCATAATATAATGAGATTATTTTCCCCCACAATTACTAACAATACTTTTATTTATCTTTTAAATTTTATTTCCATTGATTAGGTGGGAAATGATAAGCATTATAGCTTTATTATGTATTTTCCTTATTTTAGTGAGGTTGAGCATTTTTCACTTGTTAAAAAAGCTATTTTTTTAATGTCTATTTATCTCTTTCCCCATGTTTTTTGTTGACTTGTCTTTTGTTTCTTATTGATTTGTAGACTCTTTATATATCTTTTTATATGCCATAGAAATAATAACTAGTTTCCTTTGACTTATGAATCTCTTATGTCATATGTAGAATTTATTTTTTTAATTAAATATATCAATGTTTTATGATTTCTGTGTTAAATATCACATTTCAAAAGTATTTTTCTACTCTAAGATTATTATTTTTTTTTTTAAATAATCTTCTATTTCTTTTCCAGTTTCAGAATATTTAAATCTCTGATTTATACAGAATTTGTAACAGTGAACTATGGGATAGAGGGATGCAACATTTTTTCAGTTAACTCCACAATTATTCCAATACCATTTATTAAATAATCCAATTTCCTTTCTGATTTTAAGTACTAATTTTGTCGTACAATGGAATTTTTTTAAAAAATATACATGGCTCTCTTTCTGTGCTTTTATTCTGTTACCTTCATTAGTCAGTTTATTCATGGACATTGTTAGCATTGTATCAAGTTTGTAACTTTATATATGGTTATATATAAAGCTTAATAATTTATGTGTTTATTAACTAATTTGGTTAATTCTCCTTATTTTTCTTCTTTTTCTGAAAAGTCCTAGCTATTTTGTTTGTCTATTCTTCCTTATGAAATTTAGGATTAGAATGCCTATTTCCAAAGAAAACAAGCATGTTGGTCTTTTTATAAGAATAGCTTAAATTTATAGACTAATAATGAAGAATAGACACCTTTATGATTTTAGTATTCCTGTTCAACAACATGATATATTTTTTGATTTGTTTATCTTCTTGTTGTCCCTCAGTTGTTTTCTAAATTTCCTTCAACTTCAAACACTGAGGCAAAAAACTGAAATAAAATGAGTGAACAGAATCTGCAACATATGCCAAGAATACTATACAGATAATATACAGTGATCAATATAATTCTATCACTACAAAGATTGCTCAATATTAAG
Organism: Orycteropus afer afer; assembly: GCF_000298275.1. NCBI lineage: Eukaryota > Metazoa > Chordata > Mammalia > Tubulidentata > Orycteropodidae > Orycteropus > Orycteropus afer. The sequence goes on from NW_006921748.1 coordinate 4,176,007, forward strand.
AAACCTACTAATATCCTTCACCATCTTAACAGGGAAAAAGTGAAAATTCATATGATTACCTCCAAAGATGCAAATTGTAAGGAAGGTTGGGCAATCCACTTCCGTAGTGATACTGCCTCGGAAACCCAAGGAGAGGTCTCTATGAGTGGGATCCAACTTGACGGCAGTGAGTTTCGACTTTAAAGGTGAAAAAGAGTTTTTGATAAAGACAGTATTCATTATTAATTTTAGAATATCTACAATAAAATAAGAGTAAGTAAGCATAATAAAAAGATCTTTCTCAATAGAGCCAGTATCCATAGTCCCACTATATCCCACCAAAGTTATCTCACTAAATACATATAACATATCCCACTAAAGTTATCAAGAAGAAGGTAGGTCCTTTCTCACCACTATTATTTAATATCCTGAATGCACTTTATAATGCAATTAAACAAGAGAAAAATCATAATAGGTACAAAGAAAGGAAGAAGCAATATTGTTATTATTTAGAGATAAGTTTTTTTACCTGGAAAATGAAAGAAAATCAACTGGAAACATATTTAAGAAAAAAAAAAAAAGATAAATACCATGCTGGCTAAATACCAAAATGATATATATGAGTTAACAATCTTCATATATTTGTTGATATATATGTGTACATCAAGGAGCTCTAGTAGCATAGTGCCTAAGGCACTTGACTGCTAACCAGAAGGCTGGAGGTTCAAACCCACCAGCCACTCCTCGGAAGGAAGATGAGGCAATCTACTTCTGTAGTGATACTGCCTCGGAAATCCAAGGAGGGGTCGCTATGAGTCGGGTCCCACTCGACGGCAAACAACAACAACAATGTGTACATCAAGGTAGGATATACATGTTGTGGTTGTTGTTGTTGTTATGTGCCGTCGAGTCGGACCCGACTCATAGCGACCCCTCCTTGGATTTCCGAGGCAGTATCACTACGGAAGTAGATTGCCTCATCTTCCTTCCGAGGAGTGGCTGGTGGGTTTGAACCTCCAGCCTTCTGGTTAGCAGTCAAGAATTGTGTCTAGGTTTTGACTATTACAAATACAGCTTCTGGGAACATTCATGTGCAAGGCTTTGTGTGGGCATACACTTTCTTTTCCTTTGAATAAATACCAAGAAGCCAAGTGGCTGAATCTCATGGCAGGTGTATATTTGACCACTTAAAAAACTATAGACCTGTTTCCAAAATATATGTATCAATTCACATTCCTACTGGAAATATATGAACTCCATCCAGTTCCTCCACACCTTCCTAACACTTGGTACAGTCAGTGTTATGGATTAAATTTATCACCTTAAAATATGTATTAAAAATTCTAACCTCTATGCCTGTGCTTGTAAACCTATTTGGGAATGGGTGATCTTTGTTATGTTAATGAGACAGAATTAGTGTAGGGTGTGTTTTGAGCCCATCTCTTTTGAGATATAAAAGAGATTAAACAAGGAAGCAGAGATAGCAGGAGACAGACACCATGACATGCAAAGATCACCAAGGAACCAAAGAACAAGAGCATTACTCTAGAGCCAACAGAAAAAGACTTCCCTTAGAACTGGCACACTCAATTTGGACTTCTAACCCCCTAAACTGTGAGAAAATAAATTTGTGGTATTTCTCTAACAGCAGCACAAAATAAGTAAAACAGTCAATGTGTAATTTTAGGTATTCTAGAAGGTGAGCAGTGCTGTATCATTGTGGCTTTAATTTTCATTTCCCTCCTAGAATGATTAGGTCTATGAGAAGGGCTGGATTTACATGGGGACTTGTTTTGTCACTGGGGTAGCCCAGTCAGCACATAGGAATAACTGCTTTCCTGGGTGGTCACATAAGAAGTTGAGGAAATAGAACCCTCATTTCCTCTTCTGCCTCTAGTCCTCCTGGATTTTGAGCAAACTTTTTACTCTTGCCCTCCACTCAGGTAAAGCCTTGGCAACTCTGCCGCCCTCTGCCAACTCTTCATTTTTATTTGGGTATAGGGAGCCGATTTCATAAGGACAGGTAAAAACAGCATGGCACATTAGCATTTCCAGTCTACCACATCGGGAATCTGGGCATTTTCAATATATATTTAAAATAACGGAGCGAGACAAGCCGCTGCCTTCCCTCAAAATTGCCAACGTATGCTCCAAGATCTCCTGCATTTTGCATTGTGTCAGTCTGTGTCAGAGGTTTCAGGAAAGGTAATATAGAAGATGAATGAAAGTCTATCATTGCAGTGCCAAGATGAAAAAGTGACAGCTCATAATGAAAAGAAAAATAGTTTCCATTTTGGGCCTCTGTAAGTAAGAAAGTGACAGAGTCTTGGGAACTGTGAGACTGAAAAATGGTCCCTTTGACAGACATGCCAGTAAGTGAGAGGGCCCCGGATATAATACCACCTATAATAGAGGGAATAATGATTATTTTAGGCATTGCATGATTTTGAATAAATCCTTGACTACTCCCCAGAAAATGCAGTTGAAAGGAACCTAGGACGAGTAGTGGGTTAATTTAAGGAATAAATGACCATACTTTTTTTTTTTTAATCTTTTAAACATAAATTGGTTAAATTTATTTCTTTCAGAAATGACCAAAAGACAATAATATAATAAAAAAAAAAGTTTTGCTTCAGCAGTGATAAGAAAAAATGTCACTCTAGAATCTTCCTTTGGACTTTGTTTCTTTGTGGCCAAATCTTCTGGAATTAAGTTCTAGACTGGCCATAGAAATTCAGTGCTTGTAAACAAATAGAAATCTAAATTCAGACTGAGACAACAGGGTATAAAATACTGATGAATTAAAAAAAAAAAAAAATCAGTATTAAATTTCAAGATGCTTTGGAATATGTGGGAGACAAATTTTATTTTTCTTTAACAGATAATAATACCTGGATGCAGCCTCAGCTGTTAGCCTATTTACAGTGGGTAAAATTACTTACCCTGCATGATTTCTTTATCCACCTTGACATAAACACAACCAGAAACACACTATCAACTCAGTGAACAACTGCTAGGTCAGTAATGCTTTCCTTGCACATTTGCTGTTCTGAGAACTCATGCTATTGTATTGATTTTCTTAAAACCAGGCTATACAAAGCCTATCTAGGAATTGGGTCTCCTAGAGTTTCCACTGTCTTGATTCCAACCATACACTGAAAGAAACAAATGATCACTAGAAGGAGTGATTGCTGCCCATTGAGAGCTGAGGAGCAGAGCCTGAGGGACAACAGGATTGATTTATCACAGAATCTGAGAGCTGGAAGGGATCACAGAGGTCTCCAGCCTGGACTCTGCTCTGCACTCCAGGTGACAGGGAGCGGAGGCTCCTCACACGCCATTCCATCTCAGAGTATCTCCGATGATCAAATCAGCTTCCTGAGCCTAAGTCAGTATCAATCTTCCTCTAACAGGCACCATTTGGTCCTGTCTTGCCCCCTGGAAGTACAGAAAAGGGTCTATCATTCTTCCAAATGATAGACCTTTACCTATTTGTTACTTGTTACCTTATCTCCGTTGACTGATCCTCTTCCCATTCTTTTTCCCAAAGAAAAGAGAAGAGCCATGCAGAAGAAAGGACTCTCAGGAATCCAGAGTTAATCTCTTTCTTCAGTGTTCTCCAAGAGCACTACCCTCTCTGAAAACACATCTCGCTACTCAGTCGTCTTCAAGTGACCCCATAAGTGTCAGAGTACAATTGCAGTCCATACGACTTTCAGTGGCTGATTTTTCAAAGCAAGATCACCAGAACTTTCTTAGGAAGCACCTCTGGGTAGACTCAGACCCTGAACTTTTAGTTAGCACCAGCTGAGCTCGTGAACTTTAGTATCACCCACAGAACCACATGTTTATACACTTGTGGACTGGGCCGTGCAACAGTGCACATGGGAAGACATGAGACTGCATCTCAGCTCACCTTCACAGATTTTTGTGATCACAGTCCTATCATTTTACATCCTGATCTTCATTTTTAGAACATGGATAATTCCTATCTGGCCTGGATATTAACATTTTAGACAATAATAGATATTTAATAAACAGTCCTTACTTCCTCAATGCATATGAATGTAGCTACCTTTGTTTCTTGGGTACATGTCACATAACAGGTACTCTTCAAATATTTAGGGAGATAGGAAGGAAGGATGAGACACAGAAAGGGACATTTCAGCTCATCTTACAGTGGGGATTGGGAAGAAAGGGAAAAGGACGAATGTATAAGTTAGGTGGTTTGCTTTCTTTTATTTTATTTTTAAACACACTATGTTCCTAAATTACAGCTGTGCTGGGTGCTAGAACACCCAATCACCCAAACACCAGTGCAATCACTACAATCCACCTTCCCTGACAATATTCCTGAGAAAAAAAACAAAATAGGAAAGACAATGGTTAACATTAGAGGAAGCATATTTTGGTATATCCAGTCTTAGAGGGAAAAAAAAAAAACATAAAGACTGAAATTCTGGGTGAGTACAAAGAAGCAGGTCCTGATGCTGAGATTTATTAGGCTGGGACAATCTGTCCAACTAAGTGCAGGCAGTTTCCACTCTCAAAATAAAAAACGAGAACACACAAAAGGCAGGAGAAGAGACTGTATTATGCTGGGAACAATGCAACTCTGAAAAGATGGTGAAGAGATGCCCTGATAGATCTTTCCATATCTCACACTCATTCAGCAAGGACAAAAACTGTACAAAGAGAACCAACATTTTTTGGAGAATAGAAAAAAATTTTTGAATGGAGACTACTGCTAATCAAAGGGTAGGGGTTCTGTGTGCTCCCCTGAGTTCATCAATATGCAAATGCACTCCACCAGGGACTTTCAGAGGAAGAGAGGACAAGAATATTTTTCTCATACTTAGTTTTGTCCTTGTTCTCCCCTGCCTGCTTCTTCTTGATTTGTTTGCTGATATGCAGCTTAAGAGATTTCATACCTTCACTCAACATCACACACTCTGTTGCTTTCTTTGTTTAGAAATGAAATCTAACTTTCTACTACAACCACCAGCACCGCCATGACTTGGTCCTACTATCCAGACTTGTATCTGCATGTGTGTGGCTCTTTTCCATTTATCAAAACGTAAATCACCTGCAAGGTGTGACTCAGGCTTATGCATACCTACTTCTCACATATCCACTATCCTGTTACACAGAATTTTGCATTTACTACAGAGTAAAAATATCTACTATCTGACTATATTGCACATTAAAACCGTATGTCTGGCAGTAACAAATGCCAAGGTGTAAGGCAAAAGTAACATTGGCTGTGGTGGTTAAAGTTACGTGTCAATTTGCCTTGGCCGGGATTTTCAGCAGCCTGGTGGTTAAGTAATGATGTAATTTAGCAGTAATGGTGTAATTTGGTAGTTGTGGTGATATGGCCATCCTCCATTTTGTGATCTGATGCAGTCATTCTCCATTTTTGCATAATGACATGATCTTTGGAACCTATCTATGTCCATAAATGAAAAATGGGTGTATTACCTCCCCTACATAAACCTCTCTCAGGCTCAGTGAATTTACAGAGCATATATTGCCTGTCCCACTGAGCCTGGCAATTACTAAACAACGTGCTTTCTCTCTAGAAACCAACAATTGGATTGGTCAAACAAGGCTTATTAAACACACACACACACACACAACAACAACAACAACAAGGTTGACTATGCTTTTTGACATGGGTGGTACAGAATATAAACACCATAAAAAAGAATTGCTGAGGGAGAGATGATGTCAGAAAAGAAAGCTGGTGGAACTTCAACCGAAGCAAGCATCTAAATTAGATTAGCAAAGAGAAGAGGGAAGCGATTTCCTAAGTTTCTACTAGAGCATTTCTGCCCACCGACAAGGGAATTTCCTCTTGTTGATTCAGTCAAGATAGATTCCATATTTAGTTGTCTTTTGTTCTAATAAATCATACCTGGTAGAGGTTCTCAAGATTGACAGAGAATATCCAAAGCCACATTCATGGCTATCTGCACTTAATTAAATGTGTGGATTTGGGTCTGCATTAAATTTTGCCCCTCATGTTATGGTAAAATGGGAAGAAGTAAAGTTGGCCAAAAAAAAAAAAAAAATCAGATCGCTGAGAATCGGCAGGTATGTGAGTGATTAATATATTACCTCTCATCTCCAAAGACCTTTTTTTTTTTTACTTTGTCATACACAGCTTGGACACTGCAAACTCCATTGACTTTTGTTAGCTGGGCAGTGAGAGCTAGATCTCTGTCTCAAAGGGCTACCCTCTAAGATTCCAAGTTCCTTCCTTCTTCACCTCTTCTTTAGCCTTACAGGTGGTAGTTTCTTTCTGCACTAACTACCTCTATTACACTCTAGAGATTTATTTTGTCCCTTTTAGTAGTTAAGCACCTTGACCTAATTGTCAAGTTTTCCTATAACATGTTCCTTTTTCATATTACCAATGTGATTCTCACAACAATCTATGAGTTGAATACATTTGTTATCCAATTTTAATATAAGAAAACTGAAATTCAGAGGTGTTAAAAACTTGCTTCCTGGGCAAGTATGGCAGAACTATGATTTTAGTCTAGATTTTCAGTGTTAAGGCATTTGGCTGCTAATCAAAAGGTCAGTGGTTCAAATCTACCAGTTCCTCCATGGAAGAAAGATGAGGGACTCTGCTTCAGTAAAGATTTACAGTCTTGAAAACCCAGTAGGAATCACTGTGAGAAAGAAGTGACTTGATGGCAGTGAATTTGGTTTAGTTTTTATGCCCAACTTTAAGGTTCAATTGATATGCTCTAATAGAACACAAAGGAGAGGGAAAATCCTGGGGTTTGAGATAGAACAACATAGTAAAGACCTCAGGATCATTTGTAAAGACCCAGAAAATGGACAGAAGAAATCTGGAAGGTGAAGCCCTAAGGGTATTTGGATGGTTTGAATGCAAACCCTGAGTATTTGTGAGCTTTGTCTGGCTACTGTCAGTGAGGAAAAAGGGCACACTGACAGAAGTTGCACTGAAAATGTTCTAGAGGGGAGAAGTGGCCACATGTGAGAAATGAGCTTGAACTCCACAATGGCATCCACAAGGCCAAAATGTCTTTTTAGCATATGCCATCTCCCTAATAGGCAGGTAATTGCTTTGGTACCCTAGCAGAGAGAAGCCTTCAGTTTGGGGTACCTTATTAAGATGTTGACAGACCCTGGAGAGTTCAGAGAAGAGCAGGGAGATGATTACAGGGGCTGGAGGGTTGATTTATGAGGCAAGATGGAAAGACTGGTGCTGTTACCGCTTGGATAAATGATAGCTAAGGGAGGCATAATGATATCTATAAATATTTGTAGGGCGGAAGCAGTGAGAAGAGAAGGGATTCATGTGATGGAATACAATACCCTCTGTTTCCCTTTACTGAACTGCCAGGAAAAACTTTCTGACAGCAGTGTCATCAGAACCGCAGAAAAATCAGCCACGGGGGAAAGGGTGAAAGTGACAGCCCAGGATTACTTAAGACCAAGTGCCAGGAAAAATCACAAAGTGTATTGAAGGGCATCTTCTGTCCTGATGGGGGAGTTGAGTGGAGAGGTAGTGGTGTCACCAGCGTTGGTGTCACCCAGTGTAGTAACTCATGGTGTCATCCCTCCCCCATAGACCTTCTCCAGTACCAGACCACACAGAATCCTCAGTAATATTTATTATCAGTTTAATCATACATGATCAATGTGTGATAAATATTGTTGTAATTTCTTAAATGGAACATTTCTTAGATTATATGAATATTAACAACAAAATCATTTTCTCAAATCTTTCTACATTGAATTACTTTAGTTACATTATTCGTAACTGAGTAGAAGTCTTTTTTTATTTTTCTCCTTCTTTTCCTTTAATTATGACTTTATACCCAAAGAAGTTGTTGATAGAAGTTCACAAATACTAATTACCACAATATTTTAGCTAAAGTATCATAAAATGTAACAAAATCGGTGACTATAAAAACACCAGCAACAAATACATGCTTGAAGGGCAAACGAAATGTGATTGAAAGTGTCATTGTAATTGGTTAATTATGATAGTGGCTAAGGCACTTGACTGCTAACCAGAAGGCTGGCGGTTCAAACCCACCAGCCACTCCTCGGAAGGAAGGTTGGGCAATCCTACTTCCGTAATGATACTGCCTCGGAAACCCAAGGAGGGGTCTCTATGAGTCAGGGCTGACTTGACGGCACACAACAACAACAACAACAATGGGAATGGAGCATGTTATAAGGTCCAAAAAGTAAATTAGCACAGAATTTTAGCCTTGTAAATATACCAATATATGTAATCTGAGTTTACGAAAAGTATTTTTGTTATTACAACTAAATACAGGAATTATATATATATAAAATAATATGTAAATATATATATATATTTATATATATACTTATATATATATAAAACAGATCAAACTCACTGCTGTAGAGTCAGATCTGACTCATAGCAACCCCTCCTTGGGTTTCTGAGATGACATCTCCATGGAAGTAGATTGCCCAACCTTCGAGGAGTGGCTGATGCGTTTGAACCAACAGCCTCCTGGTTAACAGTCAAATGCCTTAGGCACTATGCCACCACAGCTCTTAAATACACACACACACACACACACACACACATATATATATAAACACTGCACAAAATTTTACAGAGTCATTTGATGTCATCCACTCTGACAGTGTCACCAATGTGTCCACTCCCCTGACATCTCCCTTTTGACGCCACTGTGGAGGTCCACACAGAGACTGTGGACACTCCAGATCTAGGGCTCATCTTCCTCTCCATCCTTATCTCACATCAGTCCCCTTTGCACTAGTTGAATTTGTTCATTGTGTGTGTGTTCAAAGCATGCTTCTAATTTGGAAACCCCCTACCAGTTTAAATCCATTCATTCTGGGTTCACTTTTAATGAGGCCCTCTTGCAGGCCAAGCACTGAGCTGAGCAATGTGGATGCTGAGACCAGATGATGATCACTATTCTCAAACTGATGGTTGACTGGAGAATCCCTCAAGTAAGCACATAAATAAATACAGTGTAAGAGCAAAACAATAGATCCAGGTTCATGGCACTTTAGGAACAAGGAGGAGAAGACCTTAATCTACAGTGAGGATATGGGTTATTATTCCTGAAATGTGACAAAGATGAACTTCACCTAAGCCCTGAAAATAGCAATAGTTAAAAATAAATACATAAAATAAATAGTTTCCCACCTTTCTGTGTTCTAAGGAATGACTTATTGCCAAGAACAATTTTTCCCCATACAACTTAGATTAAGACTTGATTTCCAGTCCCATAGCTTCCATAAGACCCATGGATGAACCACTTGTTCAAGACCAAACACAGACCAAATTTCCTCTTTTTCCTGAACTTGATGAAAGTACAGAGGCATACCTCCAAGTCCCTGTTCTTTGTCTCATGAATGAGTAACTGAGATTAGAAATTGTCCCATGAAATTAACTAGACACGAAGATAAACCTTTCCTGTTCGGCTCACTGATTGAAACTTCCACTGATTGCAAAAATAATCCCAATTGTAAATCATCACCTGTCACTTGTCTGCTTCTCCCTATAAAGATCTAAGGCAAAACCACCCTGCAGAGACACTCCGATCTTCAGATTTCCCTATTGCAATAGCATGAATAAAATCAATGTCCTTACTTGTTCAGTACATGTCTTTGACAAAGAAATATGAAGTGGGAATTGCAGTTAAGAAAAGGAAGGATATGCCATACAGAATAGAGTCCCATGGAAAGAAGCACTTCATACACAATCCTAGAACCAAGAAACAATAGAACATGTTAGTGCAGCTGCCAGTGCTATTGGTCTTTACAGCTGAAGGGCCATGTCTGGAGAGAGATGAGGAGTTAGACTGATGAAGCTTCATTTTATTAGAAGGCATGCCCCTAGCAAGCATCTTTTCTGACTCATTTGTCTTACTATAACAAAATGGGGGGAAAAAAAAAATAATACCTACCTCACAAAGTCCCTGGTGAGAAGTAAATGTGTAAACTTGGGCAAAGCTTCTGGCATATGAATGATGCTCAGTAACTAAATGGTTCCTAAAGGATGAGGCTTTGCTTCTGGTGGGTTAAAAAGTGAAACAGTTGCTGTCCAGTTGACTGCAACTCAGGGCAAACCCATGTGTTTCAGAATAGAACTGTTTCATAGGGTTTTCAATGGCTGGTTTTTCACAAGCAGATTGTTAGGCCTTTTATCCAACAAAAGTTTGGTGAACTCAAACAGACTTCGAATTAGCAGCCAGTTATGCTAACCATTTGCACTACCCAGGACTCCATGTGGTAGACAGGTAAGAAATATATATCACATGGTTGGTTAACCAATTTTCCCACCTCCAAACATCACCTCCAACACTCAACATATCCTGTTGCCAGTTGAATTAGAAGCCAGCACAGACTGACCTTGAGACTTCAGTGTGTGTGCTATGGAGACTTGTACTCAGGGTGCTCAACTGTGGTTCAAATTTGTCCTAAAACAAACAAAAATATACCATATTTTATGCCAGAACATTAAGCCCATCAAAATCTCAGATCTGGTGGACCAGACTGTATACCTTAAAGTTACAGCACACTCACTCTGGTGTGCAGACCCACGTGGTTCACACGGAACACTTTATGCAGACCAGAAGTCTGATCCTGCTGCTGAGGCCAGCCCCAGACCCCTTCCTTCCCCTCACTGCCACTTGTGGCAGCTAAAGTTAGTATGGCAGATTGGTTAAAACCAGTCAAACCCATTGCTCTCAAGTTAACTCCGACTCATAACAACCATTTTGACAATCAAAATGTCCCATAGAGTGTCCAAGGCTATAATCTTTACAGGGGAGCTCTGGTGGCGTAGTGCCTAAGCCATTTAACTGCTAACCAGAAGGCTGGTAGTTCAAACCCACCAGCCATTCCTCAGAAGGAAGATTGGGCAATCTATTTCTGTAGTGATACCACCTTGGAAATCCAAGAAGGGGTAGCTGTGAGTTCGATCGGATCCAACTCAATGGTAGAGAGTAATCTTTACAGAGGAGCCCTGGTAGTTAAAGCATTCAGCTGCTAACCAAAAGGTCCACAATTGCAACCCATTAGCAGCTTGGTGGCAGAAAGATGAGTCAATTTGCTTACATAAAAATTTACAGCCTTGGAAAGCCTCTGGGGCAGTTCTACTCCATCCTTCAGGGTCACTAGAAGTCACCATCTACTCACGGCAGTGGGGAATCTTTGCAGAATCAGACTGCCACATCTTTCTCCCTCAGAACAGAAGATGAGTTCAAATGCCAGTCTTCTGGTTAGCTACCAAATGCTTAACAATTGCACCACCATGATTTAGGAAGATTAAAAACAGATTTCCCAAACCTACTGTATTCAATGCAACATGTTTTTCATATGTTTAATGGAACAGAAATTTTCATTTTAACAGACATTTATGGGCATTACTAGTGCCTGTGGAGGGAGCAGAAACCTGGTGGGGAGAGATAGCATTTATAGGAACATGTCATTTTTATCGTAAGATTAGCGCACTCTGTGTTTTCCTCCCCTAAGGCCTTTTTCTCCTCACCCCAGCCTAGGAAAACAAGAGATTACAGATGGCGGCTCCTGCTGTACAAAGCCCAGCTCAGTTAACCCTTCCTCCATTGCAATCCGGGCACCAGAGATCCCATTATTTAATGCTAATGTATTGTTTTCCCACTGCCTGGCTTTGTGAGATCCAGATTCTTGGCTCCACAAACTCAAATAGCGGCCAAAGCAATAAAGAGGAGACAATTCTTCATTATCATCCCTGGAAGCTACTCAGTGATGATGAGGGAAGTGTAACTTGGGTTTGGGTTTCTTATGTATTCAGAAAGCGTGTCCTGAAGTTGTGGTTATACTGACTATCAGCTTTATCTACTCTAACCCCACCCCTACCCTGGGCTTTGCTTTAAAAGACTGAAACTGCCCGGAGATGAACAGAGATCACAAACTTGAGAAAGAGCAATGGGTTTTGGCCATTATTCTCTTCCTTACTTCCCTTTTCCCCTTTAATTTCCACCACATGCCCATTTCATTCTGTTCTTTGCCTTTGCCTTTTTCCACATCTCTGTCTCAACTGTGTTTCTTTACATGGAGAGGAAATCTTGGCTTTGGAATCAGAGTTCTAATTCTCACTGGTAACCTTACCAAGCTGTGTAAACACAGGTAAATCGAGCCAAGCTGCAGTTTCCTCTCTGGAAGTTGGCCTGGGGCTTTTCCAGCTCCTCCATAGATTATTGAAATAAAATTTGACATACTGCCTGTGTGCCCTCTGCCTCCATAGCCTTAGAACCTAGTAGGGTGTAGAGTAGAAACCTTTATTTTATTAATTTATCCCTGACAAAACAATGCAAAGTTATGTCCACGTTTCTGAGAGTAGAAACATTTTGGTCAATTGCATAATTCAATATGGACCTAAAGGGTCAATTTCTAAATAGTGTTTAGCATTTGCACATCATTTACTGAGCTTTTATGCAGCTGGCCAAATACATGTATTTGACCATTATCCTGGACACTGTGGATAAATGAATACTATGGATCAGAAGAAACATGGACCACTACTTGAGAAATCCAAAGCAATTCCACAAGAGCAGTGTCATGCTTGCAGCAAAATCCAGATAAATTTTTCCTGTGGCAAGGGGGGACAAGGAAGCTTGGAAGATGAAATTAGCATGGAAGATAAAGTAAAGTGGATAGTCCATCCTCCCATCCCTGCTCCCCATCATATTTTGCTCTTTCTACTGTGGATTTCCATCAGGGTTTGGAGTCATGCAATAAACTCTTTGGCTCACAAAACGCAGGAAAGCAGTCTCTTCTCCTTTCCTTCTGGCTCACATGCTGAAAACTGTACCTCTTGGAACTTATGAGTATATCACAGATGCTGAGCAGGTGAGCTTTAAAAATGGGGTTCCGTTTGAATAATCTGTCAGGCTACAGACTACAAAAAGCTATTCCTGACTCCAGCCGGAATGAGTGATTACTTTGATAACAAATTAAAACAAGCTTGGAAATTGGAAATTACCAGAATTAAGCTCTCTCCGATGAATGACTGAGCTCCCCCCTTCAGTACATTTTGTTCTATATTAGCCATAAACATGAGCTCTTCATTAATAGAAATTGGTTCATTGCTACTGGCCACAAGGGGAATCTATTGAATGTGTAGCACTAACTTCCAACCTGATCAAGAAGACAACTTGTTTTTAATGTGAGTGCTTTCTTGGGAACTTAAAAATTCTTCATGTCCCCTTTGGCTTCTTGCATACAAAGCCAATTGTAATGTTCAACTTTTAAATGTTCGAATATTTTCTCTGTATGAGATGTTTATGGCACCAAATAATTTCTGGATGATTACTGTTTTTAATAACCATCTAATTACCGTATTAATCAGAAATGTCCTTTTGGCTTATGGAAGGCACCAAGGGACAGAGGTAAGAAACAAAGATGTTTCTGTTGCAAACCACTTGCACAAAACTTCTGAGCTTACTGTTCATAAGATACAGAAGTGTTGCTAAATCATAAGCTCAATCCTTGGGGAAAAAAAGATGGTCTGGCCTCCCTGCTAATCAATTATTTAAAGCTTTTAAAATGAAATGGGCATTCTATGACCTCTCAAATTCCTATATATCCTAAAACACGTAATTGAATCATCCTGTGTTTTAAATTTATACAGAGACAAATGTTGTCATTTGGTGAAAATTTTATTCAGATACCTACATTATTTGTTTCCTGATCCCTTGAACTGTATGCAATGACTTTACGTAGAGAAGAGTCAGAGGGGTTAATATTCCTAAGAGGCTCTGATTTTTCTTCTTATTTGTCCTAGCCTTACCAAACTTCCATTTCATCCTGTGACCCTTGCCGTCTATTTATCTATCAAGTTTTGTTTAAATCACAATGGCCATCTTCTCTGCCCCCCTTTCACCCACCTCCCTAAGGTGGTTTGTCATGGAATGGTCAGATATGGAAATGGTAATGCTGTGCTCTCTCTTCCTCAGTCATTCTTCTGGGGAGAATGTATGTGTACATGTCTGTGTGTTTGCTGCACATGTGTGTGTGTGTTTATTTGTGTCTAACGAAATAACAAAAGTACTCAGTGATGGTTTTCCAAAGCAGTGGACATTTTCTCAGTGAAATGGTACTGATATTTTTTGTGTTTGATGAGATTATAACAGCCCCACTTCTTTTCCATACAGAGCTTGATGGACAAGCCCTTTTTAAATGTATAAATAATCTTTATGACCCTTGTAAGCAGGTCTGATGATACTCAGCTGAGTAATGTACCAGAACTGAAATTTCCATCTACTTGTCGTTTTGCACAGAGGTTTTGATGAAGTCACTGTCACCTGCTATTAACTTAATATCAAGTCTTAATAGGGTCCCTTTCTTATGATCTCCACACTGTTGGGGTCCAAATTAATTACTAAGTAAAAAATCTGCCACATAAATCGTCACTTCCCAGGGAGAAAGAAAGTTTCTAACCTCATTTGAGAGCTCAGAGAGCAACCTGTGAAAGATTTCCCTTTACAGTATGTCTGAGGAGGTCTGTGTATCAGTGAGGCAGCCAGAAGTACTTGCAAAGTGGGGCTACTTCCTCATGCTCAAGCCCTGTATCTTCTTTCTCAGCATCCTTGTATTTATTCTGGAAAGTCACTACACTTGAAGTTCAAGGGGAAGGGGAAGAAGGATAAATAAGTAGAATGCAAGGTATTGTTTTGGTCAATGTGACATTACGCATTTGTTAAAATCCATAGGACTGCACAACACAAAGAATAAACCCTACTGTAAAGTAGGTACTTCAGTTAATGATAATATATCAATATTGGTCCATCAGTTGTAGTAAATGTACCACATCAATGCAAAAAGTTAGTAATAGGGGAAACTGTGGAGAAGGGGAGGAGAGGGCTATATGAGAACTCTGCATTTTCTGTACAATTTTTCTATAAACCTAAAACTGATCTAAAATAAATATTTATTTTTAAATAATTAGATATTTAATTTAGTTCTCTAGAAACAATGGACAGGAATATTGATTGTGAGGATAACAGAGGACCAGACACTATCTCGTTCCATTGTACAACAGTTGTTATGCATCAGAACTGACTCAACAGCAGCTAACAATAATAAAACTTGTCCATTCTTTAAGTACCAAATGTACCAAATGAGGTAAAGGATGAAATGAGAAAAAGCTCTTCCAATCATGATAGATCATAATTTTTTTTTTTTTAATATTCTATTGCAATCTGGGTGAAAGTTTACAGAGTAAAAACTTCCCATTCAGTAATTTATACACATTTTGTCTCATAACATTAATTGCAATCCCTTCAGTGTAACAGTGCTCATCACACTTCCTTCCTGGATTCCCCATTTCCATTCATCCATCCTTCCTGCCTTCTGAAAATTTTTGGACTAATGCTGCCCTTTGATCTAGAATAATCGAATGTTCCGAGAAGCCTGTTCCTCAGGAGTGTTTTTGGTCACTTTATGAGTCTATCGTTTGACTGAAAGGTGATCTCCAGGGGTGTGTTAGTTCTAGGTTTGAATGGTGACTAAGCCATAGTCTCAGAGTTCCACCAGTTGCTATCAGACCAGTAAGTCTGAACCTTTTTTATCATTTTGAATTTTGTTCTACATTTTTCTCCCACTCTGCCCAGGACTTTCTAAAGTGACCCTCATCAGAGCAGTGTGCACAGGTAGCCAGGCACCACAAGTCTTCCTGTTCTCAAGCTCTGGTGGCTGTGGTTCTTGTGGTCCATTCGTCTTTACATTTAATTGTCTCCTTGAGCCTGTGATTTTCTTCACTCTTCTTTGCTCCAAACAAAAAGAGACGAATAATTGTATCTTAGATGGCTGCCGGCAAGCTTTTAAGACCCCAGCAGCTACTCACAAAAGTAGAATGTAGAGTATTATCTTTAAGGCTATGTTATGCCAAGTGGCTTACATGTCCCCTGAGACTATGGTCCTAAACCTTCAAGCTCAGTGACTCAGTCTCTCAAGGTGTTTTGCTGTGGTAAGAAGTTTACATGTCTTTGCCCCTTTCATTCCTTACTGTATATACTGGGTATACTGGGTATATTTGTAGCACATACAAATTTACATGTAGAAATACCCTTTGCCAGACCTATATATGCTCACGGATGCACTCCCATACACCATCCCATACCTGTTCAGCTTATATATCTTCCTGGGTATGCACTTGTATTATTGTTTTTTATTACTGCTATTACAGGATTGTGTATGTAACAGTATTTCCCATTGGTGACTTTTACTCTTGCGTATTTCCCGTGTCTTCATTGACCTTGGTCATGTTGTGCTGACCTCCCCCTTATTTCTTTCACCTATCCCTTCACCCAGGTTAATACATGTCTATGATCTAGTTAGACATTTTTTCTCTCTTCCCCTCCTGTCCCTGTTAATCATCAAAGAATGTTTCTTTCTGTGTGTAAACTGTCTCTCAACTTTTCACAATAGTGATCTCATACAATATTTGGCCTTTTGTGATTGACTTATTTTAGTCAACATAATATCCTGAAGGTTCATCCATGTGGTGAGATATTTCATAGATCCATCATTATTCTTTGATGTCGTGTTCATTGTATCATTGAAGTATACTTGCAGAAAATGAAGAAGATTTAAACAATTACTGATGAAACTGAAAGACTACTATCTTCAGTACAGATTAAACCTTAACAAAAAGAAAACAAAAATCCTCACAATGGGATCAATAAGCAGCATCATGATAAGTGGAAAAAATGATTGAAGTCATGAGGAATTCATTTTACTTAAATCAACAATCACCGCCTAAGGAAACAGCAGTTAAGAAATCAAAGCACGTATTGCATTGCGCAGATCTATTTCAAGAGACCTCTTTAAAGTGCTTAAGAGCAAAGATATCACTTTGAAGACTAAGGTGCACATGACCCAAGCCATGGTATTTTCAATAGCTTCATATGCATGTGAAAGTTTTACATAGAATAAGGAGCACTGCTGAAGAATTGATACATTTAAATTGTAGTGTTGGTGAAGAATACTAAATGTACCATGCAGTGCCAGAAGAATTAACAATCTGTCCTTATGGACCTAAGACTGGAATGACCCTTAGAAGTGAGAATGGCCAGAACTCATCTCTCAAACTTTGGTCGTGCTAAAGATGGGATTGTCCCTGGAGAATAATATCATTCTGGGTAAAGTAGATGTTGTTGTTGTTATGTGCCACTGAGTCAGACCCAACTCATAGCGACCCCTCCCTGGGTTTCTGAGGCAGTATCACTACAGAAGTAGATTGTCCAACCTTCCTTCCAAGGAGTGGCTGGTGGGTTTGAACCACCAGCCCTCTGG
>NW_006921748.1:4193845-4202625 GCF_000298275.1 Orycteropus afer afer
TTTTTTTTTTTTTTATCATTGCTATTATTACTGGGGTAAGATGGTGGTGTAATTCCTAAGACATTTGACTGGTAAACAGAAGTCTGGCAGTTCAAACCCACCAGTCACTCCTCAGAAGGAAGGTTGGGCAATCTATTTCAGTAGTGATACTGCCTCAGAAACCCAAGGAGGAGTCACTATGAGTCGGATCCAACTCGACAGCAGTAAGAAGATAATATCTCATTGTTTTCATTTGCATCTCTCTAATAGCTAAGTTATTTGACTGCTAGCCAGAAGACTGGTGTTCAAAGCTACCAGCTGGTCTGTAGAAAGAAGATGGGGCAATCTACTTTTAGGAGCTCTGGTAGCATAGTGGCTAAAGCACTTGACTGCTAAGCAGAAGGCTGGTGGTTCAAACCCACCAGTCACTCCTCAGAAGGAAGGTTGGGCAATCCTACTTCCATAGTAATACTGCCTCAGAAACCCAAGGAGGGGTCGCTATGAGTCGGGGCTGACTCGACGGCACATAACAACAACAACAACAATAGCTAATAATCTCAAGCATCTCTTTATATATTTGTTGGCCACCTGTATATTTTCTTTGGTATAGTGTCTGTTTAAGTCCTTTGCCCATTTTTTAATTGGATCATTTGTATTTTTATTGTTGATTTAACATTTCATATAAATTTTAGCTATTAGTCTCTTGCCAGATACGTCATTGCCAAAAATATTTTCCCAGTCAGTAGGTTCTCTTTTTAATCATTTGGAGAAATCTTTTGAGGCACCTAAGTGTTTAATTTTTTGTAGGTCCCAGTTGTCTAGTTTATTTTCTGCTTTTGTGAATTTTTGTTTGAGAGACTATTTATGCCATAAATTTTAAGGATCCTATTTGCCCTATTTTTTCTTACATGATCTTTGTAGTCTTAGGTTTTACATTTAGGTCTTTGACCCATGGTGAGTTACTTTTCATATACGGTGTGAGGCATGTATTCTGTTTCATTTTGCTGCAAACACATATCCAGTTTTACCAACACCATTTGTTAAAAAGACTATCTTGTCCTAATGTAATGGATTTCAGCTTTTGTTGAAGATCAGCTATTTGTAGGTAGAAGAATATACTTCTGGGTTCTCAATTCAGTTCAATTGGTCCATGTCTGTCATTGTACAATACCAGGCTGTTTTGACTACCATAGCTGCCCAGCAAGTTCTGAGATCGGAGCAAGTGAGCCCTCTTACTATGTTCTTCTTCAGTAGTGCTTTGCTTCTCCAAGATCTCTTTCATTTCCATATAAAGTTGGTGATTAGTTTTTTTCCACCTCTTTAAAGATGGAATCTGGATCAGGATTACATTATTTTTATAGATCACTTTGGGTAGTATTGACATTTTAACAATGTAAAATCTTCCTATCCATGAGCATGGTATGTTCTTCTATTAATGTAGGATTTTTTTTGTTTTGTTTTGTTTTTTGTCCTTTACAGTACAGTTTTGTACTTTTTTTGTATAAATCTTTTATAGCCTTGGTTAAGTTTATTCCCAACCATTTGTTTTTGGTGGCTATTGTAAATTGTATTGTTTTACTGATTTCTTTTTCAGAGTTATCTTTGCTAGTGTAGAGGACTCTGATTGATTTTTAGAGATTGATCTTATACACTGCAATTTTTAGTATTACAGAATCTCTGGAATTTTCCATGTATAGAATCATATTATCCATCACCAAATAAAGATAGTTTTATTACCTCCTTATGAATTTGGATGCCTTTTATTTCCCTTTCTTGCATATTACTCTGGCTAAGACTTCCAGTGTAGTATTGAATAAGATTGGTCAAAAAGGGCTTCTTTGTCTGATTCCTATTCTCAAACTGAATGCTTTCAATCAGTCTCTCTCCATTGGCTGTTGATTTTGTGTATACGTGTTGAAGAATTTCCCTCTATCCCTATTTTGCTGAGAGTTTGTATCAGGAAAGTGTATTGGATTTTATCAAATGCCTTTTTTGCACTGATAGGATCATGTGGTTCTTTTCCTTTGTTTTATTTATGTGGTGGATTACATTGATTGATTTTCTACCGTTAAACCATCCTTTCTTAACTGGTATGAATCTTTCTTGGTCATGATGTATTATTTTTTTGATATGGTGTTGGATTCCATTGGCTAGGATTTTTTTTTTTTTTTTGAAAAATTTTGTATCTATCCATGAGGATTATTGGTCTACAATTTTCTCTTTTAGTGGTATCTTTGCCTGGTTTGGTATCACAGGTATGCTTACTTCATTGAATGAACTCAGAGTATTTGATCCTTTTCTATGTTCTGAAATAGTTTGAGGAGATTTGGTGTTAGCTCTTCTCTGAATGTTTAGAACAATTCTCCAGTGAAGCCATCTGGGTTGGCAAATTTTCTACCTCAGTCAGTATTAGTTTAGATAGGTAGTGTCTTTCTAGAAATTTTTCCCTTTCTTCTAGATTTGCAACATTTTTGGAATACAGTTTTCCATATTTTTAATTTAAGTTGGTTCTGTTGTAACATCAGCCCTTTCATTTCCTATTTGGGTTATTTGCATCTTCTTTTCCTTTGTTAAATTTACCAGTGGTTTGTGTATTTTATTAATTGTTTCAGAGTATCAATATCTAGTCTTGTTGATTCTGTTTCATTTATTTCTGCTCTAATATGTATTATTTCCTTTCATCTTGTGTCTATGGGCTGTTTTTGCTTCTCTTTTTATATTTGTTGGAGTTGTTGGGTTAAGGTTTTGATTTTGGAACTTCCTTCCTTTTTGATGTACGCATTTATTGCTATAAATTGACCTCTGAGCACTGGTTTTGCTGCATCACAGAGGTTTTGTTATGTTGTGCTTTCATTCTATTTTGATTATAAGAATTTTTTCTTTCTTTCTTTCTTTTTTTTTTTTTTTTTTAATTTTTTCCTTCTAGTACCTAATGGTTTTAAGCAAGATATTATTCAGTTTCCACATGTTTGATATATTTTTCCCTTCTTCCTTTTTAGGTGTTGTGATCTGAGAAAATACTTTGTATTATTTTGATGCTTTTGAATTTACTGTTTGCTTTGAGGCCTAACATATGTTCTATTCTGGAGAATGATCAATGTACATGGAATATAATGTAATGTGCTGTTATTGGGTGGAGTGTTCTATGTCTATGAGATCAAGTTAGTTGATTGTGTTACTTAGGCTTTCCATATCTTTATTGAGCTTCTTTCTAGCAATTCTGTCCTTCATTGAAAGTGATGTGTTAAAGTCTGATATTGTTATTGTGAAGTTGTCCATTTTTTTTTCATTTTGTTTAATGTTTGTTTTATATATTTAGTAGCTCCTGCATTCTGTGCACATATATTTATTATGTTTATGGCCTCTTGTTACCTTGACACTGTAATCATTATATAATGTCCTTTGTCTCTTGTGCTGATTTTTGCCTTCATATCTATTTTATCAGAGATTAATATTGCCAATCCTCCTTTTCTGGTTGCCATTTACTTGATTTCTTTTTCTGTCCTTTGATGTTTTAGCTTATTTTGATCTTTGTGCCCAAATTGTGTCTCTTGTAGGAAGCATATTGATAGGTCATTTTTCTTACCCATTTTGCTTCTCTCTGTCTCTCGATGGTACATTTAATCTATAGGCATTCACTGTTATTACTGATAGATATGAATTTACTGCTATAATTTTGTTGTGCTTTTTATTGATGCTGATTTCTTTGTTCTGTATACTTTTCTTTGCTTAGTACTTGTTATTTATGTATTTTCATTTCATTTCATTCATTGCTGTTGATTTTGTGTTTACTGAGGGCTTTTTTGTTTTGCTTTGTTTTTACTTTTTGTCAGAAGGTTTACTAATTCTCTTTGTGGTTATCCAGAAATTTACTTTTACCTTCCTAACTTTAATCAGTCTGTTCTATCTTTATTTTGCCTTCAATGTTTCTCTACGTGGAAGTTCTATAACTACATTATTTATTCCTTCAATGAGCTTTGATGTTGTTATCATTTACAGATTGATGTCTCCAGTTCCATATTTTCTGCTTTGTAGCTGTATTTTATTTTTGAAAATTATTTATCTGGTTGGGTTTCTTGGTGATGTTTTCATGTGTTTTAATTGCAGGTTGTTGTTTGCATTGTTGGTTCTCTGTCCAAAGGCCTCCCTTTAGTATTTCTTATAAGATTGGTCTAGTTTTTACAAACGCTCTTAACTTCTGTTTATCTGGAAAAGTCCTAAATTTGCCATCATAATTGAGGGACAGTTTTGCTGGATATATAATTCTTGTTTGGCAACTTTTTTCTTTCAAGTTTTATATATGTAATCCCATTGTCTTCTTGTCTACATCTACTGAGAAATCAGAGCTTATTCTTATGGGTTCCCCTATGTAGCTCTGGTAGCATAGTGCCTAAGGCACTTGACTGCTAACCAGAAGGCTGGTGGTTCAAACCCACCAGCCACTCCTCAGAAGGAAGGTTGGGCAATCTACTTCTGTAGTGATACCACCTTGGAAATCCAAGAAGGGGTCGCTATGAGTTGGGTCCAACTCGATTGCACACAATAATAACAACATATAGGTACCATTTTGTTTTTCCTGAGTTGTTCTCAGGATTCATTCTTTGTCTTTGTTTTTGGAAAATTTGATTAGGATATGTCTTAGTGATTTTCTTTGGGGGCCTATCCTATTTCTGGAGTTTCTTGGGTGGATGTCTTCTCATGTTTCATGAAATTAGTGAAGTATTTTGTCAGCAAAACAGCTCTGGTAGTGTGGTGCCTAAGGCATTTGACTGCTAAACAGAAAGTTAATGGTTTAAACTGACCAGCCACTCTGAGAAAGGAAGACAGGGCAATCTACTTCCATAAAGATTTACCATCTCGGAAACCCAATGGGGGTCACAATGAGTCATAATTGACTCAACAGCAATGCTTTTTTTTTTTTTTTTTGCCAGCAAATCTTCAATAATTTTCTTTTTTTACTCTTTCTGTTTTTGAAATCCAATAATACATAAATTATTCCTCCTGGTGGTACCCCATATAAATCTTAGGCTTTCTTCATTTTTCTTCATTATTTTTCCTGATTATTCCTCTAACAGATTGATATAGAGGTATTTGTTTTCTGTTTCACTGATTTTGACTTCCATTCATTCAGTTTTATAACTTTGTCCTTCAAATATGTTACCTATTTATGAAATTTTAATGTTAATCTTCTAGATTTCTAGTTGATTATTTTGTATGGTTTTTAGTTGTCTATTTGTTTTGTCATTATGTTCTTGTGTTGTTTTACTGAATTCTTCTAGAGTTTTCTGTGTTTTCCATGATAGTGTCTGTGTTTTCCTTGATCTCTTTCTTGATCTCCCTGGAGGGTCCTATATATAAGGATTTTGAATTCTTTATCAGATAGTTCCATTATCATTTCTTTCTCAGGAAGATTTCCTGGTTCTTTAGTTTGGTCACTTGCTGGAGCCATCTTGTTCTGTTTCTTTAGGTGATTTGATATTGTCTGTTATTTGTGAGGCATTAATATATAAAGTGCTTTTATATTTATTTATTATTTCTATGTTTGTTTGCTATGTCTTGATTTTTTTGTTTTCTTTTAATGTATCCAGGCAGGCAGGACAGGTATGCTACTCTGGTTACTAGTTTGCGTGCACTGGAGTACTCACCACCTGACTCTGTATGGAGTATCAGCTGGCTGTGTCAGCAGAGATCTCTTTGAGCAGTTTGGGGGTCATTGGCTGCTATCTGTCATCAGTCCATTGATGCAGGAACAGGCAGTGGCACTCCCTGAGTGGCTGAGGTGACAGATGTTGTGGGGATGGCTGACTAATGATTGCATGGTCACCTCCTCCTGCCAGATGTGGGGGGAGGTGAGTGGTAGTTGAGTGTGTGCATGCTCACACTTTCACTGCATCTCACATAGTGGAAGCGGGTTATGACTGGTGGGCTGGCATGCACATGGTTTTGTGCTCCTAGTTGTGTGCAAGGAGAGGAAGGGCAAGTGACAAACAGGGGAAAGGTGGAGGGAGCAGCAGACGGTTGTGCATGGTGGTTATGATGTCACTGTCATTTGCCAGGATGGAGAAAGGGAGAGGGAATTTGGCTGGTTCGGTGAATAGGATTGGCAGGGCAAGTGCCCAGCACCACTCAGCTGGGTTGGTGGGAGGGAGGGGTGGAGGAAACAGGCAATGCTATGCTGGAGTGGCCTGCCAATGATCAGCTGGGTCAGCAGGCAGGAAGAGTGGAGCAAGTGGCTGGTGCTGTGCAGGGACTGCCTGACACTGATCAGTGGGGTTGTAGATTGGTGTATGGTTGTTATGGGGGTAGAGTTGCAGTTGGGGCTGAGTCACATGGAAAGGGGAAATCTGTACCATGATCTGCAGCTGTCAAGGCTGCAAATATGGGAGTGTTTGTGTTGCTAATCACCAGGAGGGTGGGGGAAGGGGAATATGCTTCTCTGGTCACTGGGCAAGGGTGCCTGGGCTCTTCCCATTGGTTGAAACCAGAATTCAGGACCTTATTTCACTCTGGGTATGTCTACACAGTTACTCTATGTCCTGTTGGAAATTCTATGAAGTTAACTTCTGTATTCCTCACCCAAAATTGCTGCTATCTTTGTCTCAAGATGACCACACTGTGCAAGGCTGACTGGCAGGGCCCTTCAGCTTTTTCTCTTCTTGTACACTGTTTTCAGTCAGTTTCTTCTTCCATTCAGGGTATGATCTAGTTCTGTGTCCTTTTATTTGATGTTCAGGGTTCCAGGATTATCTTCTGTGTCTGTTTCACTGAGTTTCTCCATTCTTTGCTGTGGAGGGACAATGAGGTGCATCTGATTAAGCTGCCATTTTCACCAGAAATCTGACTGTAAAAAAATTGTGACAAGTAAAAAAGGGAAGAATTTTTAAGAAAAATTTAATAAATAATGGTATTACTAAATATTTGGTATTAGACATAATTTTTTTGTTAAAATAATAATAAATCTTAAAAGTAGAGGAAGGGAGGAAAAGTATGAGAGGATGAAAGAACTTGATGTCTGCTAGGTACATATAACTTCATATGAATTTGTTTAGGATAAACTGATAATGAAGACATTCTTGGGGTGTTCAGGAGAACATGAGTTAGTAGACTACCTACAGGCAAAGTGACGGTGAAGGGTGTGGCCAAGGGTGTGGAATAGCATTGAACAGAGAGCCCCAAAGATTATTTTGCCTAAATAACAATTCTGTCAGTGCAGATCTCTAAGGACAGTGGAAGAAAACAGGGACAGGGATAATATTAGGGTCTGTAAACTAGAAAATTTTGGGAAGAGAGATAGTAATGAAAATTGAGAGACACTTAAATATCTTATTAACATATAGTAAAATTAACTTTAATTCTTTATCAGATACTAATAAAACAAGCAGCTTACTTTCTCATAAAATCTAAAACTATTCTTTTGATGCTTCCATCTAGGTCTCCTTGCATCCCTTTTAATGTTTCTGGTTTTGGGATACTCTTGCTTCCAACTGCCTACACCTGCACTCTTTTTTGGCTAGATTTCTACTCCGGGCTACTGGAGCCATTAGCATGCTCAGATAAAGGGCTGGAAGTACCTAAAAGTTTGTGTCTCCCAAACCCTTTGCTGACAACTGACCTCTAGGCCTATAGAAGTATGATAACCTATCTCCTTTGCCTCAGATAGGTCAACATTGAGGCTAACTCATATTCCAGTATTTTTTTTTTTTTGGATCAGGCTGAAGTTACCTCTACAGGCCATAGCTTGAAACCTCAGCCTTACATAGCTTCTTTTCCTTCCCAAACCCGCTTCCACGCTCCCTTACTAAATTCTCCTTAACAAATCACATTTTTTACAATTGACCATTTTAGGACTTTGTCTAGAGATATCAACCTAAGATACATTGTTGCTGGATCAAATCACCTGCAGTTCTAAATGGACAAATTCATCGTCACCAAAACCAAGCATATCATCATTTCATACAATCACTCCATTACGGTTGTGATTGTAACAAGCTCATACTCGCTCAGACATAAAGAGTTGGAGCCATTTTTAATTTTTCTTTTTACTTATACTTAGCTAATAACTTAACTAACATTTGCATTATATTTTATCATTCACAAAACATTTACATCTACTTCATACCATTTGATTCTGAAAATAAGCCTGATTCTCCAAATAGACCAGAGTTGTTTTTCTTGTCTTAGAAAGAATACACATAAGACAAAGGGAATTAAACAGTTAGTAAATTGAGTAACTGGAAATAGAAGTTGTAACTTTGATGTCGATTGAGTACTTTTTACCAAAGCCAGAGGTCCTTCCTTCAGGATATCTTTCAGATTTTGCCTTTTTGTTCGATTTGCTCCAATCAACCTTGGTTTAAACAAAACACAATGCCATTGAATCAATTCCAACTCATGAAGACCTGCATTGGGTTTCCAAGGCAATAAATCTTTATAGAGATAGTTTGCCTCATCTCCCTCTCATGGAGCGTGCCTTGCCAGATTCAGATCACTAAATCACATGTTTCTCACTTCCCTGGAATCAGGATACTGCAGATATTTCTAATATTAACTCCCACTTTTTCCCTATGAAAATCTACCCCAATAGATGGTCCACTCTTGGCATGCTCCAAATATTTGTTGAAAATATTAAACAAATAGCATTTAACTAAGTATATCCAGTTTCAAAGCACTTGGGTTCCATGCTAGTGCTCTTTATTCCTCATTTCCACATCTGTCAGCTTAGAAAATAATACCTGCTTTGCAAGGTTTTCATAAGTATTAAATTAAATAAGATAATGACTATATATAGTGTGTGCATATCT
>NW_006921748.1:4209304-4228317 GCF_000298275.1 Orycteropus afer afer
AAGATTATCTTCTGTGTCTGTAGTTATTGGTTTCCCTTTTCTTTGTTGAAGAGGGTCTGTGCAATCCTTCTGCCTAGTCCGCCATCTTGCCCCGCCTCTCTGTAGGCAACAAACTCTTAATGATTAGTTTTTAAATGTAAGTGGAATTGAAATCAAAATACAAAGAAGTATATAAAAATTTTCTTATAGCATAAAATATTAAATCATTTTCCAATATAAAATGTTATCAATTGTAATTTGTGTTTAAGATCTTTGAGCTAATATGAAAATGGAATAGTATTAATCTATTAACTGAAGTTCATATATATGAGGAAATCCCCCTCACATGCTTCTAGGTGGGCTCAATGTTTGGAGTAAAGTTAGATCTCTGAACTACTACTTAGAGTTAGTAACGAATGTTGGTTAAGTGATTGGGTTCTAGTAAATGTAATGTGCACAGCAATGCACAAAAGTTCACTTCCAGGTCTTGACATAGAATCCAACTGATGCAATCTCTTCATTTTCCTTAAGTTCACAGGAACCTTGGCTTCCTTGTCATCAAGGAGATGGCAGAATATTGAGATGGATGGATTCTGGACCCAACTCTGTGCTAGAGGACAGTCTGTAAGGAAAACTGCCCAGATTTGCAGTGGACTCTGAAGTGAAAGGAAAATAATATGCTATTGTGTTAAGCCCATGAGACACTGGGGTTTATTTTGTTACCCGAGCATGTGCGTGTTCACCCTATTTGAGAGCCCACAATGATTACTTCTTCCATGGCAGCATCTAGCACAGTGTTGTGCATATAGCTCATATTCAGTGCTTATTAAATTAAACAGAAGCAAAAGCTCATATTATCAACTAATTTTAATGAATAAAAAGGGATTCCGCCATTCTTTATTATTAGTGCACAATAACTATATAAATAATACAAGCAAAAACATCAAGGAAGAAAATGGTGATTCTGTTTAATCTGTCAAAATAATTATTCTTAACAGCTATCCATTGAATTTTTCAATTATAACAAAGAGAATAGGAAACAATAATTAGTTGAGACATTTGCAAAGCATACTCATCAAAACCCCCCAAAATTGCTTTGATTTAAGTAAATCATTAAGTAAATGGCTGAAATAGGTAACTAATACTCTTTATAAAAAATTTATTGTTTTCTTAGTTAATGGAATGAAAATATCCTAGCAGTATTTTTTTTTTTTTTTCCTTCAAAGCATGGAAAATATTACCCACCAATTTTAGCAAATAGTTCGGACTATGAGAATTCTGACTTGCTGGGGTTTGTGACATCCACAGCTCTCAAAACTCTGTTCACAGAAATTGGTTCTTCAGTGACTCTGGTTTTCAGTGTCAGGTTCTAGTGGTCTCATCCTGCTTCGCCAGTCAAGGTGAGCTCCCTAAATATGACAAAACTTGACACAGTGATGTGGTATAAGCTCGTAGATAGCACAGTTCACAAACTGTTAAAGTAACTTTCAGAGACAGAACTTTCTCCACTTACTGGCCTCCACAGCTGTCAGTTGTATGTTGGCAGAATGTACCAACATCCTTCCCCAAATCTCACTGCTAGGATCAGTTGCAGTAAGCTCAACCTAACTCATTCTGAGTTATCCTACCACTCATCCCCCCTGGGGACCTCTTATTCTATTCATACCCCAGCATCCAGTTCATTAATACTAATGTAATGAGATGGTGACTTGTGCCAGTGAGCTCCTTCCAGATTATCTGTAGGCGTTTCTGCTCTGTCTCTGCATATTTACGAGACTGGTCTAGTTAGCTCTACTCATTCCAGCCTTCCAATAATGTGCTGATGCTCCAGTCAGTGTTGTAGCTCCCATGCCAGTGAATTGTCCGACACTAACCCTTCCTCTAGAACATGGGTCTTCTGCCACTACTAGGACCTCCATTCAATCCCCTAACAAATCTAAATGCAGGAAATCATAAGCCCAAATTTCTTTCCTGAACTTTCTCCACACAGTTCCCACCTCCAGTTGCTGACCCTTAAGATATTTGGTGCTTTTTATGTAAATGGCATGAGATAAGAGACAAGTTCAGAAATTATCTTAAAGAATGACTATTGGTAATATTTCAATACTCATAAATTATCTTAACCAATACCAAACCCACTGCAACCTACTTGATTCCAACTCATAGCATCCCTTTAGGAGAGAGTAAAACTTCTTCATAGGGTTTCCAATGCTGTAAATCTTAAGAAAGCAGACTGCCTCATCCTTCTTCTGTGGAATGGTTGGTGGGTTTGAAATGACAACCTTTTAGTTAGCATCCAAATGCTTTAACTACTGCACCATGAGAACTCCTTAATTATCTTATAGTAGCAGAGAGAGAGAGAAAAATAAAAAGGATGTTATACCAAGTGCAATGTGCAACATTATTGAGTCCAAGAATGAGATGGGATAGAAATATGAAACTTTTTCCAGAACTTATGGAAAAAAAAAAAAAAAACTCCACACCCAGTAGGGTATCTTTGTTTAAGAATCACCACTAATTGGAAAATATGGCCTTGGTGTTAGAAATGATGCTGGAAATCACATGATAGAATTTCATAAGATCAACTTATTCATTGTAATACTTTTTTCAACAACATAAACAGCAGATATACATGTAAAATTTGTCAGATGGAATATACAGGAATCAGATTGACCACATCTGTGCAAAGAGGCAATGGAGAAGTTCAATATCTACAGCCAAAACAAGGCCAAGAGCCGAGACTGTGTGTGTATCTTGAGGCTGGGCAATTAGCTTGGGAGATTCTTCTCAATTAGCATAACACATACATAAAGCCCCAAGATGGTCTCAAATTTGCTTTATTGTGCTTCCCACATGTAATGTCTGGAGCACATATTTCTTCTTTTTATATTTATAAATCGTATCGTATCTTGATATTATTGTATGAATACATTTTATGTATATATATATATATATATATTTGTTGTTGTTATGTGCCATCGAGTCGGACCCAACTCATAGTGACCCCTCCTTGGGCTTCCGAGGCAGTATCACTACGAAAGTAGATTGCCCCATCTTCCTTCCGAAGAGTGGCTGGTGGGTTTGAACCACCAGCCTTCTGGTTAGCAGTCAAGTGCCTTAGGCACTAAGCTACCAGAGCTCTCTCTCTCTCTCTCTCTCTCTCTCTCTATATATATATATATATATAAAATAAAGCATCCACAGAAATAGAAATTTTAAATGATGAGATGAAATGTTGACCAGAAGTACAAAAGGGAGAGAGGAAAGGAGATGGGAGGGAGAGAGAAGGAGATAAAGAAAGGGAGAGAGTTGGAAGGAAGGATGAAAGGAAAGAAGGAAGGAAGGAGGTAAGGATGGAAGAAAGAGAGGAAAGGAGGGAGGGACGGAGAGACAGAGGGAGGGAGGCTGGAAAAAAAGATAGACGGGAAGGCAGCCAGAAAGAAAGAAAGTAACCTCTCTTATTTTTCCCACTCCCAGTGAATTGTCTTCCTCTCTCCCTGAGGGGCAGATGTCTGGTTTTGGTAACTGCTACTCTCAGAAAAGTGTGGTAAGTTCTAGATGTCACACTAAGAGGGGGAGTGACTTGAACATAGTCACTCAGAAAGGAAGAGGCGCAGGTAGACAGGACCCTAGAATCTTATTTCTGAATTGCTACTCAACAGCTCAGAGTAAAGGTCCTCTTTGCCAGCTGAAACATGCATTATTTGTACCAGAATCCACCAAAAAGAACAGTCTTAGGCTTGATGTGGTTTGAGAGAGAGAGAGTGTATACTACTAGGGATGCCCTGGGTAGGTCTCACACTATCTTGTCTTAAAGAAACTTCTAATGCTAAGTTTTTCCTAGTTGTCTTTGTCCCCTGGCTTTCTTGCCCTAATACTTCTACTTTGAATTGTTTCCTTGGGAAATCCTGTCTCTTGTTCTTTGAAAGTCTTCCTTCTTATGAATCTGTTTCTAAGATCTTTCTACAGGAGGATGTGGAGGTGCTGTTGAGGACAGAGGATCCAAGTGCCTTAGCATTTGTGTTTCCATATAATAAGCACCTACTGAAACCAGATAAAGGGCATCGTGAGCTGTCCTTGACTCTCCAGAGCACAAATAGCATTTATCTCTGGGCAGCGGGCAGCGCCAACGTGGGTTTTTGTCAACCTGTCAATTTTTTTTTTCTTAAACAGAAAGCGGAGTTCAGTAAATAAAGATAAATGATTGTGCTTCTTCTCTGCAGACCCTGGAGCTAAACTGAACAGGCCTCTTATGGTTTGGCCCTGCTTCATTGACTGTTCAGACAGCCCAGTAATACGACAGATGTACCCAGCCGTTCCCTCTTCCCCGCTGTCCATTAGATTATGTTCATTTTGTCTGAGATGCCATTAGAAGTCTCAAGGTCAAAGAAGTCACAGGGAAGAAAAGAGGATGACTAATTTTTCCCTGCAGCCCTTCGTTGCCCAAGGAGCCTCCAGACAGGTGGGCTCCTGCTTTGTGAGGGACACAAAGAGGGGGCTCTGTGCAATTTACTTGAAATAAAATGCAGGTGTGCAATTAACCCGGACACACTTCTGGCAAGCAGCATAGCCCAGCACTGGAAGTTTTATTTGAATCGGGGGAGAATATTATTTGGGATACTTTCCTAAATGACAAATGAATCATTTGCCTGCAACAACATGTGGAAGAAGAGCTTGTGGAGCAGACGAGGCGTATGTTTCTTTTTTGGTTTTTGTTTTTCTTTTTTATGAGAAAAAAAGGTAATAGAGTTTTGTTCCCAAAGATTGTTTCCCTTGAGATTTCTTGAGGACATCATGCAAATAGGGAATGTGTCCCTGCTTAGCAGCTGTGATTATGCACGCAATGGTCCTTGAATTTATATAGTGCGTTACTCCAAGCTCAAAGCACTTAACACACATGGCCACATCATTAACATTTAGAATCATATAATGTAAAAATGGGAAAGACTGATGATCACCTGCTCTGCCCCTTCATTGACAGAGATATGCAGCACTATCGTATAGGGTCCTCTACCCTTTCTGGGCGTGAGGTGGATTATCTTTCTAGGTGTGGTAGGCGTTACGTTTTCTCCATCTCTAACCTCCCCCACCTGCATCTAACATAAGCTTGGATACAGAGGAAGAGAAAGCAGCCACACTATCCACTGGGAGTTAGAGTCATAGAACCTTAGAGTCAGGGAGTTAGAAAATTAAAGACCACCTAATTTCCTGGAAACCTAAGAGTTCTGCCTAAACATCTCAGAAGAAGAGGCACAAAAGGGAAATTATGTAAAAGGGCTCCAGATCCCATCACTAGTTAAAGCAGGATCACTCATTCAATTTTTCAATAAGTTGTGAGATTATATGATCTGGGATTTTTGTTTAATGAAAGGTCTTCTACTGCTTTTTTTTAAAAAAAAAAAAAAAATCCTTTAATAGCATCTGAAGGAGATTGTCATCTAGCTTTTCCTTGAGAGAGTCTTGGGAAAACAACAGAATGTATTCACTTTCTCAAAATACCTGGTTGAGTTAGGGCTTCACAAGACAAAGGAGTGGCTGATCAGTGCAGGGTGACTACATGCATGCTTATGATGCTTTGTTTCCTAATTGCACTCAACAAATATTTATTGAGCACAAGTTGTGGTTATCACAGCACTATGTGGTTAACACAAGTTGTGTGGAATACCAGAGACAAAGCTGTTTTTTATATTCCAAATCTATCTTAGCAAAGAAAATTCATCAATAGATAAAAAACTATTACGATAAATACAATTAAGAATATGCATGCCAGTGTGGCTATGTTGAACTGCCTGTACTGGCATAAGAGGATAAATAAGAAATAAATTGGATGAAAAGAGAGAAAAAACTTAAATCAAAGCTTGTTAGAGCTGAAAGGGATCTTGAAGATCATTTAACACATGGGTAACAGATGGGTTTAGCAGATGGATAAATTGAGACCCAGAGAGGTCATGTAACTTTCCTAAAATTACCCAGCAAAGAAGAAACATAAATGATACTGGTCCACAGGTCTCCTCACCTCTAGTTCAGTATTATTTTGTACATTATTCTGTTTTTGCCTGATTATGAGAAGAAAGCAGGATCTTAAAAAACAGAGAAGAAAAGAAGAGAGCTCCTTCAAGTGAGGAGAAAGAACCAGGATGTAAGGCTCAAGGGTTGTGGCCCAAGAGGCTGGTAAAGGAAGTCATAATATCACGGAAGACAACTCCATTTACAAGTAGTCACCAAGTAAGGCCCCTGTGTGATACGTTGTGCTAGATGTTCAGGGTGACAAAAAAGAAATAGGTAATGTAATTTCTTCTTTCAAAGGGCATGCACAGAGTAAAAGGATGGAAAATACTCATTGGCATCTATCACTCTAGGTAAAGTGACCAGCATGAGAGAAGAGCAGTCACAGTGGTGTGAAGACCGAGAGCAGCTACATACTAAACAAAACAAACCAAAGGCATTGTGGAAGAGTCTATTCTGACTCATATTGGCCCTATGAGGTAGAGTAGAACTTACCCCATAGGGTTTTCAAGGCTGTAATCTTTACAGAAGATTACTGATGATGCAATAGCAAACACTTGGCTACTAATCAAAAGGTTGGTGGTTGGAACCCCCCAACTACTTTGAAGGAAAAAGATGTTGCAGTTTGCTTCTGTAAACATCATGGAAACATAATGGAGCAGTTCTACTCTGTTCTATAGGGTCATTATGAGTCAGAATCTACGCAATAGCAATGGGTTAATCTTTATGGAAGTAAACTTCCATATCATTCTCCCACAGAACAGCTAATATTCTATCTGCCAAACCTAAGCTCCATCACTTCACCAACAGGGCTCTTTATGTGCATACCCCCCCCAAAAAAAAAAGAAAAAAAAAAAAATCAAGCACACTGCCATCACTCAATTCATAGAGCAACCCCTATTGGGTTTCCAAGGCTTTAAATCTTTGTGGAAGTAGACTGCCCATTTTTTCTTTGATAGAGCAGCTGGTGGGTTCAAACCACTCACCTCCTGGTTAGTAGCCAAATGCTTTAACCACTACACCACCAGAGCTCCTTTATATACATACTCAAAAACAAACAAACAAACTCACTGCCATCTAGCCTATTTGGACTTATAGTGACTCTCATTGGGTTTCTGAGGTTGTAAATCTTTAGAAAAATAGATTGCCCCTCTTCCTTCCATGGAGTGGCTGGTGGGTTTGAACTTCTGACCTGCTGGTTAACAGCCAAATGTCTTATCCACTACACCACCATTCTAACCACCATTCTAATGACTGTCAAATCTAGTCTGGATTTAGTGCCTGTTGGCAACCCTACCTGTATATGTTATGGTCCTGTTGATTTTAAAATATTTAAACTAGATTCATAACCCTCTTAAATAGCTCTAAAAGCTTTCCATTTTTCTCTGGAGTCACTGCCAATGCCCTAGTTCAGATGCCATTGTCTCTCTTCTGCTTCCTAACTTCCTGCTCCCTGACTTCTCCTCTCCAATTCAATAGATATGCTAGAGCCTAAATGATTCATCTTTCATTCAAATCTGATTGTATCTTTCTCCTTCTTAAAACTCATCAATATGTACCATTAATCTTACGATGAAGTACAACTGCTTTTCTTGTTACAAAGCTTTTCTCCATTTGTCCCCTGCTCATTTCTCCTGCCCGTTTCCCATCCATTTTCTTCTCCCTTACACTATCCCATCTATTCCATCTCTGGTTAGTTGTTTGATATCTCTATTTTTTCCTCACCTTTGCTCATGCTATGTCCCCATCTGAACCCTTATGTTCTTCCCACACCAAAGTCACACAGCACACACACAACATCAATACAGAAACATACACACATTTCACGTTGCTAGCTCCAACTCATCTTCAAGTTTCAGCTTAAACTTTGTTTCCTCCAGAGTCCCTGGAGCCCTGGACTACATACAGACCCTGTTTGCATAGCATCTTACTTGCTTTATCATATGTATCGCATTTGAAAGAAAGTTTTGTA
Source organism: Orycteropus afer afer (assembly GCF_000298275.1). Lineage (NCBI taxonomy): Eukaryota > Metazoa > Chordata > Mammalia > Tubulidentata > Orycteropodidae > Orycteropus > Orycteropus afer. The sequence continues at coordinate 4,217,262 of NW_006921748.1, forward strand.
AATGTCTGTCTTCCCCATAAAACTGGAAAATCTGACTTCTTCCCTGCTTTTACCCCAGTTGTTAGCACAATACATGCACATAGTGCTTAATAAATATTGAGTGAATGAAAAAAACGATTATTTGGCAATATGCAGATCATTTAATCTCAGGTAAACAAGTCTTCTAAAGGAGAAAGGAAGACACACTTTAAATGAAAATTAGGTATATTGGAAACAATTTAAAATGTCCTTGTCCCAGCAGGCTGGTGCCATGCCTGGATCAGGCCACAGCTGAGATCGTCATTTTCCTGAGCATTAAATTCATTCACAAATGTTAATGAGTCTGAAAAAAAAAAAATAATTACAATGGTAACAAATTAGGGGTCTGTTACACTAACTTTTCTCTATTAACACAGAATTTACTTTAAAGAGCAGAAAGAGCCAAGTGAGCAGATTTCATAATTGCAGAACTTTATTTTCACTTTGCTCTAACTTTCCCAGTGAAACAGAACATAAAGAAAGCCTTTTGCAAATGGATAATTACACACCACATCTCAGGATTATGAGATACTGTGTAACCTTTTCCCCTCCTTTTGCAATGTGACTGAACACCATCATAGAGCTATTCTTGCCCTTATGGGAAAAAAACACTTCAAGTCACTGTTCATATCTAATAGCATAATTTCATGTTTATTAAGATACACCCATAAAATTTGTAATTTTTTTCAGAACCTAAAGGGACCATACAGATCAGCTAATCTGAACTTCTATTGTAAAAAGCTGAAATTTAGGTCAAGAAAAGTTAACCAAAATCTTTGAAATTCTGAAATAAGGGAATTTGAATCAAATGAACAGTAATGGTGGAATTTATGGAAAATGAAGCAGAGGGTCATTCTCAGCTGAGGGAAGAGAGGATAGAGTGGAAACAGGTGTCAAGTCAAAGGCAAATCAGCATCATAAATAGCAGAGCTGTGCTTGTTTAATTCAGATGGCTTAAGAAAATTTTTTGACAGTTATCAGCCCCTGCACACACAGAAAGGTAATATACTGTAATGGTCAAGAGCTCAGATTATGAAATTACACTGAACTGGGCCTGAATCCCAACAACCACTACAGCATTTCCCTTGGCAGATACTGCAGTCTCCCGCCATGAGAAGTCTCACCATAAAAGCACTCACCAGTTTTGGCTACCTTCAGCAACTCTCTCCCTTCTCAGAATCAAAACATTCAGAACTTGGACATGCTAAGTCAGACTAAGTCAGCAAGCTGCCAGAAAGCTTTATAATGAACACTTTTCAGATGAATTCCCCCCTTTATCCAAATGTTCACATGTTCCTAGGACAATTAATAAACAATGTTGAATTCTCAAAGTAATTTTCACCCACAATTAACCCTCTTGAGTTAATTAAGGGAGTCTTAGTACTCGGTAGTGTGGTGATATACCTGTTAGATTCATCATAGCCATTCACTGAGCCCTAGGAGTGGGTCTAGAGGTTAATTTAAAGAAAGTGCATACACACTTGCAGATTAGAATCTTTGTTGTGGTTGTTTAATGCCTTCAAGTTGATTCTTACTCATAGAAACTCCATATGACAGAGCAGGAATTCCTAGGCTGTAATCTTTATGGAAGCAGATCAGCAAGACTTTTCTCCTGCCGAGCCACTGGTAAGTTCAAACCCAAGACATTTTGGTTAGTAGCTGAGGGTTTAACCATTTCATCACCAGAGCTTCATTAACATCTCCAAGAGCATCAATTCAGATGTGCTTTGGTCTGTTTTCCAGTTAGTTGCATGGGCCGCAGAGTATGCCTTTAAATGTACATACCAATGCCTTCATGGTTTCTTGTGCAGCTTCATCATCCTCTAGCTATACTGTCAGATGTACTATATCTGCAGAATAGGAAATACAAGCTACTTATCTGTAATAATAATAATAATACAGATATTTCAGTATCATTGGGGATAAACGGAAAAATCAAACTCACTGCCCTCGAGTAGAGACCCCTCCTTGGGCTTCTGAGGTTGTATCTCTATAGAAGTAGATTGCCCAATCTTCCTTTCAAGGAGTGGTTGGTGGGTCTGAACCTCCAGCCTTCTGGTAAGGAGTTGATTGCCTTAGGCACTATGCCACCAAACTTCCCATTATTGGGGCTCATTGGGGATAAGTAGATATTATAGCAACTGGAAACTTACCATTGTTCTGGGTACTGTTCCTCCTTATTTCTCTTCTGGTAAGGAATTGATTGCCTTAGGCACTATGCCACCAAAGTTCCCATCATTGGGACTCATTGGGGATAAGTAGATATTATAGCAACTGGAAACTTATAGTTGTTCTGGGTACTGTTCCTCCTTATTTCTGTTAGAACAGAAAATTTTGAGTTCCTTCAAATCTTTAGATTCAAAATTCTTCAATTTGTATCAGACTGATGCCTATTTGGTCCATTGCAGGTAAATATGCAGTTATTTGGAATAACACAAAATAAACAATAGGTCAACTACATCTTAAAATTTCAATATGTTGTATTTAACCTTTTTCTTTTGAAAATTTTCCCATCGTGAAGAAAATTAGTTCACATGTTCCACTAAACTAAAACAAACAAACAAACAAACAAAACACTCATCTTTTGCAAAGGATCAAGGTATCAAGAGATTAATCAACAGAATTAAGGAATGAATGATCCATACGAGGATATCTGTTTTATCCATCTGTCTAAAAGAATAACATTTATATCTTTACAGAAAAGAGTTAACTTTGGAAACCTTTGATAAACCCACTAAAACAACTTTTGTCAAAGTCAACAATGACTTTATGTTGCTAAATATAATGATCAAACTTTAATCTCCTCCATCCCATCAGCAGCATTTGATACAATTAATCACTCCTTCCTTGAAGTCCTTCCTTCTTTTGATCTTTGGGGCACTGTTTTCTTATTTTATTGTTCAGTACACTGGCTTCTCCTTTCCAGACTCTTGCTGATTTTCCCCCAGTTTTTCAAACTCTAAACGTTGGGGTGCTCTGGGGTTCAGATTTTGTATCTCCTTTCTCTATTCATTCCCTACATGCTTCATCTGTGTTTGTGGTTTTATATATTATCTAAATGCTGTTGGCTCCTATCTCAGACCTCTCCACGAAACTACAGAGTTTTCTAAACTACTTGTCTTCTCTACTTCTCCAGTTGAATGTCTAATAGGCATTAGACATTAAACTGTGTAAAATATTGTCTTGATTTTAACCCAAACCTGCTCCTTCTGCCGCCTGTTCCATATCAGAAAGTGTTAGTTCCATATTCCCATGTTTTCAGGTTGAAAACTTGAAGTAAACCTTCATTCTTCTCATTATATACTTCAAGTCAAAAATCAAAATCCACTGGCTCCAGTTTCAAAATAGAACTAGTATCTAATCATTTGACTTTGGTCAAATAAATTAATCCCTTCAGAATTCATTGTCCCCATGTATAAAATGGAGTTAATAATTACACCATCTTCATAGAGGTGTTATGAGGATTCAAAGAGATAATCCATGGAAAGTGCTTAAAATACCATTTAAGACAGAGAGCTCAATAACTGAGATCTAATATTATTAATAAAAATAAACTATTTCATCCCTCTGGGTGGAAGGGACAGTACCTTATGCTCATCTCTCATCACAGAAATGAGACCATATAGCTAGTGCATGCTCCATTTATACATTTATGCTTATAGATCAATTAGGACCTTTACTAGCCTACCATTACCATGGTAACACCCTCAGAATGGAATCTCAGTATAAACCATTGTCCACTCTCAGCTTGAAAAAGATAATTGGGAACTACTTAGGGCCAAAGGAGCACCTGGGAGAGAAGGGATCAGAAACATTACAAAAGAAAATAGGATATCATGCAATCTCATGACTTTGCCCGTGGCTGGCCCTAGGGGGTAGCAAATATGAAACAGGGAAGGATGTACTTTAGCATATTTAAATTATGCAAAAAGTCATTCAGAGAAATCTGTCTTTGAGACAACAGGAGCATCTACCATGAGATTGGGAAACTCTGGCAGCTTACTTATACTCTTTGACAATGAAGATCAAGCCCTGTATTACATAAATTTAGCATTAACAAGTTCATGTTAAAAACCTAGTGGTTATCTATTCTTCCATCTACAGAGCAAAAGTTATCAAAGAGAACACACTGCATATTGGCTATATGGTGTCTTCTTCATTATGTTGGCATTTACAAATTCGGAAAGGCTCACTTACTTGACACCATTTGTTTTCCCTAGAAAGTTCCAAGAAGAAAAATGCCAAATATATTCTTGTTACTGTCTAGAATTTTCATCTGATATTCAATATGAGGATTAATACGAGGAGGTGGAAAATAATTTCCCTTCACCTATGTGATGCACTTTACTTTTATTACCTACACTGTTTTCTATTAGTTCAATGGATTTCTTACAGTTTACCTTTTAATCTATGAACAAGACATTCTGTTAATTCCCACCATAACTGTGTAATACAGGGAGAGAATTTCTCAAGAAACAAGTTTGTACTAACAGCAACTAAGTTGACATACGGTGAATTGTTCTATTTTCTGACATTATTTATTGAAAAAACATGATGTTTGCAACATTATAGTAATGATGATGATGATTTCCAGCATATTTAATAAAGTGCTTTAGATTTGACTATTTCTATTAAATTAACCAGATGGTGATAGCATATAATTTCACCCAGAAATGTACATTAATTATTAACAATAAATGTAGGGCAAAACAACAGACTTCAGTAATATAACTGCACATCTGCAAAGGAGATTGTTGGCGATTTGAAAATGCTAATTCTGTGATTAATTTTCCATTTGGATATGGAGCAACAGAAGTCATGCAAACGAGAATGCTAAGATGAATGATGGAGCATGCAGACTTCAAATCAGATTCTGATCTCAGACAGCAGGAGACTTTGGTAGCAGCAGGGACTTCTCACCAAAAATATATGCAATATTATCAGGGAACAATTTGGAGGAAGATGTGTTCTATTGCCTTCATTTGAGGCATCTGACCCTGGGGAAACAGAAACTTTCTTCTATCCTTTCAAATAATTCAGTACTCCACAACCTCTCCCCCACAAAATTAGCATTTTCAAATAGCCAGCAATCTCCTTTCCACAACACAAGGAAAATGATTCTGTTCTGTTACAAAACCATGATGCCTTTGCATCTGGAATACAGCATGTAATTCTGGTCACTCCATCTCAAGGGAGACATAACAGTGATGGAAAAGTTCCAGATAATCAAGGGGACTGATTAGGGCTTTCTGTGTGAGGACATACTAGGAAAAAAGGATCCTTCAGTTCACAAAGACAGAACAGAGATACAAGCAAAGTCCTTAACACTAAAAAACAATTAATAGGTTGAATCCACATTGAATGAGCCAATTACAAATGTCAAGCAAACAGACAATCAAGAAGAGTCCATATTGCTAGCCTTTTGAAATTTGCACACATATCTTAAAGTTTGAAAAAGTACTTTGGGAACAAATTTAAGAAAGTCCCTCTTATGCAAATTACTGATCTTTGTAATCTTGGAAAGATTATAAATTGAAAATATAATTTGTTGCTGTTGTTAGACACCATCAAGTCATCTCTGACTCATAAAAACCCTATGCAGCAGAACAAAACACCGTCTGGTCCTGAGCCAGCCCCACAGTCCCCACTGTACCTGAGCCCATCGTTGAAGCCACTGTGTCAATGCATCTCATTGAGGGCTTTCATCATTTTTGTTTACCTTTCACTTTACCAAGCATGATATCCTTCTCCAGAGAATGGTCCCTTTAGAAGGCTTGAATTTTATTTGCCAAGAATACAACCAAAATGGCTTTAAATAAATAAATAAATAAAAGGCATCTAGATTGGGAAGAAAGAAGTACAATACCTGTAATTGCAGATGACATAATCTTACATGTGGAAAATCCTAAGGTAAGGAATCCACATTAAATGCTTAGAGCTAATAAAGGAGTTCCACAAAGATTCAGGATGCAAAATCAATATACGTAAATGAATCCTGTTACTCTTCACTAGCAACAAACAATACAGAAAGAAAATTAAGAAAACAATTTCATTTACAATAGCATCAAAAAAGATAAAATACTTGGGAATAAATTTAATAAAAGAAGTGTAAGACTTTCTTTACAAGTATAAAAGTGTTCAAGTGTAAGACCTGTAAAAGTATAAAATGTCATTGAAGTAAATTAAGGACAATCTAAATAAATGGAAATACATACTATGTTCATGGATTGAAAGACTTAATATTATTAACATGGCAATACTCCTTGAATTAATCGGCAGACTCAATATAAACTTCATCACAATATCCACTGGTTTATTTGCAGAACTGAAATTTGATCCTAAAATTCATATAAAAATCCAAAGGACCTTGTGTAGCCAAAATAATCTTGATAAAGAACAAATATGGAATCCTTACATTTTTATGCTTCAAAACTTGCTACAAAGCTAGGGTAGTTTAAAAAGCTTATTTCCAACATAAAGGAATAAAATTGAGAATCCAGAAGTAAATCTTTACATTTATGTTGTTGTTACTAGGTGCTGTTGAGTTGTCTCTGACTCATAGAGGCCCTATGAACAGCAGAACAAAACACCGCCCAGTCCCACACCAGGCCAGCAATCCTGGCTAGACTTGATCCCATCATGGCAACCACCCGTGTCAATGCATCTCGTTGAGGGCATTCCCTTCTTTTGTTACCCTCCACCTTACAAAGCATGACATCTGTCTCCAGGGAATGGTACCTTCTGACAACATGACCAAAGTAGGTGAAACAAAGTCTGGCCATTCTCGCTTCCAAAGAGCATTCTGGCTGCACTTCCTCCAGGACAAATTTGTTAGTTGTTTTAGTACTTTCAAGCATTCTTCATCAGCACCACAACTCAAAAGCATCAATTCTTCTTCAGTCTTTCGTATTCATTGTCCAGCTCTCACATGCATATGAGGCAATTGAAAATATCATGGCTTTTATCAGGCACACCTTAGTCCTCAAGGAGACATCTTTGCTCCTCAGCACTTGAAAGAGGTCCTTTGCAGCCAACTTGCTCAGTGCTATACATTTATGGTCAATTTATTTTGAACATGAGTGTCAAAGCAATCCAATGGGTGAAAGAATAGTCTTTTCCATAAATTGTGCTGTGACAAATGAGATTTACAATCAAAATAATGAAGCTCAATCGCCACCTCATGCCATCACTCAGAATTACAGAGAATATTTGCAAATGCTATATCTAATAATTATCTGTTACCCAGTACATATAAAGGACACTTACAACTGAGCAAGAAAAAAAAAAAAATCTTAAACGTCCTAATTAAAAATTGGCAAACACTTTGAATAGATATTTATCCAAAGAAAATATATAAGTGGTCAATAAGCCCATGAAAAGATGTTCAACATCATTCGTCATTAAATTCATTGTTGTTGAGTTGATTCCAACTCATAATGACCTTGTAGGACAGAACAGAACTGTGCTATTCAGGTTTCTAAGGCTGTAGATCTTTACAGAAGCTGACTGCCACATCTTTCTTCCTTGGAGCAGCTGGTAGGTTTGAATCACTTACCTTTTAGTTAGTCAACCAAGCACTTAACCACCACACAACTAGGGCTCCACGAATCATTAATGTAAATCAGAGCCATTGCCTAGTCAATTGTGATGCATAGCAGCCATATTGGATAGAATAAAACTGTCCCATAGTGCTTCTGAGGATATAAATCTTTATGGAAGCAGACTGCCACATCTTTTTCCCACAGAGTGATTTGTGGGTTTTAACTTCTGACCTTTTTGCTAGCAATCAAGTGCTTAACTACTACACTACCAGGGCTCCCATTAATCATTAGAGTAATACATATCAAAACCTCGATGAGATACTTCTTCACTATGATGACTATAATCAAAAGGTAGTATTGGCAAGAGTATGGAGAAGTTGAAACCTTCATTTATTGCTTACAGAAATGTAAAGTAGTACAGCCATTTTGAAAAACAGTTTGGCAGTTCCTCAGTGGAAGGTTGGGCAGTCTACTTCCATAGCGATACTGCCTCAGAAACCCAAGGAGGGGTCTCTATGAGTCAGGTCTGACTCAACAGCACATAACAACAACAACAACAGTTACATACATGAGAGAATTAGAAATAAGTTCACACAGAAACATATAGACAAATGTTCATAGCAATATTCATAATAACCCCAAAGTCTATTGATTAATGAATGGATAAACAAAATGCAGTAGATCCACATAATGAAATAATATTTTTCAATAAAAAGGATGGAAGTATTGATGCATGCTACAACATGCATGACCTTTAAAGCATAATGCTCAGTGAATGGCACCAAATACAAATGGTCTAAATTTTATGATTCCGTTTATATGAAATGTGAAGAATTGGCAGATCCATAGAGACACAAAGAAGATTAGTAGTTGCTATGGTCTGTGGCAAGATAGAAATGGGGAGTGATTGCTAAAGGATATAGAATTTCTTTTTGGAGTGATCATCATGTTCTGGAATTGCAGTGCTGATAGCTATACAACCTTGTTAATATACTAAAAAAATACTCAATTATACAGTTCAAATTGATCAATTTAATAATATGTGAATTATATATCAGTAAAAAATAATAATCACACTGGTTTCTAAGTTTAGAAATATAAAATATAAATATAAAATAATAGTACACTGGTTTCTAAGTTTACTATTTCATGGGTCCAACAAGAAGTGGAACTCCTGTCTGACTATTTACCACTGCAACCCTAATTTTTATTAGGCAACTGGGAAGAAAGAGGCTCATCCAAGGAAAACTCTCTGACAAGGCCTGTCTTAAGGTGTCTGACGCAAATGTTGTAACTAAGACGTTGGACAATAATGGCACCTCATTACAACTTGTTTTTCTTTCACATTAGACAAAATTTCTCTTTTATTAATTGAAAAATACTAGATATGAAAAAGATATTATACATGGCTCAAGGCATAGTGGCTTTAGAACGTATCATATTAATATTTTCTTTTCTTCTTATAACTTTTAGTATCCTAAGGGAAAAGGAATGACCTGCATTTTGTACTGTGATGTCACAGCAATGGCTTATCAAGTCCATTTGTTCATGAATAAAAAACAATATATACTCCCTTGGCTTGTTTTGCAGGTGTGTTTAGGGTAACTAACACACTAGCTAATAGATAGATCTCGGCAGAGAGGGTAATGAGGGTCAAGGGTTATAGAAGTCACAATGAACCCTAAATATCTGTTAAAGCTATAAAACAAGCCAAGCCAAACTCACTTCCATCGAGTCGATTCCAACTCATAGTGACCCCCATTGGATTTCTGAGTGTGTAAATCTTTATGAGATTGCCCCATCGTCCTTCCTTGGAGTGGCTGGTAGGTTTGAACCATTGACTTTCTGGTTAGGAGCCAAATGTCTTATCCACTACACCACCAGAGCTCCTTTAAAGCTATAGACAACCATATATTCTCTGAGCCTCATGTCATGGATTGAATTATGTCCACCAAAAGCTATGTGTCAACTTGGCTAGGCCATTGTTCTCAGTGATTTGGCAGTTATGATGATATAATTTTGCAGTTAGGTAATGATGTAAATATCTTCTATGATGTCATTGATGAGATAGGCCAATCAGTTGTAAGAGGATTAGAGTATAATGCAACACCCTTACTCAGATCACAGCCCTGATTAGATATGAGAGGAGTTTCCCTGGAGTATGGCCTGTATCACTTTTTATCTTAAAAGAGCTAAAACAAGAGATAAGTGAGCAGAAAATGAGGGACCTAGTACCACCAAGAAAGATGGTCTGAGAGCAAAGCTCATCCTTTGGACCCAGAGTCCCTGTGCTAAGAACCTCCTAAACACAGTGGAAAATTATGCCAAGACACATGGACATCTCCAAGGAACACCAGGCCAATGGATGTTAAAAGGAGATTAAGGCCTTCTTCCCAAAAAAATGAACCAACAGAGAGAGAAAGCCTCCTCCTAAGATTGATGTCCCAAATTCATACTTCCAGCCCATGAAATTGTGAGAGAATAAACTGCCGTTATAGCAGCACTAGGTAATTAAGATAATTAAGACACCTGTTTAAGGCACAGATTACTCTTCCCAGTCTTCATACCCTATTCTCAATTTCCTCCTCCTGATATTCATGACTCAATAGTTTCATTATTCCTTATTACTGGAGTCCTTAGACTAGAAGTAGAAGAGTTAAACCATGTATCACTTATGATATATCAGGTTATACTGCAGTATTGAATAACCTCAAAATCTCAGTAACTTAAAACAACAAAGTTTATTTTTCTTTCAGGCTACATGCCCATCATGGACTGGCAGAAAATTCTGTTTATAATATTCACTCAGAGATACAGGCTGATGAATACACCATCTCAACACATGCTTCTATGATCACAGAGAAAGTTTTTTTTTTTTCTCTCTCTCTCTCTCTAAATGCCAAGTTTACATCGACTCTTTTTTTTTTTTTCCTGATAGTGACACAGTTCACTTCTGCTCACAGTTCATTAGTCAAATAATGTGGCCAAGCCCAACTTCAAAGAGGGGAAACAGATATCCATGAACTATTATATAGGATGTCATATCACCCAAGAAGCCTATGCACTATTTTCCTTAATTCCTGGGAGTTCTAGCTGCTATCATATGTTCTCCCACTTAGAAAGTTGGTTTGTGGTTGTGCAAATTGGGGAAAAGGGAACAACTGGTAATCAGTGCTAAGTAACAGTAAGAAACCACTGCTTTTCCCAGTAATATATCAGACCATGTTTCAGTACTATTAATAAGGTTTTCACTGGCCAATTCTTTGAGAAGTGGGTGGTTTCTTCCTTCTTTCATGTCTGTCTTAGTTTGGAAGCTCTGCTGAAACCTGTCCACCATGACTAACCCTGCTGCCATTTTGCAACACCAGTGGAATAGCTTCCAGCCTTACAGCAACACTCAAGCTGCCACAGGATGACTAAATTGGAAAATATGGCCTTGGTGATAGAAATAACACTGGAGATCACATGATAGAATTTTGCAAGACCAACGACATTTT